>NC_134601.1:104384895-104728895 GCF_037038515.1 Microtus pennsylvanicus
AGACAGTCTACTGTGACGTTATTATTATTATAAATGGCTGCATTAAGAAGACTAGAAGATTGGAAGTATTGGTGGACATTATAGTGTAGAAGCAATAATATTTCATGTTCTCAATCCCAGAGAAATAACTACAATCAACTCATAATTTTTGGGAAGATAACTAACCTTCCTGCTAACCTTGAAACCATAGATGTACTAGCAACAAAAATAGAATTAGCAATTTATAATCATGTATTTGTGCAAACACACTATGTAACAGTATTATTATTTTAATGTTTTATTGAGAAAAAGAAAAAAAAAGTTTCCGCCTCCTCCCATTTCCCTCCCCCTCTCCCTACCCTTCTCCCCCTCCCCCCACTCCTCTCCCTCTCCATCTGCAGTCCAAAGAGAAGTCAGGGTTCTCTGCCCTGTGGAAAGTCCAAGGTCCTCCCCCGTCCGTCCATGTCTAGGAAGGTGAACATCCAAACTGGCTAGGCTCCCACAAAGCCAGAACATGAAGTAGGGTCAAAGCCCAGTGCCATTGTCTTTGGCTTCTCAGCGGCCCTCATTGTTTGCCATGTTAAGAGAGTCCGGTCTTATCCCATGCTTTTCCAGTCACAGTCCAGCTGGCCTAGGTGAGCTCCCAATAGTTCAGCCCCACTGTCTCCATGGGTGGGTGCACCCCTTGTGGTCCTGACTTCTTTGCTCATGTTCTCCCTCTTTCTGCTCCTCATTGGAACCTTGGGAGGTCAGTCCAGTGTTCCAGTGTGGGTCTCTGTCTCTATCTCCATCCATCACCAGATGAAGGTTCTATGGTGATATGCAAGATATTCGTCAGTATTACTATAGGATAGAGTCATTTCAGGTTCCCTATCCTCAGCTGCCCAAGGAACTAACTGGGGACATCACCTTGGGCTCCTGGGATCCACTCTAGGTTCAAGTCTCTTGCCAACCCTATGGTGGCTCCCTTAACTAAGATTTGTGCTTTCCTGCTCCCTATCCATCCTTCCTTAATCCCAATCATCCTGTTTCCCCAAGTTCCCCCCATCATTCCCTTCTCACTTTTCTCTCCCCATCTCCCCTTACCCCCATCCCACCCCACCCCCAAGATCTCAATTTTCTCCCCAGCAATTTTGTCTACTGCCCATAGTCAGGAGTATAACTATATGTTTTTCTTTGGGTACACCTTCTTATTTAGTTTCTTTAGGATCAACAATTATAGACTCCGTGACCCTTATTTATGGCTAGAAACCAATTATGAGAGAGTACATCCAATGTTCATCTTTTTGGGTCTGGGTTACCTCACTCAGGATAGTGTTTTCTATTTCCATCCATTTGCATGCAAAATTCGAGAAGTCATTGTTTTTTACCGCAGCGTAGTACTCTAATGTTTATATATTCCACACTTTCTTCATCCATTCTTCCATTGAAGGATCTGTAGGTTTTTTCCAGGTTCTGGCTATTACAAATAATACTGCTATGAATATAGTTGAACAAATGCTTTTGTCATATGATAGAGCATCTCTTGGGTATATTCCCAAGAGTGGTATTGCCGGGTCCAGGGATAGGTTGATCCTGAATTTCCTGAGAAACCGCCACACTACTTTCCAAAGTGGTTACACAAGATTGCATTCCCACCAGCAATGGATGAGTGTACCCCCTACTCCACAACCTCTCCAGAAAAGGCTGTCATTGATTGTTGCAGGAGGTCCTTCTGCTCCTCCAGCCTATAGCTGCTGAGATACCAGCCCATTGGGGCGTGTTCTCTCTCCCTTTAAAAAAGCGGCTACTTCCCTTCTTGCTCTCTTTTACTTCCTGCTCTGGTCCGGCTACTAGACTGCTTCCTGATTGCACAGAGGGCTGTTGCCAGGGACGGTTATCTGTAAGTTTTTTTCCCCTTTTAATAAATACCACCCTATTAATCATAATTCCAAACTGGCGTGGCATTGTTTCTGACTTACACCTTCATCTGACGGCCAACATTTGGTTTTAGAGCCCCCTCCTTCCCCTGCTCAGCTGCCTACCGCAACTTTGGCTTGGCGCGAGCCCTCCCTTTCTCAGCCTCGGCCTGTGCCTTGATTCCTGTACTTTGTGCGTGGAGCCAGCAGTTTAATAAAAATTATTACGCAGGGGCTTTTCTTGGTGCAGTTCTTTATATTTTCCCTTTAGACACCTCAGATTGACTTCAAGTCCCCACGCACCCTATCGTCTGCCTCCCCACATGAATTTAAACTCCACAGGCCCTTGTAGTCTCTGCCCACATGGTTTCTTCTCTTCTGAGTCGTTCTTATATTTTTTTTATTTTTTTATTGAGAAAATGAGGAAAAAAAAACAAGTTTCCACCTCCTCCCAGCCTGCAATTTCCCTCCCGCTCCTCCCACCTTTCTCTGCCTCCTCCCACCCTTCTCCCCCTCCCCCCACTCCTTTCCCCCTCCCTCTCCAGTCCAAAGAGCAGTCAGGGTTCCCTGCCCTGTGGTAAGTCCTAGGTCCTCCCCCCACTGTCCATATCTAGGAAGGTGAACATCTAAACTGGCTAGGCTCCCACAAAGCCAGAACATTACGTAGGATCAAAACCCCTTGCCATTGTCCTTGGCTTCTCATCAGCTCTCATTGTTCGCCATGTTCAGAGAGTCCAGTTTTAACCCAGGCTTTTTCAGTCACAGTCCAGCTGGCCTTGGTGAGCTCCCAATAGATCAGCTCCACTGTCTTAGTGGGTGGGTGCACTCCTCATGGTCCCGACTTCTTTGCTCTTGTTCTCCCTCCTTCTGCTCCTCATTGGGACCTTGGGAGCTCAGTCCAGTGCTCCAGTGTGGGTCTCTGTCTCTATCTCCATCCATCACCAGATGAAGGATCTATGATGATATGCAAGATATTTGTCAGTATTGCTATAGGATACGGTCATTTCAGGTTCCCTATCCACAGCTGCCCAAGGAATTAACTGGGGACATCGCCTTGGGCACCTGGGAGCCACTCTAGGTTCAAATCTCTTGCCAACCCTAAGGTGGCTCCCTTAACTAAGAATTGTGCTTCCCAGCTCCCCTATCCAACCTTCCTTTATCCCAATCCTCCTTTTTCCCCAAGTTCCCCCCTTCCTCCCCTTCTCTCTTTTCTTTCCTCATCTCCCCTTACCCCCATCACACCCCACCCCCAAGATCTCAATTTTCTCCCCAGCAACTTTGTCTACTGCCCATAGCCAAGAGGATAACTATATGTTTTTGCTTTGGTTCACCTTCTTACTTAGCTTCTTTAGGATCACCAATTGTAGGCTCCGTGTCCCTTATTTATGGCTAGTAACCAATTATGAGTGAGTACATCCCATATTTATCTTTTTGGGTCTGGGTTACCTCACTCAGTATAGCGTTTTCTATTTCCATTAATTTGCATGCAAAATTTGAGAAGTCATTGTTTTTTACCGCAGCATAGTACTCTAATGTGTAAATATTCCACACTTTCTTCATCCATTCTTCCATTCAAGGGCATCTAGGTTGTTTCCAGGTTCTGGCTATTACAAATAATACTGCTATGAACATAATTGAACAAATGCTCTTGTCATATGATAGGGCATCTCTTGGGTATATTCCCAGGAGTGGTATTGCTGGTTCCAGGGGTAGGTTGATCCCAAATTTCCTGAGAAACCCGAAACACTGATTTCCACAGTGGTTGCACAAGATTGCATTCCCACCAGCAATGGATGAGGGTACCCCTTCCTCCACAGCCTCTCCAGCAAAGGCTGTCATTGGAGTTTTTTTATTTTAGCCATTCTGACAGGTGTAAGATGATATCTCAAAGTTGTTTTGATTTGCATTTCCCTGATCACTAAGGAGGTTGAGCATGATTTTAAGTGTCTTTTGGCCATTTGAATTTCCTCTGCTGAGAATTCTCTGTTCAGATTAGTGCCCCATTTTTTAATTGGGTTAATTAGCATTTTAAAGTCTAGTTTCATGAGTTCTCTATATATTTTGGAGATCAGACCTTTGTCTGTTGTGGGGTTGGTGAATATCTTCTCCCAGTCAGTAGGTTGTCTTTTTGTCTTGGTGACAGTGTCCTTTGCTTTACAGAAGCTTCTCAGTTTTAGTAGGTCCCATTTATTCAATGTTGCCCTTAATGTCTGAGCTGTTGGGGTTACACATAGGAAGCGATCTCCTGTGCCCATCTGATGTAGGGTACTTCCCACTTTCTCTTCTATCAGGTTCAATGTGTTCTGACTAATAGTGAGGTCTTTAATCCATTTGGACTTGAGTTTTGTGCATGGTGATAGATATGGGTCTATTTTCATTCTTCTACAGGTTGACATCCAGTTATGCCAGCACCATTTATTGAAGATGCTTTCTTTCTTCCATTGTATACTTATAACTCTTTTATTGAAAATGAGGTGTTCATAGGTTTGTGGGTTAAAATCCGGGTCTTCTATACGATTCCATTGATTGACTTCTCTGTTTTTATGCCAGTACCACACTGTTTTCATTACTGTAGCTCTGTAATAGAGGTTGAAGTCAGGGATGGTAATGCCTCCAGACAATCCTTTATTGTATAGAATTGTTTTGGCTATCCTGGGTTTGTTGTTTTTCCATATAAAGCTGATTATTTTCCTCTCAAGGTCTGTGAAGAATTTTGATGGGACCTTGATGGGGATTGCATTGAATCTATAAATTGCCTTTGGTAGAATTGCCATTTTTACTATGTTGATCCTCCCAATCCAAGAGCAAGGGAGGTTCTTCCATTTTCTGGTATACTCCTCAGTTTCTTTCTTCAATGCCTTAAAGTTCTTGTCAAATAGATCTTTCACTTCCTTGGTTAGAGTTACCCCAAGATATTTTATGCTGTTTGTGGCTATCGTGAAAGGTGAAGCTTCTCTGATTTCCCTCTCTGCTTCCATATCATTTGTGTATAAGAGGGCGACTGATTTTTTGGAGTTGATCTTGTATCCTGCCACATTACTAAAGCTGTTTATCAGCTGTAAAATTCTTTGGTGGAGTTTTGGGGGTCGCTTATGTACACTATCATATCATCTGCAAATAACGAAAGTTTCACTTCTTCCTTTCCAATTCGAATCCCCTTGATCCCCTTATGCTGTATTATTGCTATTGCTAGAACTTCAAGCACTATATTGAAGAGGTACAGCGAGAGTGGACAGCCTTGTCCTGTTCCTGAGTTTAATGGGATGGCTTTTAGTTTCTCTCCATTTAATTTGATGTTAGCTGTCGGCTTGCTGTAAATAGCTTTTATTATATTTAGGTATGACCCTTGTATCCCTAATCTCTCCAATACTTTTATCATAAAGGGATGTTGAATTTTGTCAAATGCTTTTTCAGCATCTAATGAGATGATCATATGGTTTTTTTCTTTCAGTTTATTTATATGATGGATTACATTGATAGATTTTCTCATGCTGAAGCAGCCCTGCATCCCTGGGATGAAGCCTACTTGATCATAGTGGATAATTTTTCTAATGTGTTCTTGGATTCTGTTTGCCAGTTTTTTGTTGAGGATTTTTGCGTCGATGTTCATGACTGAGATTGGTCTATAATTCTCTTTCTTGGTTGAGTCTTTGTGCGGTTTTGGTATCAGAGTAACTGTAGCTTCATAAAAGGAACTTGGCAGTGCCTCTTCTGTTTCTATATTGTGAAATACATTAAGCAGTATAGGTATTAGGTCTTCTTGGAAGTTCTGGTAGAATTCCACATTGAAACCATCTGGTCCTGGGCTTTTTTTTGGTATGGAGGTTTTTGATAACCTCTTCTAATTCTTCGTGACAAACAGGTCTATTTAGATTATTCACCTGGTCTGGATTTAACTTTGGTAAATGATATTTATCTAAAAAAGTATCCATTTCCTTTACATTTTCCAGTTTTGTGGCATATAGGCTTTTGTAGTAAGATCTAATGATTCTCTGAATTTCCTCTGTGTCTGTGGTCATGTCCCCCTTTTCATTTCTGATATTATTAATTTGCAAATTCTCTCCCTGCCGTTTCATTAGTTTGGATAGGGGTTTGTCAATCTTGTTGATTTTCTCCAGGAACCAGCTTTTTGTTTTATTGATTCTTTGGATTGTTCTCTGTGTTTCTATTTTGTTGATTTCAGCCCTCAGTTTGATTATTTCCAGTCTCCTACTCCTCCTAGGTGAGTCTGCTTCTTTTTTTTCTAGAGCTTTCAGGTGGGCTGTTAAGTCTCCAATGTGAGCTTTCTCTGTTTTCTTTAAGTGGGCACTTAGTGCTATGAACTTTCCTCTTAGGACTGTTTTCATAGTGTCCCATAAGTTTGAGTATGTTGTTTCTTTATTTTCATTGAATTCCAGGAAGACTTTAATTTCTTTCTTTATTTCTTCCTTAATCTAGGTATGGTTCAGTAGTTGGCTGTTCAGTTTCCATGACTTTGTGGGCTTTCCGGGGGTAGCCTTGTTGTTGAATTCTAACTTTAATCCATGGTGATCTGATAAGACACAGGTGGTTAGTAATACTTTTTTGTAACTGTGGATGTTTGCTTTGTTACCGACTATGTGGTCGATTTTCGAGAAGGTTCCATGAGCTGCAGAGAAGAAGGTATATTCTTTCCTATTTGGGTGGAATGTTCTATAGATGTCTGTTAAGTCCATTTGATTCATTACCTCCATTAATTCTATTATTTCTCTGTTAGGTTTCAGTCTGATTGACCTGTCCATTGGTGAGAGAGGAGTGTTGAAGTCTCCTACTATTAGTGTGTGCGGTTTGATGGCTGCCTTGAATTTTAGCAATGTTTCTTTTATGTACATGGGTGCTTTTATATTAGCGGCATAGATGTTCAGGATTGAGACTTCATCCTGATGAATTGTTCCTGTTATGAGTATAAAATGCCCCTCCCCATCTCTTCTGAATGATTTAAGTGTGAAGTCAACTTTATTTGAGATTAGTATGGCCACACCTGCTTGTTTCTCAGGTCCATTTGCTTGATAGGCCTTTTCCCAGCCCTTTACTCTGAGTAGGTGCCTGTCTTTGTGGTTGAGGTGTGTTTCTTGTAAACAGCAGAATGTTGGATCCTGTTTTCGTATCCAATCTCTTAGCCTATGCCTTTTTATAGGTGAGTTGAGTCCATTGACATTAAGTGATATTAATGACCAGTGGTTGTTAACTCCGGTCATTTTTTTTTTTAGTCGTAGAGTTTGTGTGTTTCCCTTCTTTGATTTGTGTTGGTGAAGGGACTCTAGATGTCTGAGTTATTGTGGTCATTGTTGGACTGCTTGGTTAGTGATTTTCCTTCAATTACTTTTTGTAAGGCTGGATTTGTGGCTGCATATTGTTTAAATTTGTTTTTATCCTGGAAAATCTTATTTTCTCCATTTATTGTGAATGAAAGCTTGGCTGGGTATAGTAATCTGGGCTTGCATCCATGGTCTCTCAGTTTCTGAAGTACATCTATCCAGGACCTTCTGGCTTTCATTGTTTCCATGGAGAAGTCAGGTGTAAGTCTGATAGGTTTACCTTTGTAAGTAATTTGGCCCTTTTTCCTTTGCCGCTCTTAATATTTTTTCCTTATTCTGTATGCTTTGTGTTTTGATAATTATATGGCGAGGGGATTTTTTTTTTTTTGATCCAGCCTATTCAGTGTTCTGTATGCTTCTTGCACCTTCATAGGTATATCTTTCTTTAGGTTGGGAAAGTTTTCTTCTATAATTTTATTAAATATATTTTCTGGACCATTGAGCTGCACTTCTTCTCCTTCTTCTACTCCTATTATTCTTAGGTTTGGTCTTTTTATTGTGTCCCATATTTCCTGAATGTTTTGTGATGAGAGTTTGTTGGACTTGCTGTTTTGTTTGATCAGTGTGTTTATTTTCTCTATGGTATCTTCAGAATCTGAGATTCTTCTATCTCTTGTATTCTTCTGGTTATGTTTCTGTAGTCTCTATTCGTTTACCTAGATTTTCCATGTCCAGCCGGCCCTCTGTTTGTGTTTTCTTCTTTGCCTCCATTTCAGTTTTCAAGTCTTGAACTGTTTCCATTATTTGTTTGATTGCTTTTCCTTGGTTTTCTAGGGTATCATTCACTGATTTATTCAATTCTTCAAACTTTCTGTTATATTTCTCATCCATTTCTATAAGGGCGTTTTTTACATGCTGTTTAAGGGTGTCAATCACTTTTATGAAGTCAATCTTTTCTCCTTCTTGATTAAGGTGTTCATGTCCTTCCGTTGTGAGGTCGCTGGTTTCTGGTGGCTTCATGTTGCTTTTCAGCTTGTTGAGCGAATTCTTGCCTTGGCGTCTGCCCATCTCTTCTTCCAAATGCTCCCTTATGGATCTTCTTTTACCGGATCAGGTCTCCTTGCCTACCCAATGCTGCCTCCCCAATGTTGGCTCTCCTGGCACCAAGAGATCAGGACTCCGTGCCCAACGCTGGCTCTCCTGGCGCGGAGAGATCAGGCCTCCGTGCTGGTTGGGCAGCTAGCAAACAAAGCACCTAACCTGCTTGGTGCAGGCAGGCCACAGAAACAAAGGAACTCCAGCCCACCCGGGCGCCCTGAGGACTCGGACCCAGTGCCCAGACAGGCTGGGCTGGGTGATGCCAAGCCCCGAAAGAGGGCAGTGGGGCTGAAGTGGGGAGGGCTCTGGACGGAAGCTGGGTGGGCCAGGAAGAAAGAGGCAATACCCAGGGAGTAGAGGCCCTGCAGAAAGCCCAAGAAGGACAGGGGGCCAAGGAACCCCCAAGCTCCCCGTCCCAGGCTGGTGCCGCGGGCCAGAAACTCACCCCAACGCTGGTTCTCCTGGGGCCGAGAGATCAGGCCTCGGTGCTGGTTGGGCAGCTCGCAAACAAAGTGCCTACCCTGCTTGGTGCAGGCAGGCCACAGAAACAAAGAAACTGCAGCCCGCCCGGGCACCCCAAGGACTCGGACCCAGCGCCCAGACAGGCTGGGCTGGGCGATGCCACGCGCCGAAAGAGGGCAGTGGGGCCGAAGTAGGGAGGGCTCTGGACGGAAGCTGGGTGGGTCAGGAAGAAAGAGGCAGCACCGAGGGAGTAGAGGCCTTGCAGAGAGCCCGAGAAGGACAGGGGGCCAGGGAACCCCCGAGCTCCCCGTCCCAGGCTGGTGCCGTGGGCCAGAAACTTCTGAGTCATTTTTAAATATCCCTTGCAAGCGCGGCGCTTGAGTGGTGCGAACCGAGCATGCGGTTGCCCATTTCCAAAATCTGGAACCACTCACGGTGACTCTGTCACGTGGAGGCATAAGCGGCTCCCAGGTTGCTCTTCTCTACCCCTGGCTTCTGGGTTTCTGGTTCCGTCTATGAAATTGATTTAATTACATTTACTTTGTTGAGAAACTCACATTTTCCAGTTTTTTTTTTAATTTTTTTATTGATAAAAGAAGAATAAAGAAAAAAAAAACAAATTTCCACCTCCTCCCAGCCTCCCCTTTCCCTCCCCCTCCTCCCTCTCTTCTCCCCCTCCTCCCACTCTTTTCCCCCTCCTCCCACCCCTCTCCCCTTCCACCCACTCCTCTCCCCCTCCCTCTCCAGTCCAAAGAGCAGTCAGGGTTCCCTGCCCTGTGGTAAGTCCTAGGTCCTCCCCCCTCCGTCCATATCTAGGAAGGTGAACATCCAAACTGGCTAGGCTCCCACCAAGCCAGCAGATTGCGTAGCATCAAAACTGCGTGCCATTGTCCTTGGCGTCTCATCAGCCCGCATTGTTCGTCATGATCAGAGAGTTCAATTTTATCCCATGCTTTTTTTGGTAATAGTCCAGCTGGCCTTGGTGAGCTCTCAGTAGATCAGCTCCACTGTCTCAGTGGGTGGGTGCACCCCTCGTGGTCCCGACTTCTTTGCTCATGTTCTCCCTCCTGCTGCTCCTCATTGGGACCTTGGGAGCTCAGTCCATTGCTCCAGTGTGGGTCTCTGTCTCTATCTCCATCCATCACCAGATGAAAGTTCTAGGATGATATGCAAGATATTCGTCAGTATTGCGCTAGGATGGGGTCATTTCAGGTTCCCTATCCTCAGCTGCCCAAGGAACTAACTGGGGACCTCAGCTTGGGCACCTGGGAGCCCCTCTAGGGTCAATTCTCTTGCCCACCCTAAAGTGGGTCCCGTAACTAAGAATTGTGGTTCCGTGCTCCCCTATCCAACCTTCCTTTATCCCGATCCTCCTGTTTCTCTCCCCATCTCCCCTTAATCCCTTGCCACCCCACCCCCAAGATCCCACTTTTCTCCCCGGCAATTTTGTCTACTTCCCTTATCCAAGAGGATAACGATATGTTTTTCCTTGTGTTCACCTTCTTATTTAGCTTCTTTAGGTTCGCCATTTGTAGACTCCATGACCCCTATTTATGGCTAGAAACCAATTATGAGTGAGTACATCCCATGTTCATCTTTTTGGGTCTGGGATACCTCACTCAGGATAGTGTTTTCTATTTCCATCCATTTGCATGCAAAATTCGAGAAGTCATTGTTTTTTACCGCAGCGTAGTACTCTACTGTGTATATATTCCATACTTTCTTCATCCATTCTTCCATTGAAGGGCATCTAGGTTGTTTCCAGGTTCTGGCTATTAAAAATAATACTGCTATGAACATAGTTGAACAAATGCTTTTGACATATGATAGAGCATCTCTTGGGTAAATTCCCAAGAGTGGTATTGCTGGGTCGAGGGGTAGGTTGATCCCGAATTTCCTGAGAAACTGAAACACTGACTTCCACAGTGGTTGCACAAGATTGCATTCCCACCAGCAATGGATGAGTGTACCTCTTCCTGCACAGCCTCTCCAGCAAAGGCTATCCTTGGTGTTTTTGACTTTAGCCATTCTGACAGGTGTAAGATGATATCTCAAAGTTGTTTTGATTTGCATTTCCCTGATTGCTAAGGAGATTGAGCACGACCTTAAGTGTCTTTTGGCCATTTGAACTTCTTCTGTTGAGAATTCTCTGTTCAGTTCAGTGCCCCATTTTTTTAATTGGGTTAATTAGCCTTTTAAAGTCTAGTTTCTTGAGTTCTCTATATATTTTGGAGATCAGACCTTTGTCTGTTGTGGGGTTGGTGAAGATCTTCTCCCAGTCAGTAGGTTGCCTTTGTGTCTTAGTGACAGTGTCCTTTGCTTTACAGAAGCTTCTCAGTTTTAGTAGGTCCCATTTATTCAATGTTGCCCTTAATGTCTGTGCTTCTGGGGTTATACCTAAGAAGCGATCACCTGTGCCCATCTGTTGTAGGGTATTTCCCACTTTCTCTTCTATCAGGTTCAGTGTTTTCGGGCTGATATTGAGGTCTTTAATCCATTTGGACTTGAGTTTTGTGCACGGTGATAGATATGGGTCTATTTTAATTCTTCTACAGGTTGATATCCAGTTGTGCCAGTACCATTTGTTGAAGATGCTTTCTTTCTTCCATTGTATACTTTTAGCTCCTTTATCGAAAATGAGGTGTTCATAAGTTTGTGGGATTAAATCCGGGTCTTCTATACGATTCCATTGATCGACTTCTCTGTTTTTATGCCAGTACCACCCTGTTTTCATTACTGTAGCTCTGTAATAGTGTTTGAAGTCAGGGATGGTAATGCCTCCAGACAATCCTTTATTGTATAGAATTGTTTTGGCTATCCTGGGTTTTTTGTTTTTCCATATAAAGCTGATTATTGTCCTCTCCAGATCTGTGAAGAATTTTGATGGGATCTTGATGGGGATTGCATTGAATATATAAATTGCCTTTGGTAGAATTGCCATTTTTACTATGTTGATCCTCCCAATCCAAGAGCAAGGGATGTCCATCCATTTTTTGGTATCCTCCTCGATTTCTTTCTTCAATGCCTTAAAGTTCTTGTCAAATAGATCTTTCACTTCCTTGGTTAGAGTTACCCCAAGATATTTTATGCTGTTTGTGGCTATCGTGAATGGAGAAGCTTCTCTGATTTCCCTCTCTGCTTCCATATCCTTTGTGTATAAGAGGGCGACTGATTTTTTGGAGTTGATCTTGTGTCCTGCCACATTACTAAAGCTGTTTATCAGCTGTAAATGTTCTTTGGTAGAGTTTTGGGGGTCGCTTATGTACACTATCATATCATCTGCGAATAACGAAAGTTTAACTTCTTCCTTTCCAATTCGAATCCCCTTGATCCCATTATGTTGTCTTATTGCTATTGCTAGAACTTCCAGCACTATATTGAAGAGGTATGGCGAAAGTGGACAGCCTTGTCGTGTTCCTGTCGTGTTAAGCGGGATGGCTTTGAGTTTCTCTCCATTTAATTTGATGTTAGCTGTTGGTTTGCTGTATATAGCATTTATTATATTTAGGTATGACCCTTGTATCCCTAATCTCTCCAAGACTTTTAACATAAATGGATGTTGAGTTTTGTCAAATGCTTTTTCAGCATCTAATGAAATGATCATATGGTTTTTTTCTTTCAGTTTATTTATATGCTGGATTACATTGATAGATTTTCGTATGTTGAACCAGCCCTGCATCTCAGGAATGAAGCCTACTTGATCATAATGTATAATATTTCGGATGTGTTCTGGATTCGGTTTGCCAGTATTTTGTTGAGGATTTTTGCGTCGATATTCATGAGTGAGATCGGCCTGTAATTCTCTTTCCTGGTTGAGTCTTTGTGTGGTTTTGGTATCAGAGTAACTGTAGCTTCATAAAAGGAATTTGGTAATGACCCTTCCGTTTCTATATTGTGGAATACATTGAGGAGTATAGGAATTAGGTCTTCTTGGAAGTTCTGGTATAATTCCGCATTGAACCCATCAGGCCCTGGGCTTTTTTTGGTAGGGAGGTTTTTGATAACAGCTTCTAATTCTTCGCGACTTACAGGTCTGTTTAGATTGTTCACCTGGTCCTGGTTTAATTTTGGTAAATGGTATTTATCTAAAAAAGTGTCCATTTCTTTTACATTTTCCAGTTTAGTGGCATACAGGCTTTTGTAGTAAGATCTAATGACTCTCTGAATATCCTCTGTGTTTGTGGTTATGTCCCCCTTTTCATTCCTGATCTTATTAATTTGCGTGTTCTCTCTCTGCCGTTTGATTAGTTTGGATAGGGGTTTATCAATCTTGTTGATTTTCTCCAGGAACCAGCTTTTTGTTTCATTGATTCTTTGGACTGTTTTCTGTGTTTCTATTTTGTTGATTTCAGCCCTCAGTTTGATTATTTCCAATCTTCTACTCCTCCTAGGTGAGTCTGCTTCTTTTTTTTCTAGAGCTTTCAGGTGGGCTGTTAAGTCTTCAATATGTGCTTTCTCTGTTTTCTTTAAGTGGGCACTTAGTGCGATGAACTTTCCCCTTAGCACTGCTTTCATAGTGTCCCATAAGTTTGAGTATGTTGTTTCTTTATTTTCATTGAATTCAAGGAAGACTTTAATTTCTTTCTTTATTTCTTCCTTAATCCAGGTATGGTTCAGTAGTTGACTGTTCAGTTTCCATGAGTTCGTAGGCTTTCTGGGGGTAGCATTGTTGTTGAATTCTTACTTTAATCCATGGTGATCTGATAAGACGCAGGTGGTTACTAATATTTTTTTGTAACTGTGTAAGTTAGCTTTGCTACCGAGTATGTGGTCAATTTTCGAGAAGGTTCCATGAGCTGCAGAGAAGAAGGTATATTCTTTCCTGTTCGGGTGGAATAATCTATAGATGTCTGTTAAGTCCATTTGCTTCATTACCTCCATTAATTCTCTAATTTCTCTGTTAGGTTTCTGTTTGATTGACCTGTCCATTGGTGAGAGAGGAGTGTTGAAGTCTCCTACTATTAGTGTGTGTGGTTTGATGGCTGCCTTGAGTTTTAGTAATGTTTCTTTTACATACGTGGGTGGTTTTATATTAGGGGCGTAGATATTCAGAATTGAGACTTCATCCTGATGAATTGTTCCTGTTATGAGTATAAAATGTCCCTCTCCATCTCTTCTGATTGATTTAAGTTTGAAGTCAACTTTGTTAGAAATTAGTATGGCCACACCTGCTTGTTTCTTAGGTCCATTTGCTTGATAGGCCTTTTCCCAGCCCTTTACTCTTAGTAGGTGCCTGTCTTTGTGGTTGAGGTGTGTTTCTTGTAGACAGCAGAATGTTGGATCCTGTTTTCGTAACCAATCCCTTAGTCTGTGCCTTTTTATAGGTGAGTTGAGCCCATTGACATTAAGTGATATTAATGACCAGTGGTTGTTAACTCCGGTCACTTTTTTAGTAGTAGGGTTTGTGTGTTTCCCTTCTTTGAGATGCGCTGGTGAAGGGTCTCTAGATGACTGAGTTATTGTGGGCATTGTTGGACTCCTTGGTTAGTGATTTTCCTTCTATAATTTTCTGTAAGGCTGGATTTGTGGCTACATATTGTTTAAATTGGTTTTTATCCTGGAAAATTTTGTTTTCTCCATTTAGAGTGAACGAAAGCTTGGCTGGATATAGTAGTCTGGGCTTGCATCCATGATCTCTTAGTTTTTGCAGTACATCTATCCAGGACCTTCTGGGTTTCATGGTTTCCATAGAGAAGTCAGGTGTAAGTCTGATAGGTTTACTTTTATAAGTAACTTGGCCTTTTTCCTTTGCAGCTCTTAATATTCTTTCTTTATTCTGTATATTTTGTGTTTTGATTATTATATGGCGAGAGGATGTTTTCTTTTGATCCAGCCTATTTGGTGTTCTGTATGCTTCTTGAACCTTCATAGGTACCTCTTTCTTCAGGTTGGGAAAGTTTTCTTCTATAATTTTATTAAGTATATTTTCTGTACCGTTGAGCTGCACTTCTTCTCCTTCTTCTACTCCAATTATTCTTAGGTTTGGTCTTTTTATTGTGTCCCAAATTTCCTGAATGTTTTGTGATGAGAATTTGTTGGTTTTGCTGTTTTCTTTGATCAGTGTTTTTATTTTTTCTATGGTATCTTCAGTGTCTGATATTCTCTCTTCTATCTCTTGTAATCTGTTGTTAGTACCTGTCTCTGTCGTTCCTGTTCGTTTACCCAGATTATCCATCTCCATTCTTACCTCGGTTTGTGCTTTCTTCATTGCTTCCATTTCATTCTTCATGTCTTGAACCGCTTCCATAACCGGTTTGATTGCTTTTTCTTGTTTTTCTTGGTTTTCTTGCGTGTCTTTGAGCGATTTATTCATTTCCTCTACCTTTTTGTTTGTAATCTCTAATTGTTTATGGCAGTTTTTCACCTCCTGTTTAAGGTCCTCTAATATTTTCATATAGTTAACTTTTGAGTCGATTTCTTCTATTTCTTCAAGAGTAGGGTGTACAATTCTTCTTATTTCGGGATCCCTGGTTTCTGGAGATGTCATGTTGCCTTTCAGGTTGTTGGAGGAATTCTTGTATTGGCGCCTTCCCATCTCTTCCTTCAAATGGAGCCAGGAGAGGCCTGGTCTCTTGGTCCAATCTTTGCTGTGATTGACTCTCTGGGTATATCTCTTCAGTGTAGAATAGGAACTGTTCCCGACCTGATGGGATTCCTCAGCAACTAAACAGGGCCGCCAGTAGCCCAATGATCCAGGGCCAACAGGATGAATGGAGCAAGGGGGGGGTGGTAACCAGGAGCTCGCAGGAAGCCTGGCGCCAGAGCTGAAGGTGCCCAGCTCCCTTACAGGGGAACCTGAGGCCTGCCCGGTAGGCAGGCACTCACCGCTCTGGGTGGGTCGCCTTAGTTTAGGAGCTTAAAACTGTACTTGAGCACTGGTCCTAGGATACAGCAGGGGAGGGGTTCTGGGGGGGCTGGGTCGCGCAAAAGAATGACAGCCCTGCAGAAGGAGCTGGGGGAGGGGGTTTGTGCTCTCTTCCGGGAAGGTCTGCCCCTGGAGAGCACACACCCACCCGTCCTGATGGGATTCCTCAGCAACTAAACAGGACTGCCAGTAGCCCAATGATCCAGGGCCAACAGGATGAATGGAGAAACGGGAGGGGGGGTGGGGGTGGGGTGGTATCCAGGAACGCACAGGAAGCCTGGCGCGCCTGAGCTGAAGGTGCCCTGCTCCCTTACAGGGGACCTTTAGGCCTGCCTGGTAGGCAGGCACTCCCCACTCTGGGTGGGTCGCCTTAGTTTAGGAGCTTAAAACTGTACTTGAGCACTGGTCCTAGCATACAGCAGGGGAGGGGTGCTGGGGGGGCTGGGTCGTGCAAAAGAAAGACAGCCCTGCAGAAGGAGCTGGGGGAGGGGATTTGTGCTCTCTTCCGGGGACAGTCTGCCCCTGGATAGCGCACACTCACCCGTCCTGATGGGATTCCTCAGCAACTAAACAGGGCCGCCAGTAGCCCGATGCTCCAGGGCCAACAGGATGAATGGAGCTAGGGGGGGATGGTATCCAGGAGCGCGCAGGAAGCCTGGTGCCAGAGCTGAAGGTGCCCGGCTCCCTTACAGGGGACCCTTAGGCCTGCCTGGTAGGCAGGCACTCACCACTCTGGGTGGTTCGCCTTAGTTTAGGAGCTTAAAACTGTACTTGAGCACTGGTACTAGCATACAGCAGGGCAGGGTTGGGGAGGGGTGCTGAGGGGGCTGGGTCGTGCGAAAGAAAGACAGCCCTGCAGAAGGAGCTGGGGGAGGGGGTTTGTGCTCTCTTCCAGGACAGTCTGCCCCTGGAGAGCACACACTCACCTGTCCTGATGGGATTCCTCAGCAACTAAACAGGGCTGCCAGTAGCCCAATGATCCAGGGCCAACAGGATGAATGGAGAAACGGGAGGGGGGTGGGGGGTGGGGTGGTATCCAGGAACGCACAGGAAGCCTGGCGCGCCTGAGCTGAAGGTGCCCTGCTCCCTTACAGGGGACCCTTAGGCCTGCCTGGTAGGCAGGCACTCCCCACTCTGGGTGGGTCGCCTTAGTTTAGGAGCTTAAAACTGTACTTGAGCACTGGTCCTAGCATACAGCAGGGGAGGGGTGCTGGGGGGGCTGGGTCGTGCAAAAGAAAGACAGCCCTGCAGAAGGAGCTGGGGGAGGGGGTTTGTGCTCTCTTCCGGGGACAGTCTGCCCCTGGATAGCGCACACTCACCCGTCCTGATGGGATTCCTCAGCAACTAAACAGGGCTGCCAGTAGCCCGATGCTCCAGGGCCAACAGGATGAATGGAGCAAAGGGGGGATGGTATCCAGGAGCGCGCAGGAAGCCTGGTGCCAGAGCTGAAGGTGCCCAGCTCCCTTACAGGGGACCCTTAGGCCTGCCTGGTAGGCAGGCACTCACCACTCTGGGTGGTTCGCCTTAGTTTAGGAGCTTAAAACTGTACTTGAGCACTGGTCCTAGCATACAGCAGGGCAGGGTTGGGGAGGGGTGCTGAGGGGGCTGGGTTGTGCAAAAGAAAGACAGCCCTGCAGAAGGAGCTGGGGGAGGGGGTTTGTGCTCTCTTCCGGCGACAGTCTGCCCCTGGATAGCGCACACTCACCCGTCCTGATGGGATTCCTCAGCAACTAAACAGGGCCGCCAGTAGCCCAATGCTCCAGGGCCAACAGGATGAATGGAGCAAGGGGGGGGATGGTATCCAGGAGCGCGCAGGAAGCCTGATGCCAGAGCCGTCCTAATGGGATTCCTCAGCAACTAAACAGGGCCGCCAGTAGCCCAATGATCCAGGGCCAACAGGATGAATGGAGAAACGGGAGGGGGGGTGGGGGGTGGGGTGGTATCCAGGAACGCACAGGAAGCCTGGCGCGCCTGAGCTGAAGGTGCCCTGCTCCCTTACAGGGGACCCTTAGGATTGCCTGGTAGGCAGGCACTCCCCACTCTGCATTTTCCAGTTTTTAACATCTACTAAGGCAGACACTAAAACAGGACCCTGTTTTCATCATGACTCGGCAACAGTGCCACCTGCTTGATATTAGTTAATATGGCAGTTTTCATTTCTAACACAAATTTTACTGCTTTGTTTTTACTAATACAATGGATTAGTAAATTTGTATGTACTAATACAATGGATTATGTCATACAAGGTTTATATGATTATGGGGATACCTTAATTTGCTTATTACTAGGTTTTAGTTTTCTTTTCCATATTCTATCATTAAGGAAGAATATGGCACTCCTAAGAACGATAGAATCTTTACGAACTAATAATGAACAACTAATTGACAGGATTAAAATTATTGAAAAGCAGAGGTTATCTTAACAAGTGGATACTATGACAGACAAAATTGTCTCCATATCCAAGGGTAGTAGAAAGTTACCTGAAAGGGTTCAGGCTGTTGAATTTGACGTTCAGACTTTATCACAAAGTTTTGATAAGATAACAGACAGAATGTACCTCCAAGATGGGAATCTATATGATATACAAGAAAAGTTTAAGGAGGACATGTTATCTTTGAAGGAAAAAATTAAAGCTTTGAAATCACAGGTGTAGAATGGGGACCAAAAAAATGATACCTCAGTGAAATCACTGGAAACATATACAGGTCAGGAGTTTCAGGATTTAAGAGAGACAATGATAAAAAGATTTGAAAAGATTGGAGAAATTATTGGAGCTGGTGAACAGAGTAAGGAGGCACAAGGACAGGATACAATGCCTCCACCAGCTATTAGAACTGGCTTACCCAGGGTTTTAGTGACATACCCTATAGTTAATTCTGACAAAGCGTCAACTTCTAAAGGCTCAAAGGGAGAAAAAAAAGCTAGATGGACGCCAATAGCAATGAATGATCTGAAAGAAATTAAGCAAGCTGTTGTTAATTTTAGCTTGCACTCTGCATATGTAAAGGAAATGATAAGGGCTTGGGCTTCTAATGCTAGAGCTACCCCCCATGTTTTCCATCAGTTAGTGTCTGCAGTTTTAGATAATGGACCTTCCTTGATGTTTGGAATTTATATCAGAGAAGAATCCAAACATATGTAACAGCAAGGAAGAGCAAAAGGTGTCGAGGTTTCCCAAGATCAAATTCTTGGTGCAGGAGAATATGCTGATCCACAGGTCCAAGCTCTTTATGACGATGAAGTACTGTGTCTATGTCACCAAGCAGCTTTAAATGCTTGGAATAGGATACAAGATCCAGCAAAAAGTGTTGAATCATATACTAGAATTAGGCAGGGACAGAGAGAACACTTTATTGACTTTTTGCAAAGATTAATTAAGGCTCTGGACATAGGGGTAACAGACCCAGAAGCTAGATGAATACTTCTTGAATCTCTAGCTTTTGAGAATGCAAACATAGAATGCAAAAAGATAATTGGGCCTTTAAAGTCTAGTTCAGCAGCTATGGATGGATGGATTCAGCATACGATAAAGGTTGAGACATTTAGCTATAATGATGAATCTTGGGTAGGAGAAGCGATTTCCAAAGCAATCAGGAGACATCAAACTGCCAGGTGTTTTAATTGTGGTAAATTAAGACATTTGCAAAAGGGTTGCAGGCAAAGAATTTCTAGGAATAATATCTCTTCTAGGAATGACAAAAATAGGAGACTTCGGCCTTCAGGTATATGTAGGAGATGCGGTAAAGGCCGACATTGGTTCAATAAATGCAGGTCAACAACAGACAGACGGGGCAATCTGATATCATAGGGAAACTCTTTGGGGGGCCTCTTACAGACCCCCAAGCCAACAATGGCCCAGTCATTCCCACTCACAGTGGAGAACTTGCCTCACCAAGAAAATTAAAAGCTCCAATTTCTGCTGTAAAAAGTAATACTGGTCTAAATGATGAATTACACGTGGAGGATGAGTCAAAAAACCCAGTAGGACAGAGTAAACATATATTTTGGCAGACTTCTATTAACGATCAAAGACCAAAGCAAAGAGTCTGTATAAATGGCACTTTTATTGAAGGCTTATTAGACACAGGTGCGGATGTAAGTATCATTACCCCGGAATCTTGGCATCTGAATTGGCCTCTTCAAGAGGTAGATGTTCAGTTCCTAGGAATTGGAACCCTATCTCATGTAAAACAAAGCACAAGATGAGTTGAATGCATAGGGTCCGAAGGGCAAATAGGAAGACTAAGTCCATATATAGCCAATATTGCCATAAATTTATGGGGCTGTGACCTGCTACAGCAATGGAATACCCAGATTAACATTCCTGTAGTTCTAGGACCTCATAATTCTGGGAAAGATATGATGAGGTATTATGGAAAAAGGTCACCAGCCATTCAGTCTGTACAAGAACATACAGCAAATACCTAAGCTTTAGAGATACCAACAGCCCTACCTTTAAAATGGCTAACTGAGAAGCCAATATGGATCAAACAGTGGCCTCTAGCTGAAGATAAATTACAGGCATTGGAACAGCTGGTGCAAGAGCAACTAGATGCTCACCATATTTAAGAATCAACCAGCCCTTGGAATTCTCCTGTGTTTGTTTTAAAAAAAAATCTGGCAAATGGAGAATGGTGACAGATCTAAGAGCTGTCAACAAGGTAATTCAACCTATGGGCCCACTACAATCTGGAAATCCTTTGCTTTCTCGATTACCAAAAGGATGGCCTCTTATAGTTATTGATTTGAAAGATTGTTTATTTCACTATACAGTTATAAGAAAAGGATAGAGAAAAATTTGCCTTCACAGTGCCTACTTAAAATAATTCTCAGCCTAATAGGAGATATCAATGGACTGTCCTCCCACAGGGTATGCTCAATAGTCCTACATTGTGCCAATATTTTGTAAGTAAGCCATTTGAAATAATTCGTAAACAATTCCCCAAGTCCATCATTTATCATTACGTGGATGACATCTTGTTATCTGATTCAAATAAAGATACTTTAGGAAGGATGTTTGAAGAAATAAGGAAAGTCTTGCCTAGGCGGGGATTACAAATTGCCCCTGAAAAGATTCAAAGAGGGAATTCTATTAATTACCTAGGTTACAGAATAGGGTTAGAGAAAATTAAAACGCAAAAGGCACACATTAGGAGAGACTGGTTAAAGACTCTTAATGACTTCCAAAGATTGTTAGGAGACATTTCCAGTCTACAACCAGCTGTCGGGATAACACCTGATCTAATAGTTCATTTAAACAAAACCTTAGATGGTGATAAAGATTTGAATAGTCCAAGAAAACTGACAGCTGAATCAGAAAAGGAACTGACAATGATTGAGGAAAAATTACAGGGGGCACATGTGGATAGGGTGAACCCAAATCTTAGCTGCATCCTAGTCATATTGCCTTCCAGAATTTCTCCTACAGGGATTCTAATACAGAGGCAAGATATTATTTTATAGTGGATATTTATGCCTGATAAACAAGTAAAAAATTAAAAACTTACATAAAAAAGTCTCTGAATTAATTATAAAAGGTAAGCTGAGACTTTGTCAACTAGCAGGTATAGACCCAGAAGAAATTATAGTGCCTTTTACTACTGAAGAAATAAAAAAGTTATGGGAAGACAATGAACCATGGCAAAGAGCTTGTGCTAATATTTTGGGAGAAATTAATAGCAACTATCCCAAAAGTGGTAGACTTAACCTCATAAAGAGAACTTCTTGGATTCTTCCTAGAATTGTACGTGATGCTCCAATAACTGGAGCTCATACGTTCTATACTGATTCAAATAAATCAGGGAAAGCAGATTACAAGTCACATGAATTGAGTAAGGTGGAACAAAGCTCTTATAATTCTGTCCAGAAGGCAGAGTTATATGCCATTCTTATGGTGCTAAGGGATTTTAAGGAACCTCTTAATATAGTTACAGATCCACAATATGCAGAAAGAGTTATCTTGCATATTGAAACCACTGAATTTATACCAGATGACACAGAGTTGACTTCATTGTTTATCCAGGTACAAGACATAATCAGGAACAGGCTTTGTCCGATGTATATAACACACATCTGGTCCCATATATGTCTTCCTGGTCCTCTAGCACAAGGCAACGATGAGATTGATCAATTATTGTTTGGAAGTGTGTTGCAGGCCTCAGAATTTCATAAAAAGCATCATGTCAATAGAAAAGGCCTAAAGAAAGAATTTTCCATTACTTGGCAACAAGTTAATTATAAAGAGATATCCTACTTGTTCTTTCTATACTCAAACACCGTTGCCTGCAGGGAGTAACCCAAAGGGTATTAGAGAAATGAAATCTGGCAGATGGATGTGTTCCACTTTATGGAATTTGGTAAATTAAAATATGTACACCACACCATAGACACGTATTCAGGTTTTCAGTGGGCTACTGCCCTGAGCTCAGAACAGGCTGATTCAGTAATCACACATTTATTCTAAGTTATAGCCATCATGGGTATACCTGCACAAATAAAGACATATAATGGTCCAGCATATGTATCTAAGAAAATGAAACACTTTTTTTGATTATTATAATATAAAACATATTACAGGCATACCAAATAATCCTACAGGTCAGGCAGTTATAGAAAGATCAAATCATACTATAAAGGATATGCTGAACAAACAGAAAGGGACCAAAAATACCCCCAGAAATAGATTACATAATGCTTTATTAACCTTGAATTTTCTTAATGCTAATGAGAAAGGAACGGCAGCAGCAGAAAGACATTGGATAATGGAAAAGTCTGCTGAACTAAATCAACCAATTTACTTCAAAGATGTGCTGACCTCCCAATGGAAGCCAGGAGATGTGCTACATTGGGGAAGGGGTTTTGCTCTTGTTTCCACAGGAGAAGAAAAATTGTGGATACCATCAAAATTAATAAATGTTCGATTTGAAGAGGAGAAACCTCTTGGAAAGGAGAAATGACAACTCATCCACAATGATAATATTCATACAGGTGGTAAGAAAAACATATAGAATGGGGGCAGGGTTCTGTTCTTATCTCCACAGGAAAACACTCATCTTTTAAAAATTCAAGGGACCCTGGATGTTTGGATACTGACAAATGGAAAAATACCTGCCCAGTAGGAAATATCAAGAAAACTAAATAGGTTGAGTAAGTTAAATATATTAAACCATATTTCTAAATTTATAGAGCTGGTTTTGAAGTTGGACTCTGGCTCAGTCCCTCTCCAATTCCAAGCCTGTTAGTAAGAGAAAAACCCAGAGTTTCTGGAGATTCTGTCTCATGTCAAGAGCCATGATATGGGACAGAAAGAAATATGAGTTTAGAAAACATCCTTGCTTTTCTTCATATCTATCATACTTTTCATTGAACATATCTATCATGCCTTTCAGTGAATATGTATATATATATATATATATATATATATATATATATATATATATATATATGTCTATATGATTAATGTTTAAGTTTTTCACAATGAACAGTGAGTTTTTCCTGAAGTGACATTTGAAGTTTCCAGGAAGAAGATGGGGCCCCATAAAAACAACTCCACCTGGTTGACATGATGTCATGATACTGATAGTGCTACTACAAGACCTGTTTTTGGTACCAGCTGCACAAGACGATCCCAACTTGGTTAGCTGAAATGGTGCAGATCTTTATACAACATTTTGGCCAGACCTGCACAAAATACTCAGAAACTATTTGCAATTTTAAAAGACATTGATCTTGAAATTTAACCATCATTTTACTTTCACAGGATCCCCCAGAAAGAACGTCACCCCCATGACAGCTGGAATTAATTCTAGAGGACGACGTCCCCTCTCCCAGTAAAGTTTGCCCTTGGGTTTAGGGACATCATTTAGGG
Source organism: Microtus pennsylvanicus (assembly GCF_037038515.1). NCBI lineage: Eukaryota > Metazoa > Chordata > Mammalia > Rodentia > Cricetidae > Microtus > Microtus pennsylvanicus. Next base: position 104,408,341 of record NC_134601.1, read on the forward strand.
GTTGATTATAATTAGTATACGGTTGCGGTTGAGGGTAGGGGTGGAATTTTATAAGCTCAGAGATCATTTTGAAAAAAAAAATGGAAGGGGATGATGGGATAATAGATTTGTAATTGTGAGTTACTGTTTTTAGACAAATATATTGGTATCGATTCTTATATATTGATACAAAGTTAAATTATATTGACTATTGTATGCATGCATGTTTCTACCTCTGTTTAAAACATTTTTTATGTATTAACATATATTGTATTGATATATATTGTATATATTTATCATATTGCAGTGTACATTTCTACCTCTGATTAAGATACTTATATAATGTTAGTGTATTGATATATATTTAACATATTACAATGTATATTTGTACATTGTTTATATTTGGAGGTTATTATCCTCATTTGTTACACAGTTGTTTATTGTCTTAGTATTTAAGTTAGATAGATATTGAGAATTATATAGGTTAATAGTCATGTAAGTTTTTCATTTATAATTAGACTAATCAGGTTCTTTTGATATATAGAGATTATACTTAGTATAGATAGAAAATCTTCAACCTCTTCAAAGAGCTATAGAAAATGGCCTTTAATCTAACTCAGAGTTTCGTGATAGTGAGACACAGTTGCTCCTGGCAACACCGCTCTATTCCTGAGAGAATATTGAGCACCAAAGACACTCCACATTGAGCCTTTCTTTTTGGCAGAACTGGCCTTTGGGCAAAGAAATGTCCATACCTCAACCACTGACAGAGATACAGAGCGTGCATCAATGGATAAAACAGGACTGTCATATCTTGCAAAGACAGGGTAAGATAGTTTTGAAAGGTTGCTTGCCTTTGAAAATGGTATGTCAGTTATGTTAGGCCTTAGCCAAAGTTGGTTGCTTCAACGCTGTGAACGTGATTTTGGGTAATTGCTCAGGTAGCTAGTTGTCTCTGTGATTTGTTGCATATTTTGGAAGTTGTTTTAATGAACTTCCTAATTACCCAGGTAACATTATTTCCCTTCTCAGATCTTCGATGGGGTTGAAGACTATATAAATGTAGTTACTTTTTTTCTCATGACTTGGCCAAGTTATTTATTATACAAGACCTAAGCTAGTTTGTCAGGAGCCAATTTCCTCCTAGGATTATTGTAGGAACCATCACCCTGGGGAGTCTACAGAGAACCCCACATCCCTAATTGTGTTAGGAATAGTTCTATTGACAGAGCCTACCCCACACCCAAATTGGCTGTTAATGGAGAGATATCTGTTAGCGGAACCTGCCCCACATTCCAAACTATCTAGGGAACCAGGTGTGTCAACTCATGACTTCCTGGCCTACATGACCTGACTGAAGGTAACCTCCTGGCCTACGTGACCAACACAAACCACGTGACCACCATGGACCACGCGGCAAGATTCCATGCCTCCGCCCACATCCCAAGCCAAACTCCTTACCCTATATAAGCTGTACCCCATCTCTAATAAACTGAGGCTTTGACAAGAACCCCAACCCCACTTAGCCTCATTCTTCTCTCTTAGCCCATTATCTTCCAGATAGTGCCTCTCCGGACCCTGTAGTAACTAAACTGCCAGGTGGGTTACAAACCCCTAGACTAAGTAACCCACCAATGTAATCAACACTAGTAAGAATAGGATATTTGTACTTATTGTATATAATTTCGTAGTAGGTTTAGAACTCTCTTACTTAAACAAAAGGGGGAGGTGTTACGGGAGGTCCTTACACTCCTCCAGCCTATAGCTGTTGAGATACCAGCCCAGTGGGGCGTGGTCTCTCTCCCTTTAAAAAAGTGGCTACTTCCCTTCTTGCTCTCTTTTACTTCCTGCTCCGGTCCAGCGACTAAACGTCTTCCTGATTGCACAGAGGGCTGTTGTCTGGGATGGTTATCTGTAAGTTTTTTCCCCTTTTAATAAATACCACCGTATTAATCATAATTACAAACTGGTGTGGCATTGTTTGTGACTTACTTCTTCAATTGGTGTTTTTGATTTTAGCCATTGTAACAGGTGTAAGATATCTCAAAGTTGTTTTGATTTGCATTTTCCTGATGGCTAAGAGGGTTGAGCCTGACCTTAAGTGTCTTTTGGCCATGTGAACTTCTTCTGTTGAGAATTCTCTATTCAGTTAAGTGCCCCATTTTTAATTGGGTTAATTAGCATTTTAAAGTCTAATTTCTTGAGTTCTCTATATATTTTGGAGATCAGATCTTTGTCTGTTGCAGGGTTGGTGAAGATCTTCTCCCAGTCACTAGGTTGCCTTTTTGTCTTAGTGACAGTGTCCTTTGCTTTACAGAAGCTTCTCAGTTTTAGTAGGTCCCATTTATTCAATGTTGCCCTTAATGTCTGTGCTTCTGGGGTTATATATAGGAAGCAATCTCCTATGCCCATCTTTAGTAGGGTACTTCCCAATTTCTCTTCTATCAGGTTCAGTGTGTTCAGACTGATATTGAGGTCTTTGATCCATTTGGACTTGAGTTTTGTGCATGGTGATAGATATGGGTCTATTTTCATTCTTCTACAGGTTGACATCCAGTTGTGCCAGCACCATTTGTTGAAGATGCTTTCTTTCTTCCATTGTATACTTTTAGCACCTTTAACGAAAATGAGGTGTTCATAGGTTCGTGGGTTAAAATCCAGGTCTTCTGTGCGATTCCATTGGTCGACTTCTCTGTTCTTGTGCCAGTACCTCACTATTTTCATTACTGTAGCTCTGTAATAGAGTTTGAAGTCAGGGATGGTAATGCCTCCAGAAGATCCTTCATTGTTTAAGATTGTTTTGGCTATCCTGGGTTTTTTGTTTTTCCATATATAGTTGATTATTGTCCTCTCAAGATCTGTGAAGAATTTTGATGGGACCTTGATGGGGATTGCATTGAATCTATAAATTGCCTTTGATAGAATTGCCATTTTTACTATGTTGATCCTCCCAATCCAAGAGCAAGGGAGGTTCTTCCATTTTCTGGTATCCTCTTCAATTTCTTTCTTCAATGTCTTAAAGTTCTTGTCAAATAGATCTTTCACTTCCTTGGTTAGAGTTACCCCAAGATATTTTATGCTGTTTGTGGCTATCGTGAAAGGTGAAGCTTCTCTGATTTCCCTCTCTGCTTCCAAATCCTTTGTGTATAAGAGTGCAACTGATTTTTTGGAGTTGAACTTGTATCCTCCAAATTACTAAAGGTGTTTATCAGCTGTAAAAGTTCTTTGGTGGAGTTTTTGGGATCGCTTATGTATACTATCATATCATCTGTAAATAACGAAAGTTTCACTTCTTCTTTTCCAATTCGAATCCCCTTGATCCCCTTATGTTGTCTCATTGCTATTGCTAGAATTTCAAGCACTATATTGAAGAGGTATGGCGAAAGTGGACAGCCTTGTCGTGTTTCTGATTTTAGTGGGATGGCTTTGAGTTTCTCTCCATTTAATTTGATGTTAGCTGTCGGCTTGCTGTAAATAGCTTTTATTATATTTAGGTATGACCCTTGTATCCCTAATCTCTCCAATACTTTTATCATAAAGGGATGTTGAATTTTGTCAAATGCTTTTTCAGCATCTAATGAAATGATCATATGGATTTTTTCTTTCATTTTATTTATATGATGGATTACATTGATAGATTTTCATATATTGAACCATCCCTGCATCTTTGGGATGAAGCCTACTTGATCACAATGGACATTTTTTTTAATTTGTTCTTGGATTCTGTTTGCCAGTATTTTGTTGAGGATTTTTGCATCGATGTTCATGAGTGATATTGGCCTATAATTCTCTTTCTTGGTTGAGTCTTTGTGCGGTTTGGTATCAGAGTAACTGTAGCTTCATAAAAGGAACTTGGCAGTGCCTCTTCTGTTTCTATATTGTGCAATACATTAAGCAGTATAGGTATTAGGTCTTCTTGGAAGTTCTGGTAGAATTCCACATTGAAACCATCTGGTCCTGGGCTTTTTTTGGTAGGGTGGTTTTTGATAACAGCTTCTAATTCTTCATGACTAATAGGTCTATTTAGATTGTTTACCTGGTCCTGGTTTAACTTTGGTATATGGTATTTATCTAAAAAAAGTGTCCATTTCTTTTACATTTTCCAGTTTTGTGGCAAAAAGCCTTTTGTAGTAAGATCTAATGATTCTCTGAATTTCCTCTGTGTCTGTGGTTATGCCCCCCTTTTCATTTCTGATCTTATTAATTTGCATATTCTCTCTGTGCGTTTGATTATTTTGAATAGGGGTTTATCAATCTTGTTGATTTTCTCTAGGAACCAGCTTTTTGTTTCATTGATTCTTTAGATTGTGTTTTGTGTTTCTATTTTGTTGATTTCAGCCCTCAGTTTGATTATTTCCAGTCTCCTACTCCTCCTAGGTGAGTCTGCTTCTTTTTTTTTTCTAGACATTTCAGGTGGGCTGTTAAGTCCCCAATGTGAGCTTTCTCTGTTTTCTTTAAGTGGGCACTTAGTGCTATGAACTTTCCTCTTAGGACTGATTTCATAGTGTCCCGTAAGTTTGAGTATTGTTGCGGGAAGTCCTCCTGCTCCTCCACCCAATAGCCGCTGAGATACCAGCCCATTGGGGCGTGGCCTCTCTCCCTTTAATAAAGCGGCCACTTCCCTCTCCTTTCCCCAACACCCAAGCCGCCTGCTCGGCTAGCTTTTGCCCCAAAATAATTACACGGACACTGTATTCTTTTAATCACTGCTTGGCCTATTCCTATCCAGCCTCTTCTAGGCTAACTCTCGCACCTGGACTAGCCCATTTCTAATATTCTATGTAGCACAGCTAGGTGCGCTTACCGGGAAGATTCTAGCCTAAGTCCATCCTGGGTCGGAGCTTCAATTGCGTGCATCTTCCCGGGAGTGGGGAGCATGGCGTCTCTCTGAGGCGTCTGCTCATGAGAGAGGAGCTGTGGAGTCTGAGCTCACTTCCTCTTTCTCCCAGCGTTCTGTTCTGTTTACTCCTCCCACCTATCTTCTAACCAATGAGGACCAAGCATTTTTTTTTATTTAACCAATGACCTTCCTCCATCAGAGTATCTTGTTTCTTTATTTTCATTGAATTCGAGGAAGATTTTAATTTCTTTCTTTATTTCTTCCTTAATCCAGGTATGGTTCAGTAGCTGACTGTTCAGTTTCTATGAGTTTGTAGGCTTTCCAGGGTTAGCATTTTTGTGGAATTCTAACTTTAAACCATGGTGATCTGATAAGACACAGGTAGTTACTAATATTTTTTTGTAACTGTGGAAGTTTCTTTGTTACCGAGTATGTGGTCAATTTTTGAGAAGGTTCCATGAGCTCCAGAGAAGAAGGTATATTCTTTCCTATTTGGGTGGAATATTTTATAGATGTCTGTTAAGTCCAATTGATTCATTACCTCCATTATTCCTCTTATTTCTCTGTTAGGTTTCTGTTTGATTGACCTGTCCATTGTTGAGAGAGGAGTGTTGAAGTCTCCTACTATTAGTGTATGCGGTTTGATGGCTACCTTGATTTTTAGTAATGTTTCTTTTATGTAAGTGGGTGCTTTTATATTAGGGGCATAGATATTCAGGATCGAGACTTCATCCTGAAGAATTGTTCCTGTTATGAGTATAAAATGTCCCTCTCCATCTCTTCTGATTGTTTTAAATTTGAAGTCAACTTTGTTAGAAATTAGTATGGCCACACCTGCTTGTTTCTTAGGTCCATTTGCTTGATAAGCCTTTTCCCAGCCCTTTACTCTGAGTAGGTGCCTGTCTTTGTGGTTGAGGTGTGTTTCTTGTAAACAGCAGAATGTTGGATCCTTTTTCTTATCCAATCTCTTAGCTTGTACCTTTTTATAGGTGTGTTGAATCCATTGACATAAAGTGATATTAATGACCAGTGGATGTTAACTCCATTCACTTTTTTAGTAGTAGAGTTTGTGTGTTTCCCTTCTTTGAGTTGCACTGATGAAGGGTCTCTAGATGTCTGAGTTATTGTGGTCATTGTTGGACTCCTTGGTTAGTGATTTTCCTTCTATTACTTTCTGTATGGCTGGATTTGTGGCTATGTATTGTTTAAATTTGATTTTATCCTGGAAAATTTTGTCTTCTCCATTTATAGTGAACGAAAGCTTGGCTGGGTATAATAGTCTGGGCTTGCATCCGTGGTCTCTTAGTTTCTGAAGTACATCTATCCAGGACCTTCTGACTTTCGTGGTTTCCATAGAGAAGTCAGGTGTAAGTCTGATAGGTTTACCCTTATAAGTAACTTGGCCTTTTTCCTTTGCAGATCTTAATATTCTTTCTTTTTTCTATTTGCTTTGTGTTTTCATTATTATAAGGTGAGGGGATGTTTTTTTTTTTTTTTTGATCTAGCCTATTTGGTGTTCTGTATTCTTTTTGAACCTTCATAGGCACATCTTTCTTTAGGTTGGGAAAGTTTTCTTCTATAATTTTATTATATATATTTTCTGGTCCGTTGAGCTGCACTTCTTCTCCTTCTTCTACTCCTATTATTCTTAAGTTTGGTCTTTTTTATTGTGTCCCATATTTCCTGAATGTTTTGTGATGAGAGTTTGTTGGACTTGCTGTTTTCTTTGATCAGTGAGTTTATTTTCTTTATGGTATCTTCAGAATCTGAGATTCTTTCTTCTATCTCTTTTATTTTTCTGCTTATGCTTGTTTCTGTATTCTCTATTCATTTACCTAGATTTTCCATGTCCAGCCGGCCCTCTGTTTGTGTTTTCTTCTTTGCCTCCATTTCAGTTTTCAAGTCTTGAACTGTTTCCATTATCTGTTTGATTGTTTTTCCTTGGTTTTCTAGGGTATCATTCACTGATTTATTCAATTCTTCAAACTTTCTGTTATACTTCTCATCCATTTCTATAAGGGCATTTTTTACATGCTGTTTAAGGGAATCAATCACTTTCATGAAGTCAATCTTTTCTATTTCTTCTTGATCAAGGTGTTCATGTACTCCTGAGAGGTCGCTGGGTTCTGATGGTTTCATGTTGTTTTTCAGATTGTTGGGTGAATTCTTGCATTGGCGCCTGCCCATCTCTTCCGCCGAATGCTTCCCTATGGATGTTCTTTTACAGGATCAGGTCTCCCCGCCTACTGATGTACCTTCCCAGTGATGGCACTCCGCAGTGATGGCTCTCCTGGTGCTCGAGTTATGTCTCTCCTGGTGCCAATATCAGATCTCCATGCTAGTTTCGTAGCTCGTAAACAAAGCACCTACCTTGCTTGCTGCAGGCAGGCTATTGAGATTGAGACAAAGGAGCTCCCACCCACTATGTTGCCCTTGCTATTTGGCCCCAGAGCCCCAAGAGGGAAAGGAGGCAGAAAGGGGGAGGGTTCTGGATGCAAGCTGGGTGGGATAGGAAGAGAAAGGCAGTATGCTGGGAGTATAGGCCCAGCAAGAAGCCCAGGAAATATAGGGAGGATCAGGAACGTCTGAGTTTCCTGTTCCGGGCTGCTGCTGCGGGTCCAAAACTCACCCCAATGATGGCTCTCCTGTTCTGTAACAGTATTATTAAAAGAAAAAGAAGCCATCAAGTTGAAACTTTGGAAGAAGATATGGGAGGCACTGGAGGCAGGGGCCTTGAAGGGGATTTGATAGGGACAAAGAAGCAGGAACAGTTCAAAACTACAATATAAAATAAAGAAATATAGAATAATGGTTTTTAAATTTCCTAAGGCCTTGACCCTTTAATACAATTTCTCTTATTGTGGTGAACCCAACCATAAACATATTTTGATGCTGCTTCATAACTGCAATTTTGTTACTCTTATAAATCATAATATAAATATTGGATATGCATGATATCTGACATGTGACCTCCAAACTGTTTGTAACCCACAGGTTGAGATCAATTGTTTTAGAGTGTTGTAGTAAGATTTCTGGTACCCTCCTCTTGCTTCTTTGTGCATGCTTATGAGAAGCATATTTGCACACACAGATACACATAATAAACACACAACTAAATACTTTAGTGAACTATTTTTTCACCATTTCCAAAATGAGTAAGTAATAAATATATCTCTTGGTATTTAAATGTTTAAGCCAACTGTGCTACAATTATACAATAGAGTATACTTCAATGTTAGGAACAAATAATCTAGTGAATCATAAAAGAAATATGAGGCAATTAACAACATGCCATTGACAACAGTCTAAAAGACCATGTAGTGTATGATTTCATTTAAGTTAGAGAATAGAACTAACTCAGTACTTTCAAGAATGCAGAGTACAGGTGGAATAATTAATAAGGAAAGTGTAGAGTAATTTTGTAGAATGAACTAATTTTGAAAAATATTGTAATATTAGTTATAAAATAATATGCAGTTCTATAATCCCATCAAGCTATAAATTAATCATGTAAAATCCAAGTGAAAAGGGGGCTACAGAATTCTATTTTTATTCTATGTACCCAAAATTGCTAGAAATTTTGATTAAATTGTTAATATATCATAGAATGAAATACTAGAATTCATTTTCCTTATATTTTAATGATTTTTGATTTTTTTCTCAATAGTGTGGGCCCATATTTCGATATGGCACAAAAGCCATTAACCTGGTCCAAGCTGACCACGTAGCTCTGCAGCCAAACTGTCTCTGCCCCTAACAAAGGCCAGGATGCCTGCTCCTAGCTTCTTTTGTTAAGATGTGGATTACCTGAGAAGAGATGTTTGACTGAAGCTGATGACTTAAGAGCTCAGATATTTGGTGCTTCTTTCCTTTGTAATTTGGAAGGATGTCTTATAGAGATGCTAATTCAGGGCCTACCTGACTGCGAGATGCGGATGTGATTTGAGCCCAGGCACTTGGCTGCCTAAGGAATGGCATAATGTGTTTTCCCCCTTCCCCGCTCAATTTGGTGTGGGTATATAAAATGTTTGGAGAATAAACGGCGATCTGGCCATTTTCCAGGATGACGGTGTAAGCTGTGTCGATTCTTTTCCTCGCGACTCCGTTCCAGCCGGTTTGAGGAATTAGGGAATTTATGTTGGACCCTCATGGGCCACGACACAATAGCATTTCTGTTTGTTATTTTGTTACTTGTCTCACTAATATTGCCTTTTCTGGAAGATACCATGCATTCAAGACTGGCCTTGGATTCCTGGGAATTTTTTCTGTTTATATCTCTTGAGTGTTCAATTTACAGATGTTAGTCATCATTTGAGTGTCAGGGACCCTTGTCCCAAAGATGATAGCAGGGACCATTGTCCTAAGGATGTCTGCAGAAAGTCCCACTACTTTGAGAGCTGTTTGTTAATGGAACCTGCCTCACATCCCAGCTATCTTGATAGCAGGGACCATTGTCCTAAGAATATTTGCAGAGAGCCCCCACATCCCAACTACCTTTAAAGCTGTTTGTTAACGAAGCCAAAAAGGAATGTTTCTGCTTACACCAGGTGTGCTGACTAGTGACCTTTGCTACCCCGGCAAAATTCCTTCTTACTCCTACCCCCCACCCCAAGCCAAACTCCTCATTCAAGGGCTATATAAGCCGCTACCATTATGCTACTAATCGGAGACTTTGACAGCAGATCTTGCTTGGTTTCTATCCTCTCTCTTGCCCATGTTCATTCAAGTAGCGCCTCTTCAGACCCTGGAATTACTGGACCAGCTGGACGGGTACATTTAGGCGCTTTTATTCTTTCATAGTATTTTAGAAATACATGAATGTCATGCATTCCTGTATAGAGTCTTCCTTTTCCTCTTACATGATCTTAGCTATTTCTGTAAATCTCAGATTTTCTATGTGTGACACAGGCTTTGTAACACCTAATGATTATGTGGTATGTGTAAATATCAAGAAGAACATCTGTATGAATCCTCAACACATTCCATTGTTCTCCTTTTTCAAACATTTCTTTGATTATTAAAGGGCAATAACTTATCATAAATCAGCCTTAGGCAATTCTTCTTACATCACATTCATTCCAACATTCTCTCTCCTTTCTTAGTCATCCCTCCTATTTTTTTATTTTTTATTATCCCTTTGTATTACTTCAGATCTCATTTTACAGTGTACAAAATAGCTTGAAGTTTCAAAATAAGGAGAGATGGGTTTCTTGGCATTTTCAAAAGAAATTATTTTTGTTGAATTATTGGGTTAGAGACTGTGCCCAACCATAGCACCATATGAGGTCCTAAAAAAATCATGAATAAAATATGACTCTTGCCTTCAAGTAACTCACAGTTAGAAATAGGAGATGCATGTGAAGAAACCACACTGATATAGTCATCAACACCTCAGTGTGAATTCATTTTAGATACTTTTCTCAAACATATTGAAAAGTGACAGGTGGCCTAAGCATAAGAATTCTTGGAATTGGGTTGGGAAAAGGTATTCCTTAAAGAGAGGAGGGGGATTATTGAAATTGGCATTTACCAGCACTAAATATTGACTCTCCTATCTTTAAATGAACATTAATTAAAATCAATCACTCTACCCTAAAATCTTACTTTCTACTTTGTACTACAAAGTGCACTGTTAAATCTCTTTGTGTCTGTCTAAATCAAGAAGGAATCATTCAAGTACCATGTGAGCATTAAAGTTGATTTTGATTCATTTTTAAGTATTTTTATTGGTTTAAAAGTTAATAAATTTGAATAGTTTTTCAAAATTTTTCTCAGGATTGATTTGAATTTCATATTTCTATTGTAATGACAAATAATTTTCATTGTTGTTGCTCTTAAAAACAACTTAATATATTTATTCCCAATTTTAATATCCCTTTTAAGAGAGAATTTAAACACACATTACAAAAATAGTAACTTAAGGGGTTTAAATTTTCATACCTTAGATGGAATTCAAATGTAAGGTATATCAATTTTAAAGTTAAATGTGACTTTTTAAGCTTTGTCTTCACTAATTTTATTACTGTGTCATGCTTCCAAAACTATTTTAATTCTTTTTCTTATAAATGTGACTCCTCCCTTAGTGGTGGTTACATAATATAAAGATAAAGTGACAATTTAAATAAATGTATGCATTTTAATGTTAAGGTATATTTTTATAATATTTATATTCCTTAATCTCATAAATAAGCAATTCAATAAACTGTACATTTTATATGAAAATAGCTTTAAATTTTAAATAACTTTACATTATTTAAAACTAAACACATTCTAGTGAGGGAACAAAAACCTAGAGTTTAAAAACCTGGTCTAGAAATAATATTATCAGACATCATTTTTTTGGATTCTTAGCATTAAAAAATAAGAAAGATATTTATAAACTGAGATCACCAAGAAAATACAGCTAGCTGAATATTTTTTACCAAGAAAACATTTGTCATCATCTTTATGGCCATTGTGTTTTTATTGTTTCCTTTTTATTAATTTTTAAAATTTGTTTTACATACATTCTATAGCCTTCCCTTCTTCCTTTTCTCCTGTTCCCTCTCCCCAACTTCTTTCTACTCCCTCCCCCGTTCACTCCTCCTCTATCTTCATTCAGAAATGGGCATGCCTCCCATGAAAGTCAGTAAAGCATGGCACATCAAGTTGAGGCAGGACCAAGCTCTGAATCAGGGGTGAACAAGGCAACTCTGCATGGGGGATGGGTTCTCAAAAGCCAACTCAAGTTTGAGGTATAAGTTCTGATCCCAACATTAGGAGATGCACAAGCAAACCAAGCTCCAGAACTGTTACACACATTCAAACATACTAGATATGTCCCATGAAGACTCCATAACTGTCAGTCCAGAACCTGTGAACTCCCATGAGCTCAGGTTAGCTGTCTGTAGGTTCCCCTGTCATGATCTTGACCCCTGCCTCCTACAATCCTTCCTCTTCCTCTTCAACTGGACTCCCATTGCTCAGCCTAGTGTTTAGCTGTGGATTTCTGCATATGCTTCCTTCAGTTGCTGGGGTAGTGAACCAAACGAGCAAAGTGATTATACAAGGGCTTAAAGAACATCCTTGTAATAACATCCTTTCTGATTAATCTTCACTCTGAAGCCCCCAGTTGCACTGTCAAAATTTTTATCAAGACTGTTATGTTCTGACAGCTCCTATGTCTAATTCTGCACTCCCACATTTTGTTCTCCATCTGTTATCATACAATAAACATTTTTATTTATATTTCCATTCTTTGTAGACTTCCCAGAAAATTCAACCACCATAAAATACCTACATTTCCTTTGCATATATTTCCAATGAGAAACACAAGTTTGATCAGTCAAAACATAATATTAAACTAGTAAATACAACATGTGCATATGTGTTTATATGTAAAATTTCTGAAAACTAAAGATATTACTTGAAAAGTTAAAATATTATTGAATTCTAACAATAATTACTTCTGGCTGTTATGGGGGTGATGTTCTTTTTATGAGATCCTATGAAATAAAATTATGGTTATGCTCCAAGATTACTGTCTGGTATAATTGCAAATAGTTTCTAAGTATTTGGTAGGGTTTTTCCTGAGGTTCTTTTTTGATTTCAGGCCAGAACATTGTAAAAAAAAGTGCACCATTTCAATTAACCAAGTTGGAACCATCTTAAGTATACCCAAAACATAACTTATAGTAGCACTATCGGCGTCATGATGTCATACCAACCAAATGGAGTTGTTGTAAGGTCCCATCATCTTTCTAGAAACTTCAAAGATTAATGCAGGAAAATTTATTTTTTATTGTGGAAAACTTAAAGATTAGTCATACACACACATACATATATTCAATAAAAGGTATAATAAAAACAAAAATAGGTATGAAGAAAATAAATTTTTTTCTAATGTATTTTTTTTGTGTGTGTGTGTGTCCCATATCATGGTTCCAGCATGAGACAGAAACTCTGAATTTCTGTTTTAAAAACATGCTTGGATTTAGAGAAGGGCAGAGCCACTGTGAAACTTCATAGCCAGCTTTGATTTCTAAGTGACTCATAATTACTATTTCAGTTTGTTTTGAGATTCTTACCCTCAGACAAGAAGTCCTTCTATGTCATAATTATCTTTGTTTGATGAGTTTATCTGGGTAATTATCATTTTCTCTTTAGGCACCTAGATGTCCAGGGTCTCTTCACCTTTTGAAGATGAGTATTTTCTTGCAAAGACAAGAACAGAACTCAATCTGATTATATCCTGCCATCTAGTTCTCCTGTGTGAGTGTGATGGAGGGAGGTCATTGGCTAATAAAGAAACTGCCTTGGCCGATTTTGATAGGCAATCGCTTAGGTGGGTGGAGTAGGCAGAACAGATGCTGGGAGAAAGAAGCTGAGTCAGAGAGCCGCCATGATTCTCATACTCCAGACAGACACATGTTAAGATCTTTTTTTGTTGTTGTTGTTTTGTTTTGTTTTGTTTCTGGCTCTTTTTATTTATTTATTTATTTTTTTATTTTATTGAGAAAAGGAAAAAAAGTTTCAGCCTCCTCCCAGCCTACCATTTCCCTCCCCCTCCTCCCACCCTTCTTCCACTCCCCCCACTCCTCTCCCCCTCCCTCTCCAGTCTGAAGAGCAGTCAGGGTTCCCTGCCCTGTGGAAAGTCCAAGGTCCTCCCCGCTCCTTCCAGGAAGGTGAACATCCAAACTGGCTAGGCTCCCACAAAGCCAAAACATGAAGTAGGATCAAAACCTCGTGCCATTGTCCTTGGCTTCTCATCATCCCTTATTCCTCGCCATGTTCAGAGAGTCCGGTTTTAACCCAGGCTTTTTCAGTCACAGTCCAAATGGCCTTGGTGAGTACCCAATAGATCAGCCCCATTGTCTCAGTGGGTGGGTGCACCCCTCGTTGTCCTGACTTCCTTGCTCATCTTCTCCCTCCTTCCGCTCCTAATTGTGACCTTGGGTGCTCAGTCCAGTGCTCCGATGTGGGTCTCTGTCTCTATCTCCATCCATCACCAGATGAAGTTTCTATGGTGATATGCAAGATATTCATCAGTATTGCTATAGGCTAGGGTCATTTCAGGTTCCCTATCCTCAGCTGCCCAAGGAACTAACTGGGGACATCGCCTTGGGCTCCTGGGAGCCACTCTAGGTTCAAGTCTCTTGCCAACCCTAAGGTGGCTCCCTTAACTAAGAATTGTGCTTCCATGCTCGCCTATCCAACCTTCCTTTATACTAATCATCCTGTTTCCCCAAGTTCCCCCCATCCTCCCCTTCTCACTTTTCTCTCCCCATCTCCCCTTACCCCCATCGCATACCACCCCCAAGATCCCAATTTTCTCCCCGGCAATTTTGTCTACTTCCCATAGCCAAGAGGTTAACTATATGTTTTTCCTTGGGTTCACCTTCTTATTTAGCTTCTTTAGGTTCACCAATTGTAGACTCCATGACCCTTATTTATGGCTAGAAACCAATTATGAGTGAGTACATCCCCTGTTCATCTTTTTGGGTCTGGGTTACCTCACTCAGGATAGTGTTTTTTATTTCCATCCATTTGCATGCAAAATTCGAGAAGTTATTGTTTTTTACCATAGCATAGTACTCTAATGTGTATATATTCTACACTTTCTTCATCCAACTGGATGTCAACCTGTAGAAGAATGAAAATAGACTCATATCTATCACCATGCACAAAATTCAAGTCCAAATGGATTAAAGACCTCAATATCAGTCCGAACACACTGAACCTGATAGAAGAGAAAGTGGGAAGTACCCTACAACAGATGGGCACAGGGGATCGCTTCCTAGGTATAACCCCAGCAGCATAGACATTAAGGGCAACATTGAATAAATGGGACCTCCTGAAACTGAGAAGCTTCTGTAAAGCAAAGGACACTGTCACTAAGACAAAAAGGCAACCTACTGACTGGGAGAAGATCTTCACCAAACCTGCAACAGACAAAGGTCTGATCTCCAAAATATAGAGAGAACTCAAAAATTATACTTTAAAATGCTAATTAATTCAATTAAAAATGGGGCACTGAACTGAACAGAGAATTCTCAACAGAAGAAGTTCAAATGGCCAAAAGACATTTAAGGTCATGCTCAACCTCCTTAGCAATTAGGGAAATGCAAATCAAAACAACTTTGAGATATCATCTTACACCTGTCAGAATGGCTAAAATCAAAAACTCCAATGATAGCCTTTGCTAGAGAAGCTGTGGAGGAAGGGGTACCCTCATCCATTGCTGGTGGGAATGCAATCTTGTGCAACCACTTTGGAAATCAGTGTTTCAGTTTCTCAGGAAATTCGGGATCAACCTACCCCTGGACCCAGCAATACCACTCCTGGGAATATACCCAAGAGATGCCTGATCATATGACAAAAGCATCTGTTCAACTATGTTCATAGCAGTATTATTTGTAATAGCCAGAACCTGGAAACAACCTAGATGCCCTTCAATGGAAGAATGGATGAAGAAAGTGCAGGTTAAGATCTTCCCTGGTAAGCCATCTCGTGGGCTACACAGATTATTAGAAATGGGTTAGATCAATATGTAAGAGCTAGTCAATAAGAGGCTGGAACTAATGGGCCAAGCAGTGTTTCAAAGAATACAGTTTCTGTGTAATTATTTCGGGTAAAGCTAGCTGTGTGGCAGGACACAGCCCCACCATTCCCTACAACAGAGTGGCACCCAGAGGTGATGGACTTAAAAACCTGAGATGGCTTAAAAATAAGGGAGAAAGAGTTTAACACAGATTTTTGCTGTTTGTTGGTGGCGTGCTGTAGAGAGATTTCCTGATTCAGCAACAGAAGCAGAAAAAACGCTGTGTCATTTTAAAGTACAACTTCTTAGGGCTGTGCTGCCAGTGCAAACTCTGGCTTTAAAGCATTTCAATGGCTTTTATGGGACTGGATGTTTGTGTTCCCACTTGGGATCTGAAGGAGAGTGCTCTGAGACCGTGCTGATGGCTCAGCGCTCCCCACCTGCACCAGGGCAGATGGCCGAATCAGGCTTAGGCAGGCTGAAGAGCATGGCAGATTCCTGCCGCCATATAGAGATGTGTTTTCAGACTGCGCAGTGCTCTGTGTGTCAGATTTGGATGTAACTTGGATGAAAAGAATTTCTGTGCTGTACGCTCAGTCTCAGAATTAAAGTGCTGAGCTCAGTCTCAGAATTAACGTGCTGAGTGCCGTTCCTACATGGCGGCCCCAGTGGTAGCACAAAATGGTACATCCTCCATTTTGAAATTTTCCTGACTCAGCAGCAGGAAAAAACTGGCTGTTTTAGAATGCGGGCTTTCTAGGCTGTGCCGCCATCATGATCTCTGTCTGGCTCCTGCTGGAGACAGAGCTTTTGAATGGAGCATTTGGAGTAAAGTGCTACAGCTTGCTTGATGGCAATGTGGACTACTGTGTGCCTGGAACTGTGTGTGGCTCGGGGACACCAAATGGCTCTGAGGCAGGAGTGGCTCAGCTCTGCCATGCTGAACTGAGCTGGTCTCAAGCAG
The DNA here is from genome assembly GCF_037038515.1 of Microtus pennsylvanicus. NCBI lineage: Eukaryota > Metazoa > Chordata > Mammalia > Rodentia > Cricetidae > Microtus > Microtus pennsylvanicus. Next base: position 104,424,643 of record NC_134601.1, read on the forward strand.
GAACTACCTTAATTACTTTGATAACAGCGCAGTTAAAGTTTAGACTGGGCAGGATACAGGTGGTACCGTATTACATCTACATGGTACAACTTAAGTTTTTAAGAAGTGCTTAACGTTTTAAGAAATGCTCCTGGATAGTAAAAAAAAAAATTACAGATTCACAATAGAACAGATTCAGATACTGTTGGATGAATGTATGTAGGCTTGGGAGAAAGAAGAAAAAGAATATAAAGAATAAAGTTAATGTCTTAAAAAAAGGATAAAGTCTTTAAAGAGACAGAGTAAAGATATTTACAGATTAAAAGAAATAAAGAAAAATAAGCCACGTAAAAATAGAAAATTCACAGAGAGTCTGGATTCTTTGTATTATTGTGTTTTCTTTAAAATTTTTGACTGTGAAGGAGCTAATTACAGAGAGAGATTTCATTATATGGGCTGCCAAGTGGAACCAGAATGGATGTCATAAGGGTATGACTTCATAATTTGGGTCTAAGGATATGATGCTTTGGGGAGAGTCTTCTTTTGTTTTCACAGGTGATGAGACTCTATGGATTGCATCTATCCCAATATAGTATGATAGACCACGCCCTCCTGAAAGGTTGCTGTGAACATCCTCAAAAAATTACTTCACTCAACTGCTGACTGAGATGAACCTGGCACACAGGTTACACCATGAAAGATCTAATTAACGATGCCCCCATTCAGCAGGAAGCAGTTTGGAGAGAAAAAATTGTGCCCATGTTCCCAAAATATTGTTTATAAATGTTCTTTTACATTTAAAGGGGGAAATGATATAGGTCTGAATAATTTGCATTGGTGTGGATTTTAAGGTCAATTTTGTTATATGTATATGTATTTCTGATCTTGAGTAAGGTATTTTAATTGTGTAGTTAATTTTTAAAATGTAATGCATAATTAGAAAATATAGGTTGTTAATGGATAATCTTCAATAATAGTCAAGCTTGTAGTCATGTTAGTTAGATTTTCTAGATGTGCATAGATATATTTCAGACAGGCATTCTTCATATCTTTCAAAGACTGCAGAATATGGCATTTAAAATATTTTAATAACTTAGTGTTTTTCATAGCAATGAGACATGTCTGCTCCTGGCAGCCTCAGCTACTTCAAGAGGAAGATGCACATTGAAGAGGCTCCTTATGGAGTTTGATAGCCATTTGGGCAAGAAACTGTTCTTGCCTGGACTGTTGCATAAACTGGACACAGAGAACCCGCAGAGAGAGGACTGCTGAACTTGCCTAAAGGTGAGATGGTCTTTCGGGGTTATTGATTCATGAGAGTCTGCGAGACATTCTGCAGGACACAGTAGAAAGTGACTGAACTGTCTTTGAAATTTCCTGCTTCATGGAAATGTCTGCTGGATACTATGGGCCTGAAGGCCAAAGATGGATGCCCCAATGATACAGTGGAACTTTGGGTGACTGTCCAGGCAGCGAGATGTCTCTGTCATTTCTAGAGTTTTGGATTTCTTATTTGCTTAAATAATATTATATCCTTTTGGAGTCTTTGATGGAGTTGAAGAATGGATAGATAGTTATAGTTTTCCTTAGTTATGATGAAAGTAGATATAAATATTGTAACTGTAATTCTTACTTGATAACTTTTGTTATATGTAATTTTACTATGTTAAAGTTAAAGCCTTTCTTTTTTGTTTAAACAGAAAAAGGGAAAATTATGTGGGAGTGATTTCTTATTAATAAAAAAACTGCCTAGGCCCATTTGATAGACCAACCCTTATGTAGGTGGAGAAAACAGAACAGAATGCTGGGAGAAAGAAGCTGAATCAAAGAGTCGCCGTGGTTAATATCTTCCCTGGTAAGCCACCTCGTGGGCTACACAGAATATTAGAGATGGTTTAGATCAATATGTAAGAGCTAGCCAATAAGAGGCTGGAACTAATGGGCCAGGCAGTGTTTAAAAGAATACAGTTTCCGTGTAATTATTTCGGGTATAAAGCTAGCCAGGTGGTGGGAAGCAGCCCGTTGCGCTCATCACAACATGAGTGTGCTTCTTTTTGTTTTAGAGTTTTCAAATATCCTCTTAATTAACTATCATGGGATTTGCAAGCTTCTTTAGTAGGCATTTAGTGCTATGACCTTTCCCCTTAACATTGCTTACATTGTGTCCCATACATTTGAGTATGGTGTATCGTCATTTTCAGTGAATTTTAGGTAGTATTTAATTTCTCCCTTTATTTCTTCCTTGACCCATTGATGCTTCAGGTGAACATTGTTTAATTTCCATGTGTTTTCCGGCTTTCTGGAATTAGTGAGGCTGTTGAATTCTAATTTTACGTCATGGTGATCCGATAAGATACATGAGGTTATTCCAACTTCTTTGTTTTATTACTGAGTGTGTGGTCAGTTTTTGAGAAGGTTCCATATAGTGCTGAGAAGAAGGTATATTCTTTTATGTTTAGATGGAATGTTATATATATATATATATCAAGTTCATTGAGTCATAACATCTGTTAGTTCCCTAATTTCTCTGTTAATTTTCTGTGTGACAGACTAGTCCAGTCATGAGAATGGGATGGTGAAGTTTTTCCCTACTAGTGTGTGGGATTTAATGTGTGATTTTAGCTTTGGATATATATACAAGGACACACACACACACACACACACACACACACGCACACACACACACACACACATATATATATATATATATATATATATATATATATATATATATATATATATATATATATATGTATGTATGTATACATACATATCAAGGTGTCCTTGTAGTCAGAGCTTGGATGTTTAGTAATGAGATTTCTTCTTGGTGGATTTTTCCTGTAACTAATAGAAAATGGCCTTCTTTGTCTCTTTTGATTGATTTTAGTTTGAAGCCCATTTTGTTAGATATTAGATTAACTACACCAGCTTTTTTCTTAGATTAATTTGATTGGAAAATTTTTCCCATCTGTACTATGAGGTGATGTCTACCTTTGAGTTTGAAGTGTTTTTCTTGCATTCAGCAGGACAGATTCTCTTTTCATGTCCAATCTGTTAGCCTGTATATTTTTGTAGGTTAGTTGAACCCATTTGTATCAAGGGATATTAATGACCAGTGATTGCTCTCTCCTGTTATTTTAGTTTTTGTTATTGGTAACATTATTTTGTGTGATTTCCCTTTCTTTGTGATTTGCTGCTGTGAGATCATCTATTACCTACATTTTTGTTGATATAGCCAAATTTCTTGGGTTGGAGTTTTCCTTCTAGTACTTTGCGTAGGGATTGGTTTATGCCTAGGTATTGGTTAAATCTGGTTCAGTCATGGAATATCTTGTTTTGCCTTTCTATGATGATTGAAAGTTTTGCTGGGTATAGTAGTCTGGGCTGGCATCCATGGTCCTTTAATGTCATCATAATGCTTGACCAGGACCTTCCAGTTTTCATTGAGAAGTCAGGTGTAATTATGATAAATATGCTATTGTATGTTGCTTGACCTTTTTTCAGCTCTTAATATTCTTTATTTATTCTGGATGTTTAGTGTTTTGATATTATGTGGCAAGGGGACTTTTTTGATTTAGTTTATTTGGTTTTCTGTAAGCTTTTTGTATCTTCATAGGCATATCTTTCATTAGGCTGAGTTTTCTTCTATGATTTTGTTAATCATAGTTGAACTTTTTCTTCTTCTGTACTTATTATTCTTAGGTTTAGTCTTTTCTCCATGTCCCATATTACTGGATACTTTGCTTTATGCTTTTATCATACTTAACATTTTCTCTGACTGACAAGACTATTTTCTCTATTGTTGCTTCATCACTTGAAGTTCTGTCTGCCAGCTTTCTTTGTATATGTTTTTTTTAATTTATTTATTTATTAAAGAATTCTGCCTTCTCCCCGCCACCGCCTCCCATTTTCCTCCCCCTCCCCCAATCAACTTCCTCTCCCTCATCAGCCCGAAGAGCATTCAGCATTCCCTGCCCTGTTGGAAGTCCAAGGACCTTCCACCTCCTTCCAGGTCTAATAAGGTGAGCATCTAAACAGCCTAGGCTATCACAAAGCCAGTGCGTGCAGTAGGTTTAAAACCCAGTGCCATTGTTCTTAACTTCCCAGCAGTACTCATTGTCCTCTATGTTCAGCGAGTCCGGTTTTATCCCAGGCTTTTTCAGACCCAGTCCAGCTGGCCTTGGTGAGTTCCCGATAGAACATTCCCATTTTCTCAGTGTGTGGGTGCACCCCTCGCGGTCCTGAGTTCCTTGCTCATTCTCTCTCTCCTTCTGTTCCTGATTTGGACCTTGGGTTTTCAGTCCGGTGCTCCAATGTGGGACTCTGTCACTGTCTCCTTTCATTGCCTGATGAAGGTTAATAGCCAGGAGGATGACTATATGTTTTTCTTTGAGTTCACCTTCTTATTTAGCTTCTGTAGGATCACGAATTATAGGCTCAATGTCCTTTATTTATAGCTAGAAATCCGTTGCTGGTGGGAATGCAAACTTGTGCAACCACTTTGCAAAGCAGTGTGGCGATTTCTCAGGAAATTCAGGATCAACCTACCCCTGAACCCAGCAATACCACTCTTGGGAATATACCCAAGAGAGGCCTTATCATAAATACAACAAAAGTATATGCTCAACTATGTTCATAGCAGCATTGTTTGTAATAGCTAGAACCTGGAAACAACCTAGATGCCCTTCAATGGAAAAATGGATGAAGAATGTATGGAATATATACATATTAGAGTACTACTCAGCAGTAAAAAACAATGACTTCTTGAATTTTGCATGCAAATGCACAGAAATAGAAAACACTATCCTGAGTGAGGTAAGCCAGACCCAAAAAGAGGAACATGGGATGTACTCACTCATAATGGGTTTCTTCTGTCTTTGGATTGCACACGTTTTGTTCATAGACACTATATGAGTTCATGTGTACAGCTATACTTAATGTTTTCAGAAGACACTTGTCTCATATTGGCTTACCATCTCAGGATCTTAAACTCTTTCTATCACCCCGTTTCTAAAGATCCCTGAGCTTTGGAAGGAGATATGTGGTATATAATTTCCACTTAGGACCCTCTTTCTTCTTTTTCTTCTGTATTGTTTTCTGGTATTGGGGGGAAGGGATGTGAAATAGTTGTAAAAGATACATCTGAGTATTCCACAGACACCTTTTCTTCACTTCTACCAGTTGTCATTCACTGTGTTAACTAATATCCACTTCATAATGATGCTTCTCTGAAAAAGAGTGTGGTGTACTATTCCATAGCAATAAGGTCAATATTTAAGAGACAGTTTATACTATCTCTTTTTCAGCAAACTAATAGAAATATGTTCTGTCCTTGAGCATATGACATCCCTAACTATAGGTTACTAGAGAGAATTTCAATACCAGACATTTATTGGTTTATTGGAAAGTCCAATTAGAAAGATATCGTTTATTCCCATAGCAATTATGCCCCTATTTTAGCAATGGTTATAGGTTGTCAGACTTGACATTATTGTAGCTGAAATTATTTTCTACTATGTCACACCTGGTTGTTAATGTTGTTGATATTTTCCCTAGTACAATGCAAAGCACCGTCAAAGTTATGAAATATTTTTAACATTCTGTGACCCAAGTGTGTGTCATTTTTAGCAATAGGGTCTTATCAATAATTTTTGTTTATCAAAAGCAATATCTGCAGCCTGTAGCTTTGGCAAGAGGGAATGTGTCTTTGGGACTCCCCTGAATGACAACAGGGAACATCTCTCACTTACCACTAGGCTGTCTTTGATGACTCCGGGGTGTGAGGGGGAAACGTTTTGTGGGGGAAGTGCCAAATAATCTCCTAGTGAACAGTGGGAGAAAAGAGGTTCCTTTTGTGTTAATAATGTTAATAGTTCAGCTTGGAAAAGCCTGGAACCATGGAACAGGGGTTAGGCAGTTGTATATGTGAGAAGCATATACAACTGGCTAAAAATCTATTCTCAGGTGGGGGGAAATTTTAGTCACTGGCTGAAACTGATTACAGAAGCAAATCAACATCACATATAACTGGATCAGGCTTGGGATAGTTTAAAATAGAATGATCCTCATATATGATCATGCATTTTAGTAATTTATTTTTATATTATGTGTGTTGACATTTTTTCTGCATGTATGTCTGTGTGAGAGTGTCAGATTCCCTGGAGTTAGCGTTACAAGTAGTTGTAAACTGTTATGTTGGTGCTGGGTATTGAACTCAGGTCCTCTGGAAGAAGAGTCAGTGCTCCTAACCACTGAGCCATCTCTCTAGTCCTAGTTAGTGAAATAGTGTTGGGAAGTATTGGGAGCTGTGTACCATTGTTGGAGGAAATATGTTCTTGGAGGTAATCTTTGAGGTTTCAAAAGCCCATGCCAGGCCCATTCTCTCTCTTACTGTCTGATGATTGTTGTTCTAAAATGCAAGCTCTTAGGTACTGCCCTTGTACCATGATTTTCTGCCTGCTGCCAAGCTTCCCACCATTATGATCATGGACTCATACTCTAAAACTCTAAGTAAACACCCAAGCATATGCTTTTTTTTATAAGTTGCCTTTTCCATTTTGTGTCTACACAGCAATAGAACAGTAACTAAACAGAAACAGAGATTGAATATATGTGCATATGTTAAAACTTTTGATTGGTAAATTTTAATTAGCCAAATTTTGTAGGAGATTCAGCATTTTCTAGCTACAGACAAGATTTAAGGTTATTTAGTAAAATGTTCATTTTTGGGAGGTGGGGTGAATCCTTTTCTCTTTTTATTCACTTTTCCCCATGTTATACAACATTTGTAACTATATGTTGCAAAAATCTTCCCGTTAACCATTGTAATAGCCTTGTGTGATATAGGCTAAAATATTCTACTCACTAATGTAAATGGCAGGAGATAAGGTTTCTAGTCACACAGCTTTATTTATCTGAATGCTCTAGACTAACTTTGGCACAGTTTTATGGTCTAAGGAATTGCCTTCTTTGCATAAATTAACCTTCACTAATTTTCTGTGGTGCATCTCAAAAGATCCTAGTTAGTGACAATATTTATAATCTTAATTATAAATCAGTTAAAATAAAAATTATGAAATTAAAAGGAATTATTTTATACTACTCAATTAGTTTAGGATTCATTCTTTAAACAAGCATTTTAAACTTCCCTTGTTCTTTTCTTATTTGTGATATTTTTTCCTTTGTGAAAACATCTGCTTTCACAGTGTCTATGTACTGGGAATCACAATAAAGTTGAGTGCTTTTGCCTTAAGTACAGCTTCTGTCAATTCTGTATCTTTCTCAGTACTTTGTGGTTTCAGTCACATTACATTTCTTCAACCATCTGTTGGTAGCTTATTACAAAAATGGGATTATTTTTCCTTAGGGGGTTCATAATGAGATGCAGAAAGCTATATGTTCTCTTTCTCTCAGCTTTCTTATCTTTATGTCAGTTATTCCCTCTCATATATTCTTTCTTTCATAACTATTTAGAGTATAAAAATAGACAATGACACTCATCATTATTAGTATTACTTTGGAATTCTTAGTCTTTTAATTCTTTGTTTATCTATATCTTATTAACTTTTAATAAATTTGGAATAATTTCTTGTTAGCTACAGTAAAAAAATGTCACTGCCCAATATACTACATTTCTCATTTTATCATATGTAGCTACATTTGAGAAACACATAGAAAAAATAAATCAATATATTCACATATTCATATAACTGTGAAAATGATTCATTTTTATCAAAGGGATTTAAGAAGATATAATGAATGGTGTAGCTGCATTAACCCTTTGCAAACAAGTGCCTCTTTTTATCTTATTTCCTCCTTCCTTTGTTATGTTTAAAATGTCATGGTCTATGAGGTTCACTGTGTGTTGTAGTAGTTATAAGTCCCATGTAAATAATGAATTCTAAAACAATTAAAAATTGATATAATTATAATTAAATTCATATTTATGTATATATGCAAGTTAAGTTTGTACAGTATAAAGGCTACAATTTCATCTTTGCAAAAGATGCTATTGTTTAGCAGTGCTTAAGACATTTTAGAGATACCTAATTGAAAGATCTGGGTTCATGTTCATAGCAAGGAAAAAAAACCTGGTCACTAAAAACATAAAGAGTGTGAAATAATCTCAAATTGTTTTCAGCACACATTCACATATATGGTAGTTTGAGTAATAATAATTTATATAAAAATATCATAATTATTTAAACTACTTTTAGCATCTTAAAACATCTGTTATTTTCTTTCTTTTTCACAACAAAATTAAGTGTGCAATTTTTTGTTTGTTCTTTTAGTTTTTCAAGCCAGGGTTTTCTTGTGTAGACCTGGCTTATGCTGGAACCCACTCTGTTGTCCAGACTGGTCTGAGACTCACAAAAACTTGTCTGTTTCTGCCTTTGAAGTGCTGGGGAAAGGTTGCACTGAAACTTCCTATCATGAGTGTGTATTTTAAATAAAACTGCTTAATCAATATGCTCATAAAATTTTAGAAAAATAACTTGAAGTAGTTTTATGAAAATGCATCACAATTTTTAAAACTGATGAAAATTTATTATTGCTGCTAACACCTCTTCATTTTACAAGCTTATGCTTTTGAAAAATAAGGAGCAACATTTTTTTAGAATGACAGTCTTTGTTTTTTAGTCATGCCTTTTTTCAGTTGGTAACTATAAACATTGCTATTTTTATAAATATGAATATTAAGAATCAGAGAATATTGAATTATGAATAGTGTTTTATCATTCCAGTTAATGATGATAGCATCTCTTGAGAGTCCATTTTATACTTTTGGTATTAATAAACTTCTTACTGTCAACACAGTTTTTTCACATAACTTTATTGTGTGTATTTATGATATAGATATCTCACATTTTTGGTGCTTTTTAAATGTATTTTTTTAAGTTTACGTTTCTATTTTAAACAATCATTTTTCATTTTACATACCATTCTCTGTTCTCCCAACCTTCCCTCCTCCTGTTCCCCTACCTTCCCTCTACACCACCCCCAATCTGCACCTCAGAGAGGTTAAGGCCTTCCATGGGGAGTCAACAAATCTGGCACACTAAGTTGAGGTAGAACCTAGCCCCTCTAAGCTTTATCTAGGCTGAGCAAATTATCCCTCAATAGGTTACGTACTTCAAAAAGCCAGGTCATACATTATGGGTAAATTCTGGTACTGCTGCTAATTGTCCCACAAACTTTTAAATGTATTTTTAATTGGAAAAGAATTACATCACTTTTGCCCCCCTTTTCCTCCTTTCCTAGGTTCCATCTCTTAAATCCCTAATATGTTCCATCTTACCATCAACTTGATAACCCTGTTTGCTTTGATTACTGCTAGTACATACTTATGTATACATACATGCATTCACACACACATATATGCATGTACACACACACACACACACACACACAGAGAGAGAGAGAGAGAGTGTATGGTTTCAGACCCAACCACTCTGCAAAAGACAATCAATAAGAGTGTTCTTCTCTGAGAGAAACTAATAAAAAATCATATATTACCTGTACTAATTTGTCTAGGAATGGGATCACACTAAATACTAGAAATAATAACTTTCCTGTAGTTCTTTGTGTAGGAACTGGATCCCACAAAATTTCTACCCTTCCAATTAAACCACACATTGATAAGGTCATTGTGCCAATCTTATATGTGTAGGCTATTATATAAGTGACCATTTTATGGAAGACCTCCTGGCACTCTAGCTCTTAAAATTTTTTCACTTCCTCTTCTGTGATTTTCCCTGAGCCATGGTTACAGGACCTGCAATGTCCAACACTGCAAATTAACCATAATAGTGCAATAATGAAATTAATACCTTGCAGTAATCAATTGCACTCTAATTTGAGTTAAGACCTCCTCAAAGAGTCAAAATATAATACTTGGTAATAGAAACCCTCAGAGTTGTAGTAAGGATCAATGCCCCTGAGGAATTCTGGTAGAAATATTGCATTTTGTTAGACAATTTCTGAGCAGCAATTTAAAAAAAAATCAATAGAAAAATTTTCACCCTTTACCTGCCAGTTCTGACACGCTTGTTGATAAAGTAGGTGCAGTTGGACTTAAGAGTTTTCATTATCACTAGCTTCAGAACAGGAATTTGGATTTTTGTTGTTTTGAGTATTTAGAAGGTTTCCATCTCTTTTGGCAAACTTTTAGCTTAGTTGTTTTTCTAACTTTTTATTCAAATTAATTTAGCATACTTGATATTAAGTATTCTCATGGTTGCCAAGGTTGTCTTACATGTGAATCTTAGGCAAACCAAAGCAGCCAAGGATCTTCTTGAAGTAGTTAAAGACTAATTGTTAGGGAGGGGTCGGGAAGCTATCAGGGAGTGTTTCTGCCACTAGGGATTCTTTGCACAATCCCACCCAGCATCCTAAGCATGCCATTTTGCCTGCAAGGTCCTGCTCCCATGCTGAGAGGATCCAGAGAGGTAAGTGAGTGGCCACAGGGCCTGCTGGCCTGTCCAGAAACTGAGTTCAGGCCCCCTCCAATTCCATAAGCTTTTCTGGCCATTCAGCCCTTTGAGTTATCTGCTGCTGGCTTTTGTTTTAAACCCATTCTACCCGGCCCCCAAGCCTGCATTTTCATCTGCAAGGTCCTTGGCTCCCCAGTACAGCCTGTTTCAGCGTGGAGGGGATCTGAGAGCCTGATCCAGTACTGAGAAGAAGTAAGAGAGGGAAGAAAAAGAAAAATTCCCAAGTACACAGCCACAACAAAGATTGGATCAAGATGCCAAGATTCTACTGGCCTCATTTGAAGGAATAGATGGGCAGGTATCAATGCCAAAATTCCTCCTACATACTGAAAAGCAACATGGCAACACCAGAATCCCGTGAACACACAACAGCAAGAGTGGGACATCCTAACCCAGAAGAAATAGAAGAAATCGAATTTAACATAACCTTATGAAAATGATGGAGACCCTTAAACAGGATGTGAAAAACTCCATTAAAGAAACAGAATAAAAGACAAGGAAAAAGTTAGAAAAAAATCCCTCAAAGTTACCCCCCAAAAAAACAAGAAAAAGCAATCAAACAGGTAAAGGAAACAGTTCAAGACTTAAAGATCAAAATGGAGGTAATAAAGAAAACACAAACTGAGGGATGGCTGGATATGGAAAATCTGTATAAATGACTAAGAACTACAGAGACAAATATAACCAACCTAATACAAGGGATAGAAGAAAGAATCTCGGGTGCTGAGGATACTATAGAGAAAATAGACTCATTGATCAAAGAAAACAGCAAATCCAACAAATTCTTAACCACAAACATCCAGGAAATCTGGGACACCATGAAAAGACCAAACCTAAGAATAATAGGGATAGAAGAAGGAGAAGAATTTCAGCTCAAAGGCCCAGAAAATACATTCGACAAAATTATAGAAGGAAACTTTCCCAACCTAAAGAAGGATATTCCTATGAAGGTACAAGAAGCTTACAGAACACCAAATAAAATGGATAAAAAAATCCCCTCACCATATAATAATCAAAACAAAAAACATACAGAATAAATAAAGAATATTAATAGGTGCAAAGGAAAAAGGTCAAGTAACATAAAAAGGTAAATCTATCAGAATTACACCTGACTTCTCAACAGAAACCATGAAAGCCAGAAGGTCTTGGATAGATTTGCTGCAGACACTAAAAGACCATGGATGCAAGCCCAGAATACTATACCCAGCAAAGCTTACCTTAACCATCAATGGAGAAAACAAGATATTCTATGGAAAAACCAGATTTGAACAATACCCATCTACAAACCCAGCCTTACAGAAAGTACTAGAAGGAAAACATTAACCCTCGGAAGCCAACAACACCCACAATAGCACAAACATCTGATAACCCTTCAACAACACAACTCAAAGAAGGGAAACACACAAAATACAACTGAAAAAATAACTGGAGTTAACAACCACTGATCATTACTATCACTTAATACCAATGGACACAATTCACCTATAAAAAGACACAGGTTAAGGGAATGGATACATAAACATTATCCAACATTCTGCTGTTTACACACCTCAACCTCAAAGACTGACACTACTCCTAATAAAAGGTTGGAAAACGGTTTTCCAAACAAACTGCCCTAAAACACAAGGAGGTATAGCTATTCTAATATCTAACAAAATTATTTCAATCTAAAATCAATCAGAAGAGATGGAAAAGGACATTTTATACCCATAACAGGAGAAATTTGTCACGGAGTCTACAATAGGCGAACCTAAAGAAGCTGAGTAAGAAGGTGAACCCAAGGAAAAACATATAGTTATCCTCTTGGATAAGGGAAGTAGACAAAATTGCCTGGGAGAAAAGTGGGATCTTGGGGGTGGGGTGGGATGGGGGTAAGGGGAGATGGGGAGAGAAAAGGTAGAAGGGAAGGAGGGGGGACTTGGGGAAACAGGAGGATCGGGATAAAGGAAGGTTGGATAGGGGAGCACGGAACCACAATTCTTAATTAAGGGACCCACTTTAGGATGGGCAGGAGAATTGACATTAGAGGGGCTCCCAGGTGCCCAAGCTGAGGTCCCCAGTTAGTTCCTTGGGCAGATGAGGATAGGGAACCTGAAATGACCCTACCCTAGAGCAATACTGATGAATATCTTGCATATCATCCTATAACTTTCATCTGGCGACGGATGGAGATAGAGACAGAGACCCACACTGGAGCACTGGACTGAGCTCCCAAGGTCCCAATGAGGAGCAGAAGGAGGGAGAACATGAGCAAAGAAGTCGGGACCACTAGGGGTGCACCCACCTACTGAGACAGTGGAGCTGATCTACTGGGAGCTCACCAAGGCCAGCTGGACTGCTACCAAAAAAGCATGGGATAAAACTGGACTCTCTGAACATGGCGAACAATGAGGGCTGATGAGACGCCAAAGACAATGGCACATCGTTTTGATGCTACGCAATCTGCTGGCTTGGTGGGAGCCTAGCCAGTTTGGATGTTCACCTTCCTAGATATGGACGGAGGGGGGAGGACCTAGGACTTACCATAGGACAGGGAACCCTGACTGCTCTTTGGACTGGAGAGGGAGGGGGAGAGGAGTGGGGGGAAGGGGAGAGGGGTGGGAGGAGGGGGAGAAGAGTGGGAGGAGGGGGAGAAGAGTGGGAGGAGGGGGAGGGAAATGGGAGGCTGGGAGGAGGTGGAAATTTGTTTTTTTCTTTCTTTATTGTCTTTTTATCAATAAAAAAAAAGATGAAGTCTCAATCCTGAATATCTATGCCAACATATGTAAAAGAAACATTACTAGAAATCAAATCACATACCAAACCCCACATACTAATAGTAGATTTCAACACTGCTCTCTCACCAATGGATAGGTCAACCAGACAGAAACTCAACAGAGAAATAAGAGAACTAACAGATGTAATGAATCAAATGAACTGAACAGACATCTATAGAACATTCCACCCAAACAGGAAAGAATATACTTCCTTCTCAGCATCTCATGGAACCTTCTTGAAAATAGATCACATACTCAGTAACAAAGCAAACATCCACAGATACAACAAAATTGAGTAACCATCTGTGTCTTATAGGATCACCATGGAGTAAAGTTAGAATTTAACAACAATTCCACCCCAGAAGGCCTACAAATTTATGGAAACTGAACAGTCAACTACTGAACCACACCTGGGTCAAGGAAGAAATAAAGGATGAAAGTATTTTTTTAATTCAATGAAAATGAAGACACAACATACCCAAACCTATGGGACACAATAAAAGCAGTGCTAAGAGGAAAGTTCATACCACTAAGGCCCACATAAAGAAAATGGAGAAAGCTCACATTAGAGACTTAACAACACACCAGAAAGCTCTAGAAACAAAGAAACAGACTCACCCAGGAGGAGAAGAAGACTGGAAATAATCAAACTGAGGGCTGAAATAAAATAGAAACACAGAAAATTATCCAAAGAATCAATAAAACAAAGAGCTGGTTCTTTGAGAAAATCAACAAGATTGACAAACCCCTATCCAAACTGATCAAAAGGTGGAGAGAACACTCACATTATCAAGATCAGAAATGAGAAGGGGAACATAAAAACAGACCATGAGGAAATTCAGAAGATCATTACATCTTACAACCAAAGCCTGTATACCACAAAATTGAAATATGTAAAAGATATGGACTGTTTTAGATAAATACCATATACTAAAATTAAATCAAGACCAGGTGAACAATTTAAATAAACCTATAAGTTGCGAGGAAATAGAATCTGTCATCAGAAACCTCCCAACCAATAAAAATAAAAGCCAAGGACCACATGGTTTTAGTGCAGAATTCTACCAGAACTTTCAAGAAGAACTAATACCTGTACTCCTTAAAGTGTTCCACATAATAGAAACAGAAGAGTCATTTCCAAACTCTTTTTATGAAGCTACAGTTATCCTGATACCAAAACCACACAAAGACTCAAGAAAGTAAGAATTAAAGACCAATCTCACTAATGAACATTGTTGCAAAAATTCTCAATAAAATACTGGATAACCAAATCCAAGAACATACCCCCCCCAAAAAAAAATCCATTATGATTAAATAGACTTCATCCTAGAGATGTAAGGCGGGTTCAACATATGAAAATCTATCAATGTAATCCACCATATAAATAAACTTAAAGAAAAAATACACATGGTCATTTTATGGATGCTGAGAAATCATTTGACAAAAGTCAACACACCCCTTTATGGTAAAGGTTTTGGAGTGTTTAGGGATACAAAGATCACATCTAAATATAATAAAAGCAATATATAGCAAATTAAATGGTGAGAATCTCAAAGTGATTACACTAAAACCAGGACCAAGAGAAGGCTGTCCACTCTGTCGATATCTCTCCAACATAGTGCTTGAAGTTCTAGAATAGCAATAAGACAACATAAGGAGATCTGGGGGATTGGAATTAAAAAGGAAGAAGTCAAACTTTCATTATTTGCAGATGATATGATACTATACATAAGTGATCCCAAGAATTCTACCAGAGAACTCCTCCAGCTGAAAAATACCTTCAGTGATGTGGCAGGATACAAGATCAACTCAAAAAAATCAGTAGCACTCCTATACACAAAGGATATAGAAAGGGAAAAGAAAATCAGAGAAACATCTCCCTTCATGATGGCCACAAATAGCATAAAGTATCCAAAGGTAACATTAACCAAGAAAATGAAAGATCTATTTGGCAAGAACTTTAAGTCTTTGAAGAAAGAAATTGAAGAGGATAGCACAAAATGGAAGGATCTCCCATGCTCTTGGATTGGGAGGATCAACATAGTAAAAATGGCAATTTCAGCAAAATCAATCTATAGATTCAATGCAATCCCCATCAAAATCCCAACAAAATACTTCACAGAACTTGAGAGAACAATAATCAACATTATATGGAAAAACAATAAACCCAGGATAGCCAAAACAATCCTATAAAATAAAACTATTTCTAGAGGCATTACCACCCCTGACTTCAAACTCTATTACAGAGCTACATTAATGAAAATTGTTTCGTATTGTCACAAAAACAGAGATGTTTACCAATGGAATCGATTCAAAAACACAGATATTAATCCAAAAACCTATGAACACGTGATTTTTGATAAAGGAGCTAAAATTAAACAATGGAAGAAAGAATCTTTAACAAATAGTGCTGGCATAACTGGATGTCAACCTGTAGAAGAATGAAAATAGATCCATATCTATCACCATGCACAAAAATTCAAGTCCAAATGGATTAAAGAACTCAATATTAATCTGACCACACTGAACCTGATAGAAGAGAAAGTGGGAAGTAGTCTAAAGCACATGGGCACAGGAAACAAGTTTCTATGTATAAACCCAGTAGCACAGACAATAAGAACAACAATGAATAAATGGGACATCCTGAAACTGAGAAGCTTCTGTAATGCAAAGAACACTGTCATTAAGACAAAATGGCAACCTACTGATCGGAGAAGATCCTCACCAACTTTGCATCAGACAAAGGTCTGATCTCCAAAATATATAAAGAACTCAAGAAACTAGACAGTAAAACTCAAATTAATCCAATTAAAAAATGGGGTACTGAACTGAACAGAGAATTCTCAACAGAAGAAGTTCAAATGGCCAAAAGACACTTAAGGTCATGCTCAACCTCCTTAGCACTCAGGAAAATGCAAATCAAAACAACTTTGAGATACCATCTGATACCAGTCAGAATAGCTGAAATCAAAAACACCAATGATAGCCTATGCTGGAGAGGATGTAGAGTAAGGGGAACACTCATCCATTGTTGGTGGGAATGCAAACTTGTGCAAATGCTTTGGAAATTAGTGCGGCAGTTTATCAGGAAACTGGGAGTCAACCTACCTCAAGACCCAGCAATCCCACTATTGGGAATATACCCAAGATTCCCAATCATACTACAAAAGCATCTGTTCAACTATGTTCATAGTAGCACTATTTGTTAGAGCCAGAACTGGAAACAACCTAGATGCCCCTCAATAGAAGAATGGATAAAGAAGGTGGAGCACATATACACTTTAGAGTTTTACTCAGCGGTAAAAATAAATGGCATCTTGAATTTTGCATGCAAATGGATGGAAATGGAAAACACTTTACTGAGTGAGATAACCCAGAACCAAAAAAATGAATATGGTATGAACTCACTCATAAGTGGATTCTAGCCTTAAATAAAATACTTTGAGCCAATTACTCATGATCCTAGAGAAGCGAAATAAGAAGGTGAACCAAAAGAACAATATTTAGTTATCCTCCTGGATATTGGAAGTAGACAAGATTGCCAGGCAAAAGTTGGTAGCTCAGGGGTAGGTGTTGGGTTGAGGGGAAGGGGAGATGGGGAGAAAGATGGGGAAAGAAGGGGAGGATTGGGAAGAGATTGGGGGAATGAGATGGTTGAGATAAAGGAAGGGTGGATATCAGATCAGTGAAGTAGATATCTTAATTAAGGGAGCCATTTTAGGGTTGGCAAGAGACTTGGCTCTAGAGGGGTTCCCAGGTATCCAAGGAGATGTCTTCAGGTAGGTCTTTGAGCAGCAGAGGGGAGGGTACCTGAACAAGCATTTTCCCATAGACACACTGACGAATATCTTGCATATCACCATAGAACCTTCATCCAGCGATGGATGGGGATAAAGATAGAGACCCACATTGGAGCCCTGGACTGACAACCCCAGGTTCAGATGAAGAACAGAAGGAAGGACAACGTGAGCAAGAAAGTCAGGACCGCGAGGTGTGCGTCCACCCACTGAAATGATGTGACTAATTTAATGGGAGCTCACCAAGGCCTGCTGGACATGAACTGAATAAGCATGTGATCACACCAGACTGTCTGAATATGTCTGTCAATGAGGGCTGAGAAGATAATGATAAAGGCACTGGGTTTTCATTCTACTGCATGTACTAGCTATTTGGGCACCTAGTCTGTTTGGATGAACACATTCTTAGACCTGGGTGGATGGGGAGGGCCTTGGACTTCCTACTAGGCAGGGAACCCTGATTTCTCTTAGGACTGGAGAGGGAGGGGGAAGGGAAGTAAGGGGAGTGAGAGGGAAATAGAAGGAAAGAAGGAAGGAAGGAAGGAGATAAAAATTTTTAAGAAAGAAAGAAAGAAAGGAAGGAAGGAAGGAAGGAAGGAAGGAAGGAAGGAAGGAAGGAAGAAAGAAAGAAAGAAAGAAAGAAAGAAAGAAAGAAAGAAAGAAAGAAAGAAAGAATTCTCAGGGAACCATTAATGAGGATGCCTTCCTGGAAAGAGAAATATCAGGGTCGGAAGGCAGCAGCAGCTACAATGGCTTTACTTCAGGAATACTCTCAGCCTACTTGTTCCTCCAAATATACAGAGAGAACATTGAAAGAAACATTTTACAGCGTCTTAAAGTGAGAAATGGAAAAAGTATTGAAGTAATACAACAAAGTTCCCATGTCTTATTAATCTTCCTGAGTAACTAGAAAGTTTGGTCTGAAAAGAGGAACAATGTTTTTCCATGATGTATCCACGAGCCAGAAACAGCTTGGCCTCCTGGAAATCTTAATATGAATTCTGGTTTTTCCCAACACTGCTATACAGGCATTGGTGGAAACAGCTTATTTAGCTTCAGTCACTGAAACCAATGATCTTAACTTATACAATGGATCTAAGTATCAAGGTAAGTTTTCTGTTTTTCCTGGAGGTCACAGCTGTTTTTTTATTTGCTTAAACTGTGACTTAGAAATACTCTTTCCTCAGACCTTGCCAAGTGAAACATGATACAGCAATGTACATTTCAAAACAGTTTTCTGAAAAGAACCATATACTAGGTAACTCAATGACAACACTGTTATTGATCATAAGCATAGTGACCTGTACTGAAGGGGAAAAGCAGACACCCTCACACGTGTGCTTTCTGCCTGTTACAAAGGTTGAGAGAGAATACTTTGGACACCTGACACCTATACGAACAACCCTATCTTTAATCTCTGCAACACTAGTAATATATAATAGTCATGGACTTGGTCAAATAAAAAGCAACTCCCACTAAAAATACTTGTATTCATCCTACAGAACCCAAGAGATAGGAGTGCTATTCAAAAGTGTCCACATGCACGTAGCATCTGAAATATTCTTTCTATCCTGAAAGAGAAACTAGAAAAAAGACACGATTCCCTCAGAAAGCAATGACTCGATGCAGGTTGTGACTTTATATTAAAGCGCCATGCAAAACATGGAGATAAAGGAAGCAATTTCCATTTGCCGGTCACTATTTTAGCAACACAGCTTCGAGAGTTCTGTCCTCATTATATAACCCTTCGTCTGCTCCAGGAAGTTAAGACGACACTGCGACAAACGGGACAGGTGTTATTCTCCCAAAACCAGCGTTCGATGCAGTGGACATGGTACTCATGGGAGCAAGGTAGTTCACAAATTCTGTCGCCTTCTTTATACTGAGTCATGCAAACAGTGCATGTCTTCAATGCATCGTTTTCACCAAAACTTCTCGTTGCCAAGTTATTAATCTGGACATTGTTGGGTCTTCTAATTGGGTGGTTGTCATTAAAGGGGTAAAGTTGGGTTGCTTCAACACCTCCTTCAAACATCTGTGAGATACTTTCTGAATATTCATCAATGGAAATGGGGCCAGGGTTGTAGCTGGGGATGGAAGCAGAGTTGTTACCACTCCATGCAAGCTCACCAAAAGGTGTTGTTCTCGGCCTAAACCTGGGTTGAATTGGAACAGATGTAGTTTCCCTTGATCCAGTATTGAAGATTGAAAGAGTGGAAAAGCTGTGAGTACTCATAGAGGTTGTCCCAGCTGCATGTTCAGAATGTGTAGAAGTGCCTAGAAAACCTCCAGGTTCACTTTCATAAGTGACCGTGTTGTTTGGGATCTGAGACCTTGACCAAGTTCTGCTAGCTACGCTATCTCTCTCTCTGTCTTCTGCCAGCAGAACTCTTCTGCCTTGGTCTCTGGTTGGAGGTCTTTGACCAGATCCTGCCGCTTCACCATTGGCATCTGTGTCTGAAGAGCTTGTCCCTTGAGCGGCAGAATTTCTTGAACCAGAAGCCACAAAACGACCTCTACCTAGCAACTCAGGGCTAGTTATCTGTTGAGGGGCTCTAGAACTTCCCTCGATCTCGTTTACCAAAGGCTGCTCAAAAGTCTGAGATGAGATGCTATGATGAGATCTTCGTGGAATTTCATTTGCTGGGTGCAGAGAAGACCTTCTTCTTTCAGCTCTGGCTCTGGTTTTTCGCTGGTGTTCCTGTTTCAGGCTTCTTGCCCTCCTCCGACCACTGGTGGATGGCACATCTGTTAATGCTTCAGCAGAACTGTGTTCTGACCTAGGTGTTATGGCGGATGATGTCTCAAATGCTGAATTTTCCATTTGACTGTGGATGCTGCGATCCATGTTTTCTAAACTAAGACGTATAGCAGATGGTTCATTTTCATTCTCTGAAGTTTGGTTTCCATTATTAGGGTTAACTTGGGTCTCTAAACTGAATCTGAAATCACGACTGTTTGGATTAGTGTGGCTCACTGCCCTCACGGACTGATTACCTCTCTGACCACTTCTTGTTGTATTGCCAGTCTGTCTGACAGAGCTAAGGCAATCTATTATGGAGTCACCATTGGACTCGTCATCAGAAGAGTCTCCATTTTCTTCTGACCTCCGCGGGGTCGGCAGAAGCAGCGGCGGCAGCAGCGGCCCCTCTAAAATTTGCTGTAGTCTTCTGAAGAGTTCTTCCTCAGTACTTTGACCTGGGGTGCCTAGCAAATTGTTGTCTCTCAGAAGTCGATAGTCTTCTCTGCTCAGATTATTGACGAATCCATATAAAACTTCTTCCCGATCCAAGCGATCCCCTTGCTTTCTGGGTTGTGCTGCAGATAGGTCATGTCCTTGATCGCTAGAATCTGAGTTTTCCATCTTGATGATCAAGTGGACGATTATCTGTCTGTTATGACATAGTACTGAAATCCAATCAACAGGACCTTCAGTTTTATTCACTAGGCTTCGGTGGTCTGGCCAGGAGGGGACTGGCTGGGCTCTGCCACCTCAGCTGCCTGCGAGGCCTCCTAAGCTCTGCCGAGTGTCTGCCTCCTGCTCCCTAGCCCGCCTCAGAATGCCTGGAAGAGACCCACCACTAGCCCAGAGCCTGCCCATTCTGAGACATAGCTCCAGCAACCATTATCTTCCCCATTGTTACCTAGCAGTGACAGAAATCCACTCAGGATAACTTTTCTTAAAGTCACCCCACATTACCTATTGAATGTATTTCAGGTCCCCTTTCTCAGCTACTCCAGAGGACTCAAGAAGTCCTATTTAGAAAGCAGATGATTCAGCCAAAGCGTACCAGGTGGGCCTGGGCAAGAGTGACTGGTAGACCTACTCGTAGGACAAACCCACTCTTCTTGCAAGGCTGGCATCACACTGGGGAATTAAGTGAGATAGTGACTGCTTCATGATAGGTTGGCATCACACAGGATGTTCATTGTGCCCTTCCCCAAACACAGTGGCTAGGTGCCATCATGAGAAGGAACCAAGGGGTTGACCTTTGCTACTCTGGTGTCATGAGAACAAGGATTAAGTCAGGGAGCCTGAAGATGCCCTGCTATAGCCCTCGAGTGGGAGATAGCTATAGGCACTCTTAAAGAGAACGGGAAAGCAGATATGGACATGCTGATCCTTTTCGGTTGGCTTCTGATTAGGTTGCTAAGGGGAATGGTGATTTCTAGACCAGCCCTCAAATGTAAGTGTAAGGAACTGTACTGTCACCCGAGGTCGGCAGGAAGTTTGACTTCTAGAGGTACCTTTCTGCCATGCATTTTCATACCGTCAGGATGGAAAACAGAAACTCAGACCCATTGGAATGGTTGATTTCCATAGCCCCCTTCCTCCCACTGAGTGTTGACTGAGGGGTGACTTATGAAAACACAGAGCCTGAGCCTCCTGCTCAGATCTCAGTCCTCTCTTTGCTCCCCTTCACCACTCTTCAAAGTATTCAGGGGCCTCTCATCAACTTGGTAAATAGGCAGAGCCCGAAACATAAACTCTGGAGAAGGTGGAACATGGGAGCACCTGCATAGCCCTAAGGCTTGGAAAGCAGAGTGTGTGTAGTAGATGCTGTTGTTATACAAAGAAGAGACACTCCCAAAGAAGATGGACATGTTGAAGGTCTGACCCTTGGCTAGTCCAGGATCAGCAGTTTCATAAATGGTAGACAAGGCAAAAGAACTCTATTTCAACACACCACTCTTTGCTCCTAGCAGACTCCAATGTTGGGAGACCCAGAAAGAAATCACACACTGATGTAGGTGGGTCTTCTATCTATCTGTTGCTTTCATTGGTTAATTAATAAAGAAAACTGCTTGGAATGATAGGTCAGAACATAGGTAGGTGGGGAAGACAGAAAAGAATGCTAGGAGGAATAAGGCAGTTAGATAGACGTTATAGCTCTCCTCTCCAAGATGGATACAGGGTAAGATTCTTCCTGGTTTTTCAGGTAACCATTTTAAAGGGAGAGCCATTGGTATGTCTAATGGTTTGCTAGTTGCTTTGTGTTCTGGTACTCCCTGAATCACTGGTGACCTTTGCTGATAGTAACTTAAAATATTCTTCCCAGAAACATTAGTTTTGGGGGCTGCATTAATGTTAATCTGGATATTCAATTGCTTCAACGGGTGATGTCTTCAAACATTCATTGTGATTTAAACACATATGGCCTCAGCCTTTCTCTCTCTCCTTCTGGCCCCATGCATTCTACCCATCTCATGCTTTGTTTTACTAGATATAGGGTTCTAATTCCTATGAATTGAACATATGTCTCTTGACGAGGTCAATTTGGATGCCAAGATTCTGTAGTAACAATAGTCATATCTGCATCTGTGTTCAGTAATCCCTCAATTGCAATGCTATTTATAAGAACTCTTTAATTTGGTCTTTGTTAATTGATAGAAGTTTGGAAAAATATGCATTTCCTATTTCCTATTGGAGTTTTTTTTTTAATTCATCCCCATGTCTAGTCCATCATCCAGAACACTATGGTTGTTTACAGCAGGCACTGGATTTTTAATTTTCTTGGTGAGATAGTTTCTCTACAATGACTGGGAAAGACTCAAACATGTTTGACATGGGGGCCTGCATTAAACCCCCAAGAGTTTCCCAATAGTACAAGATTGCTTTGTCTGTCTTTCTCAATCTACATCCATTGATCCAATATTGGCCTTGCCACCTCATCTACATAATCCAGGAGATTGAGAACTTCTAATTTTGCCATTTCTAGGGTATACATTATTTCTAGGAATTCCTTGCCTACAATTGCTTCTCAGATATCTTCTTTTACTGCAATTAAAATACTTAGAATTTTGGTGTCTCCCTCATGCCTTTGGAAATTGCTATTCCTATCCAAGCCTTAGTATTATAGTCAAGGTTTCAACATTCATTGTATGTATGATCCATTTATCCTCTGGTGCTGATCTGATCATTAAAGGTCCAAGTACATTTTTGCCTTATTAGTTGGCATCCTCAAATGCTAAAGTTTTAATAAGTAGTTATCTAGCTTCTCAATCTGTTACTCCTATTTGTATAGCCTTATTTAACCTTTGTCAAAAGTCACTAAAAGAGTCTCTCAATCCCCTTTTAATCCTGATATATTATTCAATCATTTTTCTTAGTTCTTGAATCCTGTCCCAAACATTTAAGACTGTTGTGTGGCATAGGGACAAACTGTTTTCATCACATATATCCCAATCCTGTGGATCCTTGTAATAGCCCTCGCCAAGAATTTGCTTTTGGAAAGCTTCAAATTCTTTTGTTTTTCCCTCTTGTTCTGAAATTTTTGCCTTTTTTGCCAATAGCATTTCCATAATAGGTTGGGTCTGTCTTCAAGAACTTCTGAGACTAATTGGAGCCAATTTTGTGTGATAGCCTTTTTGCTTGAAGTCCACCTTTTTACCATTTCCCTAACAAATGAAGAATGCAAGGCATAGGATACTATTGCTTGCTTAATTTCCTTTTGCTCATTCATACTTATAGGTTTCCGTACTGGATGGCTTGTCAGGGGAGACTGCAGGATACCTAGCTAGACTCTTGGATAAGTCATCCCTGACTCTGATATATATTTTTATGTACTGACCTTGTACCTTCTCTCCCTGCTCATCAGTTATGATAACTTTCTCCATCATTTCAAATCTTTTTACCACTGCTGTTTGTGAAGTCTGAATTTCTTTTCCTGTGTGTAGTTTTAGTGCCTTACTTGAGTAACTTAGCTTCTGGTCCTTCTTCTCCACGTATGATTCCAAGGTACGAATTTTTTTCCAGTAAAGATAACATTTCATCCTTGGACATTATACGGATGGCGTACAGATTGCCTTCCTGGAGAGATACCCTATTTGTTAATCTATCACAATTTTTAACAGATTTTGATTATTAAATTCAACAGTATGAATTCTTTCAGATAATTTCCCTTCACCATTTGCCATAGATTGAAATTTGTCTGTTAATGAATGTTATCCTTTTCAAAGATTAATTTTTTCAGCTTGCTCTTCATTATTCATCTGTAAAGACTGTGTATCATCTCTAAAATTTATTCATTCTTGGCTCTGTTATCAAACTATTTTATTAATAATATAATAAGAAAAACAAAGCTAAATCCCAAAATAAAATTAATAAATGTATAAGAAAATTCACAGACACCTTGCAGAATACCATCCATAGTGTAAGCAAATGGTTATTAAATTCCTAAATGGTTATATTGTCTATAATCATATAACTTTCAAATTTATTAATTCACTTACATTCCTTAAGAAATTTCAGTAAATTGTTGTAGCTGTAATAATTTTTATTGGCCAGCAGGTGTCACGATTTTAGCTACATGACTTAGTGCCATTACCAGTGGCAGCATCAACATTCCTGCTTTGGTTCCTGTCTCAAAACTGATAAATAGGATTTGCTTGGCATGTTAATAGCAATTATTGAGTTGACCTGATTTTGGTATGGCCTAAGTTAGTAATATACATTAATCCAAATCTGTTTTTTTCCACTACTTTTTTATTGTTCAGAAAGATGATTTAAGGTATATAGAAAGTACCCTGAAACCATATTTTTTTCATATGAGTGAAAAAGACCTATATTTCTCATACATGGTAACTGATATGGTGTCACACATTTCAGTTCAGCACATATGTACATCTTTTGTTTTTTTTCTTCCTTCTGGCTATCAACCCAACTGTAGAATTCTCAGCTACCTCTCCAACACCATTCTGCCTTCATGTCACATTGCTTCCTGCCATGGTGAGAATGAACTAAACCTCTGAACTTTAAGACAGCCTGACTGAAATATTTTTCTTTATTACAGTTTCCATAGTCATGATGTTTCTTCAAAGGAATAGAAACCTCAACAAAAACAGAAGTTGGGACCAGCAGTGAGGTATTGCTTTGATAGGCCTGGCTATACTTTTGCTTGAAGGAAAATGGTACAGGGGCTCTTCCGGTCGCAGGCGCTTCGGGAGTCACCGAGTCAACGATTACTGTCCAGCCATGGCCAAGTCCAAGAACGACACCACACACAACCAGTCCTGGAAATGGCACAAAAACGGCGTCAAGAAACCCCGGTCACAAAGATACAAATCTCTCAAGGGGGTTGTCCCCAAGTTCCTGAGGAACATATGCTTTGCCAAGAAGCACAACAAGAAAGGCCTGAAGAAGATGCAGGCAAACAATGCAAAGGCCATGAGTGTACGTGTGTAGGCCATCAAGTCCCTGGTGAAGTCCCAAGTGGTGAAGCCCAATGTGCCAAAGGCCCCAGCCGCAAACTCACCTGTCTGGCTTTAATTGCTCGCCCCAAGCTTGGGAAGCAGATTAGAAGCTACATGGCCAGGGGTCGTAGGCTCCAAAAAACAAAGCCCAAGTTTCAAGCCAAGGCACAGGCCTCAGTTGCAGCTCAGCCCCCAAAGGTTCCCAGGCCCCTGTGAAGCCCCCCAAAAAGGTCTCAGTTTGCGAATGTGAAGACAGGTGGACTGGTGTGAACACCTACACAGTATTTGCAGATGTTCAGGACCTTATGCTGTTTTTACAAATAAACTTGAGGCAAATTCTGTTAAAAAGAAAAGAAAAGAAAAGAAAATGGAACAGGGATTTGTATTAGAAATGCAGTTGAACACTTTAATTGTGGCTTAATGATCCATACCTTCATAGCATCGAATTAATTGGTTCTGAGGGTGATTTGAATAGTAGAAGTCTAGCTCAAGATGTTTCAAAAGAGAAGGATATTAATTTGTGTCTCAGAAGCCTATCTTACTTTTTAAGGAATAACTTGGCTGATTTCTATCCTTGCCCCACAAAATCTGTATGAGGCTTAATGGAAGAATTATGCAATAACAGTTTTGGCAGAACACATTTCCAAATAACCTAGCTTTGAATGTGTTATGTAGCAATTAGTGACCAGTCTTCTGCAGATATATAATGAAAAGGAACAAGCTAAGTAAGGAATAACTTTAAAATGTACAGTTTGAGGAGAATAGGAAAGCCAGGATATGGTGAAGTTTTGTTAACAAGTTATCTTCAAGAGGTGGGACCGAGTTAGGTTGTGGCTTTCTTGGGACCTAGAGAGAAATGGGCGCATGGCCCAGGTGCTCTCTCTCTGTTTCCCACACAGCACAGATGTGCTTGGACTTCTTGTCCCTATTCCATAAGATTTTCCCTTATAATAAATAAAAATATAATAGCTTTATCTTTTAGCTAGCCTTGTTATTTCCCAAATGAAGCTAACTTCTACAGTTCAAGTCTGAAAAGTGAGGCTCGGGTCTCCAGCAGCTGTAGCCAGCTGCCGTCAGGCTTCACGCCATTGATTTGTGAACAGAATTTCTGCTATCAGCCCTGAGTAGCTGTTAGCCAGTGTCTTTCATATTTTGTCATTAAATATCTCAGAGAGCCTTGGCCACCCGTGACTGCATGTCTGGCTTCTGGGTCCAGTGCAGGACACAGGCTTCCTTGTTTTCTTGATTTCTTTGTGCTCTTCCACCTGCAGACCAGTGCACTTCCACAGAGTAAGCAGTCTATTATTTATACTAAATAACTTTTTAAAAAATAAGCATATCTTTAAGCATTAATGCTAAAAGCAGATTCAAACCAATCACACAGCTACAAGTGTGCTTCAATACCTACTGGCAGGTAATGGTTATTGTATCTACTTCAGCTCAACCACAGGTAGGATTTATAATTTAAAATATAAATTATAAGTTTATTATTTAAAAGGTCAAGATTTTGCCATGTATGATGTTATTCAAGGTTTACATGATTCTCCTTCTATTTGATTCTGGGGATTAGCTTTGTCCTTCGTATTTTCTCCTTAAAAATATAGTTTGATAATAGGATCAAGAATGAGGCAGTTTTTGAAATGATCCAGTCTTTCTATACTGATAATGACCAACTAAAAAGGAAATTCAGCACTCTGGAGAAGGTTACCACCAATTTGACAAACAAAGGCCAGTCAATGACAGAGCATGCTGAGACATCATTGTCTGAGAAAATTCATACTTTTAAACATATTAATCAGAATCTGTCCAAGGGTTATGATAGATTGACTGATAAAATATCTCTCCAGGAAGGCAATATGCATGCTATGGTATGTATTCACTCATAAGTTGATTCTAGCAATAAACAAAGGACATTGAGCCTATAATTCCTGATCCTACAACAGCTAAATAAGAAGGTAAACCCAAAGACAAACATATAGTTATTTTCCTGAATATTGGAAGTGACAAGATTGCCAGACAGGGATTGGGAGCATGGGGGTGGGGTGGGGTGCGGATACGGGGAGATAGGGAGAGAGAAGGGAGAAGGGAAGAATTGGGAGAGCTTGAGGGAATGGAATGGTTGGGATGGAGGAGGGGTGGATGTGGGAGCAAGGAAATAGATATCTTAATTAAGGGAGCCATTTTAGGGTTGGCAAGAGACTGTACTCAGGAGGGATTCCCAGGTGTCCAAAAAATATGTTCCCAGCTTGTTCCTTGGGCATCAGAGGATAGGGTGCCTGAACAGGCCTTATCCTATAGCCACACTGATGAATATCTTGCATATCACCATAGAACCTTCATCTGGAGATGTTTGGAGATAGAGACAGAGACCCACATCGGAACACTGGACTGAGCTCCCAAGGTCCAAATGAGGAGCAGAAGGAGGGAGAACATAAGCAAGGAAGTCATGACTGTGAGGGATGTGTCCTCCCCCTGAGATGGTGAGACTGATCTTATGGGAGATCACCAAGGCCAGTTGGACTGGAATTGATGGAGCATGTGATCAAACTGAACTCTCTCAATGTGGCTAACAGTGGAGGCTGACTGAGAAGCCAAGGATAATGCACTGGGTTTTGATTCTACTGCGTGGATGGGCTTTGTGGGAGCCTAGTCTGTTTGGATGCTCACCTTCCTGGACCTGGGGGGAGCAGGGAGGACCTTAGAATTCCCATAGTGTAGGAAACCCTGATTGCTCCTTGGATTTGAGAGGGAGGGGGAGGGGAGAGGAAGTAAGTGGGAGGAGGGGAGGAGGGGAGGAGGTGGAAATTTTCAATAAAAAAATAAAGAGAAGAAAAAAACTTATGTCCAAACATGAGCCATTATCTTTACTGGACAGACTTTACACCTTGGAATCCTCAATGAGGGCCTTACAACAACACACTGGACAAGAGATCCAGACCCTACAAAAGGCATTGGTAAACAGATTTAAAAAGATTAAAAAAATTATAAAATTTGATGAAGAGACATACAGGGTACAAAGACAAAATTTAGTCTCATCAGTACATACGAAACTCTGCGATAGATTACTCAGAGTTTTACCTGCTTTTCCAGTGATATCATCATAAAGAGAATCTGGCACCAAATAGCCTAAGGTAGTCAAAGAATATACATGGGAACCTATATGAATGACTGATCTACAGGAAATTAAACCAACAATGATATCTTATGAAATACATTCATCCTTCATTAGGGAAATGGTTAAATCATGGGCATCAAGCAGCAAAGCAATGTCACTGACTATATTCAGTTAATCTCAACAGTCCTAGACTTTGGACCTCAGTTGCTTTGGAAGTGTTACTGGAGAGAAGAAGTAAAAATTTTAGAGCAACATGGAAAAGCAAAAAACTTGAGACTTCCCAAGTTCAAATTCTGGGCTAGAGACTTTACTCTGATCCTGAGGATCAGGCACTTTACAATGAACACAAATTGTCCCTATGTAGCACAGCAGCTTTAAGTTTTTGGGACAGGATGCAGGATCTAGGTAAAATCTGAATCATATATTAGGGTTAAACAGGGTCAGAGAGATCCCTTTAGTGAATTTTTCAAAGATTAACTAAGGCTCTACAGATAGGGATAACAGCCCCAGAAGCTAGACATGTACTAATTGAATCTTTGGCTTTTGAGAATGCCAACGTAGAATGCAAAAAGATCCTTGGGACTTGACAGGTCAGATCAGCATCAATAGATAAATGG
Organism: Microtus pennsylvanicus; assembly: GCF_037038515.1. Lineage (NCBI taxonomy): Eukaryota > Metazoa > Chordata > Mammalia > Rodentia > Cricetidae > Microtus > Microtus pennsylvanicus. Next base: position 104,453,593 of record NC_134601.1, read on the forward strand.
ATCTTGCATACAATAAATGTTGAGACATTTGACTCTAGTATGAAAGCTTGGGTAGGAGAAGCACTTTCCAATGGTATGAGGGGACATCAAAATGCCAAATGTTTTATTTGTGATAGAATAGGATATCTAAAAATGGATTGTAGACAAGAAATACCTAGTAATAATGTCTCTTCTGGGAAAGTCAAAAATAGAAGGACTCAGCCTTTAGGTATATGCAGCAGGTGTGGCAAAAGTCAGCATTAGACCAATGAATGTAGGTCAACAAAAGACAGACAAGGCAACCCAATACCATTGGGAAGCTCCTTAGTGGGCCTCTCACAGGTCCCCATAATGAATGTGGTCCAATCATTCCCACTTACTGTGGAGAAGATGTCTCACCAGGAAAATTATAATATCCAGTGTCTATTGTGAAAGAACATACTGGTCTGGATGATGGACTAGATGTGGAAGATGAACCAAACATTCCAGTAGGATGTAGGAAATGTATATTCTGGAAGACTTCTATAAATGTTAGAAGACCAAAGCTAAGAGTGTGTATAAATGGCATTTTTATTGATGGCTTATTAGACATGGCTGTGGATGTAAGTATCATTAACACAGAATCTTGGCATCTGAATTGGCTTCTTCAAGAGGTAGATATTAAGTTCTAAGGAATTGGAACCGTATCTCTAGTTATACAAAGCATGAGATGGGTCAAATGCATAGGGCCAGAAAGGCAGAGAGGAAGGCTGAGGCCATATGTAGCTAATATTACAGTGAATTTGTGGGGTCATGACCTATTGCAGCAATGGAATACCTAGATTAAAAATCCTGCAGCCCCCAAAACTTATGTTTTGGGGGAAGATATTAAAAAAATACCTTAGACTAAGGTTACCAACTATTCAAGCTGTACAAGAACACAAAGCAATTGATAAACCTTCAGAGGTACTAATGGCTCTGCCTTTGAAATTGTTAACTGAGAAACCAATATGAGTTAAACAGTGCCCTCTAACATAAAAAAAAAGCTACAGGCTTTAGAATAGCTGGTACAAGAGCAACTAGATGCTTACCATATTAAAGAATCAACCAGCCCTAAAAATTCTCCTTTATTTGTTGTTAAAAAAATCTAAAAAAATGGGAAATGGTGACTGACATTATAGCTATCAACAAGGTTAGATTTTTATGGGCTCTCTATAATCAGAAATTCCTCTGCCTTGTCTGTTATCAAAGGGATGACCTCTCATAGTTATTAATTTAAAGGATTTTTTTTTCACTATACCTTTACAAGAAAAGGATAGAGAAAAATTTTCCTTCACAGTGCCTACTTATAATAATTCTCAGCCTACTAGGAGATATCAATGGACCGTCCTCCTACAGTTGAATGCTCAATAACCCCACCCTGTGCCAATACTTTGTCAGTCAGCCATTGGAAATAATAAACAAAAGAATAAATACTTGTGAGTTATTATTTATTGATAATTTACATTGGTATGGTTTTTTGTGTATTGATACAAGTTCAAATTATATTTGTTATTTCTGTTTACAATATTTGTATACCTGTGCAAAATTATTCTGTCAGATTGTATACATGCATGTTTCTACCTCTGTTTAGGATATTTTGTATATTGATACTACTTTTAGGATATATTTTTGTATCGCATTATATATTATTCTGATTAAGACACTTGTACATTGTTTACACCTTGAGATCATTGTCCTCATTTGCTGCACATTTTATAGATTATTTAATATTCTGACATGAAGTCTTAGTTCTTAAGTTATACAGGTATTAAATATTATATGTCAATAGTTGCTCATGTTTGTTATACATATAGTTACATTAATTAGGTTCTTTAGATACATAGACATTGTATTCTGCCTAGATAGGTAATCTTCAACCACTTCAAGGATATGTAGAATATGGCATTTAAATAACTTAGCATTCTGTTCACATGAGACATGATTGCTCCTGACAGCACCGATCTATTCCTGAGAGAATGTTGAGCACCAAAGACACTCCACTTAGTGTTTGTTTTCTTCTTGGCAAAATTGGTCTTTGGGCAAGGAACTGCCCATTCCTCAACCACTGTCAAAGTACATGGTATCTGGTCTAGATAAGCAGGACACAAGGAAAAGGACTGCCAAACCTTGCCAAGACAAGGTAAGACTATTCTAATAAATCTCCTGCCTCTGAGAATGGTCTGTCAGTTATGCAAAGCCTTAGCCAAAGTTGGTTGCTTCAATGCTGCAAATGAGATTTTGGGTGATTGCTCAGGTAGTCAATTTTCTCCATCATATATTGGTTAGTTTGGAAGCTGCATGATTGCACTTCCTGCCTACTCAAGTAATATTATCTCCCTTCTCAGGCCTTCGATGGGGTTGAAGATTAGTCATAGTTACCTTTCTCTTGTGATTTAGCCAAGCCTATTTCCAATGTAAGACTTAGATTCTTTGGAATAGAATATTTATTAAAACATTTATCATATGTTCCTTGCTTAATATTGTTTATGTTGTTTTAATTTTATACTTGATATCTTTTCCTATTGCATATAGTTTTATATTGGCTTTAGATCACTCTTGTTTATACAAAAGGGGAAGTTAATGGGGAATCTTTGTTAACCAATTATCTTCAAGAGGTGGAACCAAGTTAAGGTGTGACTTTCTGTCACCTGGAGAAACACAGGTACACAGCCCAGGAGCGCGCTCTCTCTCTCTGAGGTTCCCATGCAGCACAGCTGAGATTGGAATTCTTGTTCCTGTTTTGTGAGTTTTTTCCCTAATAATAAATAAAAATATAATTGCTTTGTCTCTTAGCTAGCCTGGTTATTTCCCAAATCAAGCTAATTTCTACAGCCAGGAAGTATAAGCTGATTAAATAAAAGTCTGATGCTAAGTAGAACAAATAGAGTAGTGGTGTTAGAGCAAGATAAACTTCTTTTAACCAGATAAGCTTCTTTTAACATGTGCAAAACAATTTTAAAAAAAGCAAAAAGGAAATAAAAAAAGCTTAGAATCAGGCATGGTGATGCACACATTTAATTCTAAGACTCAGTCAGAAGGCAGTGCCTTTTGAATCTCTGAGTTTAAAACCAGCATGGTCTACAGAGCAAGTTCCAGGACATGCAAGCTGTGACACTGAAGGAAACAAAAAGCTGGTAAAAAAAATAATGTCTGAATAAGGTACTATGTTCAGTCAGACCAAGCAGCAGAACTTGGCCATGTTGGCCACATGGCTCTGACATTAGAGTCAAAAAATGGGTTTTGAAATCTCCCTCTGCAACTAAGAAAAAAATCAACAAGGCCAGGCATATCTCAGGGGTTTTTCTCCATCTGCATGGAGGAGCCCTTTGGTCACTGGATGATGGTTATCAGGAGTTTAGATGTCCTTTTTATGTGGATAACATTAAAGTTGTTTTATACTATTCTATTTTATTGAAAAGCTGGATCTGGAGTTGGGTTTTGGCTCCCCATTCTCTAGATGCTAGCGTGCTTAAAAGCTTCCTCCATACCCTGCATCAAGTTGATATGCTTGATGCAGAGAGTAAAGCAAAACAGCCAAAAAATTAAAATTAGTTCATGTGAGCATTCTACACAGTAGTGTGAATTATAATTAGTCTAAATAATAAAAACTTGGAGTCAGATATTATGGGATGAAAGCTGAAAGATTAGAGAAGCAGAACAGCAAGCTAGTAGTTCTTACTTCTTTGAATCCTTTGACTGAAAGGGGTATCCTGTCTCTACAAGGTCTCAGACTGAATGCAATGTTCTCTTGTCTCCTCATACTTTATATTCCTGTCTCCACCCAGCAAAATCCCTTCCTGCATCTACTTCCTTAGTGCTGTAATTAAAGGGATTCAATTCCCAAATACTGGGATTAACAGTGTGAGCCACCACTACATGGCTGTTTTTCTTTGAAATTGGATCAATCTAGTGTAGCCAAGGGTGATTGAGCTCACAGAGATACATTTGTCCCTGCATCCCAAGTGCTGGGATTAAAGGTGTTTGCAACCACTGTCTGGCCTCTGTGACTAACTAGTAGTTTAGCTGTGCTCTGATCTTCAGGTGAGCTTTACTTGTTAGATTACAAACAAAATATCACCACACTGCACCTCAAGTTTTATAAATACATTTTATTGGATAGAATTAAAAATTTATAAAATCTATGAAAAAGGTTAACTTAAAATAAGTAACATGTTTTTGGTAGTTAAGCATTTATGTATAGGTAATCTTAAAGAAACCAGGTGGCATGATTCTATTTTGAGATTATGACTCAATCTGCTGATATCTTTGCTAGGGTTGGAGAAGATGAACATCATGTGACTTCCATGCTATCTTAATTAAAGTTGAATACATGAACTGGCACTACCAAGGAAGCAACAATAATTTACCAATATATTTTAGATTAGAATGCATTTTCATGTGGTAATTCTTGTCTTCTCTTGAAAATAAAATTAATAAGTAACTGTCAGATATTAAATATTAAATAGTTTTATATTGTTTGCACTATTAGACCTTGTTCTTGCTTAATGTGAATTATGGTTGTTCTCTTCTTTTTTCCCTCTTGAAGTAAAAATGGATACTTTACTTTTAAGAGACCATAAACCATTTTAAGTGGAAATTTCAAAATTTTATAACTGAATTGCAAAAAATACCTGATATATTTTAAGAAGCAACATTTAAAATATTTAAATTTATAAGGTTATCAAACATTTTAAGTTCATAAGGTTTTTATTTGTATGCAATCTTGATAAATAAGTCCCTTTAATAGAAACAAGCACCCAGCTCCGTTTGCCAAGGCATCAGCTGCCTTCATCATTCTTTTTGTGTATAAAATTAAGGCCACAAGCCTCACTCTCCTAAGAGCTACTGCTTGATTAAAAGACAGTTTACCTTACCACCAGACTCCAGAAAAGGAGATAATCTCAAATAACAGAGTTCAACATAACTTTTAACTATTAGTTTATTTAAAGTGACACTGTTTACAATGACTGCTCTCAGTAATCAACTAACTTACTTGTGATAAATGACTGAATAAAAAAAGGTTTAAATTTTATGGAAGTTCTGAAGATAAGAAAGCTTAAGTTCTGAGGATCAAAAATTTATGGTTTAATAGCATGTTTTAAGGTATTTATAAAGGTCTAAGTATGTAAAAGCTTAAATTGTGAGGGTCTGAAAAGTTTGTTGAATTGTGTAGATACAATTTTAAAGGTATAAAAGACGGGTTAAAATATGTAATAAGTTGTTAAATTTCTTTCCCTAGCTACACATTTGTTAAAATAAGACTTAAAAAGTTCAAAGTTTTAACAGTAACCAATGGAGTTCCAACAAGCTATTTATGTAACTCTAACTCTAGTACAAACACTGACTACTATTGTCAAAGTCACAAGGTTAAGATTTCAAATTCCATTTGTTTGCCATATATATATAGATATAGATATAGATATAGATATAGATATAGATATAGATATAGATATAGATATAGATATAGATATAGATATAGATATAGATATAGATATAGATATAGATATAGATAGATATATAGATATAGATAGATATAGATATATGCATCTCCTCAGACTGAAAACATCTCTCCCCCCCAAAAAAAAAATCTGGCTCTCTGTTCATGCTTTTTAACCCAAAGTTATAGCTTTTGCTAGAACTCAAAGGCTTGAGTTTATGTCAGATGTTTTATAGACACCAGGTAACTGCTTTTTCTACAGTGTGGATTTAAATACAAAGGCAATGTTAATTTTTCTAAAACTTTTATCTCCTTTTGTAAACTAAAATCCATATTAACTTCTGTAAATCAAAAAGGCTCATAATGCTCAAATCTACCTTTAAACAGGTCAAATGTAAAGGTTCCAAATGTATGGTTTTTCTTAAGTTCCCGAATTTAACTTCCCTAATCTATATCTCAAAAGACTTCTACTTAGCTGACAGATACACTGTACAGGGAGCGCCTGAAACTGCTACCTGCTGAGCTCTGGACTTGCTGAAATAAGTCCAGCTGATGTAATTGTCTTGATCACATCACCTGGATCAGCTAATCAGATGGTTCTGATAAATGCTCCATTGCTCAGACTTTGACTAACCTTTCAACCTTCTTGGGCCCTTATAACCTATGCCCAGTTCAAATGGAAGCAGTTACAGAAGAAAATAAGTATATCATCCCTGGTACTATAACAGCTGCTAGAAAAGGCTAAATCAAAAGGAAACTCCTTGCCACAGGAGATAAAATGGCTACCTGTAATGCCAATTTATGGTGGTATATTATTTGTGTTTTAATAAATAAAGGTTGCTTGAGGATTCAAGGGCAAAAAACGCACACTAGTCATCCATTCATGCCAAGAATTGGTGGCACTCATCTTTAATCCCAGGAGTCGGCATATAGAGGCTGATGGTTCTCTGAACTTAAGGTAACCCTGGGCTACGTAAGATTGGTCCAGAAACAGATCCAGGTGATGGTGGTTCATATCTTAACTCAGTGTTTGGGAGCAACACACTTTTAGTCCCAGCACTAGGGAGGTGGAGACAGGAACAATATGGCTGGTTAGAGAGAGAACTATAAAGTGTGGAGTCTGAGGATTGTTGGAGACAGGATTTTTTACATCTGAAGATTTGGTCTCTCTAGTGGCTGGCTGCTTTGCTTTTCTAATCTGCAGCTTATTCCCCAATATCTATTTCTTGGATTTTATTAACAATGTTACACCAGTTGATATACCAAAAACAAACAAACAAAAACCAGCCTTACATTTATTAAGTGGTAGATTAATTAACCACAATTGTTCTACAATATTATAGGACAATTGGCCTGTTTTATGCACAATAAAGAGACATTATCTATCACATAACTTTTGGTATTTTGACTTTCTATTAATTACCATTGGATCTTACATCATTGATATAATAACTAAATGATAATTTTTTGCTCCATTAAGCTAATTGTTATTAGATCCTAATGTAAACCAGTACCCATCTTAGAGTCAATGTTTGACCCATGTTGAAATATTGGGGATGGATGTTAGACCTGAATATAACCTGTAGTCTTTACCAGCCCAAAGAATAGGTAGTTTCCTGGAATGCTGAGAGTTATGGTTATTAGGATACAACAAAAATGTCTCATGGAAAATTACAGTGGCCTATTAGTTTTGTCCATAAAAGACTGACAATAAGTATCTTGAGGCCACATACCTGGGAAGTTTTTAGATGGTGGTCCTATAAGAATTCCATATTGGTCAGTATTTAAAATTTTAATAAAAGCTAGCCTTTAACTTTAACTTCTGTCCCATAGTTAAAGGCTAGCTTTTGTTAAAATTTATATATTTATATCTATGTATATATTATATCATATATGTATATATGTGTGTGTATTTAAAGAGTGAAACAAAGGCTGAGGTTCCTATTTAACATATGAAAACTGGAACTAGCTGCCAAGTTCTGCTAGCATTCTCCAGTCCCTTACTGTAACAAACTCTGCCATAAATTTTAAACTTATAATGGTCCCACCTTTACTAGCTCCTAACTCAATGCCTTTTGCTCACGATGGGAGATTACCTACCCTCTGGTGATTCCTTATAATTTCCAGGATAAAGGAATCATAAACAAGCAAACAAATTAACAATTCTCCATTAAACACTAAAAACAAACTTAAACAAACAAAAACCGAGCTTCTTACACCCCTGACAGGCAATTTGCAGTGGCCTTGGCCACCCTAAATATATTCAATATCTACAAGAACTCCAAATACCCTTCCATCTTGATATGGTGGCCCTGAATAAAATATGGAAGGGACCTGATTCCCTGCTCACAAAGGGAAGGGGTTTCTGCTTATGTTTTGTTTGTGTTTTTGTTTTTCTTTTTCTCCCACAGAACAAACCTAAACCTATTTCTTTTCAGGCAGAAATGTGCAACATTACCTCACTGACTAGAAAGGTATCCTGCCTCTAATTGACCAGTCAGGGACAGAAGAGATCAAAGAAATGCCACCCCTATTGGAGCAACAGAATTGCTTGGAAGGACATCCTTGACTGGCTGGTCACTGCCCAAGTCATATGCCTCCTAACCATGCTCTATGCTATTTTAGTGACAGTCTTTGTTATAAAGACTGTCCTGCCACTAGCCTGCCACTGCTCAAACACCTCATTCTCAACCCAACACCCAACCACTGGTGTCTTTCCCTTCATGAAACCTATGAGGGCAAGAGCCAGGAGAATGGGTATGTGGACTGACACAACCAAGGATTCCAAATCACTGTATCTATTTCTTTCAATTCTATCTCTACCTCTGTGATGCTCAAACCCATTTGCTGCTTTCGCTGACAACAACAAGGTTGTAAAGGAGAAGCAGACTGCCTCAAGAATCAGGACCATTACAGCAGCTGCCTTTACACGTCCTGCAAAATTGAACTCAGTTCCCAAAGAAATAGCCTATTTCAAAACTAAAATAACAGTCTCATTATTATCATAGAGGGATGACCCCTTGGATGAAAGATGGAGAGCAGAAGTCATGGGCAAATTTTATATTACATACAGAGATTTTGCTAGCTCCCTTTATTTTTCATTAAGGTATATCTTATATATGACTTTGTGTGCCCTAAACACATGTTCATATGGATGTGAGAGTGTAGGGATGACACAAGAAGCATTAGGTGATGAGTACATGAGATAAAAATGGTACCAATAAAATGTACTGGTGAATAAAATTTTCAAGATTTTTAAATAGACAAGTAAGCAACACTATTCTTCTACATACACATATATGATTTAATTATTTTAAAATAAGGATATATTTAAGCAGTTAAGAAACCAATGATCTTTATTTTCACACAGAGAAACATAATTGTTATCATTATGGCTAATGGTTGAAATTGCAGTTGTTTTTATTTTGCAAATCATAAATCTGATAGATACTGATTGTTTTAGAATATGTTTTATGTTTATCATATCATTAGGAGCTCTGTGAATTGCTACTAATGAAGTGCAATCTCTTGCAAAAACAACATTATATTATATCACCTGATGACAGTACCCTGTAGAATGTGTTTAGTATTAATGATTACATAGAGTACAGGTTGACACAGAAGTAGAAAAGAAAAAGAAAGTTTTTGAAATACATTTATTTACTCATTATTTTTGGAATATAGTGTAATCTTACTATTATAAACAATATGATAGCTAACTCTATTAGCATTGAAAAACTCACAAACTGGAGGAAAGGTTTTTATTTTTTTCTTTGATAAGTAGGTATTGCCTTTTTAAAATGTATTCTTCTCATACACAATAATACAATATATCTTACTTAATCCTGACTGCACGCCATCCACTCCTCCCATTCCACCCTCTAAAAAAAAAACTCCATCTCAGACAGATCTATTGCTCCTCCTTTCCCTTCACACAAGAGAAGGCATCCCAGGGATATCAAACAAACAAGTAATAAGGATATATAAAATATTAGGCACAAGCCCTCATATCAAGGCTGCGTGAGAAAATATAGTAGGAGGAAAAAGGTCCCAAGAGCAAAAAAAAAAAAAAAATGACTTCAGACACTCCAACTCTCACTTTTAGCCATACAAAACCCTTAAGCTAAAGAAACAAATTATGTATGCAGAGGACCTACCTCAGACCCATGCAGGTTTCATGACTACTCATTTCAGTCTCTGTGAACCCTTATCAATAAACGCTATTATTTGACTCTGTGGATCATGTTCTCCTGGTGTCCTCAACTTCTCTGGCTCCTAAAATCTTTCTCCCCATCTTGTATGTGTTTCCTCATGCTGAACTTAGTGTTTGAGTGTGGGGTTCTGCATGTTCTCCCAAATGCCGCTGTGGGAAGCCTCTCTGATTATGACCGGTGTAGGCATCAATCTGTGCAATCTAAATACAGCAGACTATCATTTTTGTTAGTCTTATTTGGTTCTAATCTAGGTCTCTAAAGCATACAGATGCTAGTTTCTGGTCATTACCTCAGTGTTGGACATGGATTGCATCTTATGGCTTGAGAAACAAGTTAGACCATGTTATTGGTTTATCACTCCCACAAGTTCTAAACCACCATTGCCCCAGGATATATTGCTGGCAAGACATTTGTGTCAAAGGTTTTGTGTCTTGGTTGATGTCTCTTTCTCTATACTTGATATCTTGACTGCTTATAGAAGATGGACAGTTAGGATCTATATGCTCCAATACTAGGCATCCATCCTAGGGTACACTCACATAGTTTCCTGGAAAATTCCATTGCAGTAGGCTTCCACATTACCACTAAAAGCCCACATGTTCCAATTTTTTTTTCTCATAGTCTCTCCCTAGGTTTTCCCCACTTATACCTGATTCCTCTTCTTCCCATCCCCACATTCCCCAAAGTAGTCCCAATATCCACTTTATTTTTCCTTCCCTGGGAGAACCATCTTCCTCCCTGAGCCCTCCTTGTTGCTTAGTCTCCCTGGGTCTAGGGATTGTAGTGTGATTATTATTTACTTACCAGTTAGTATCCACTTATAAGTGAGTATATATCCATTTTGTCTTTCTAAGTCTGGGATGACCCAGTACAATTTTGTTTGGTTACATCAATTTGGCTATAAACTTTAGGATGCCATTGTTTTTAACAGCTGAATAATATCCCATTGTGTAAATGTACCACATTTTCTTATCCATTCTTCAGTTGATGGACATATGGGTGGTTTCCAATTTCTGGCTATAATGAATAATGCTGTTATAAACATAATTGAGCAAGTGTCCTTGTAGTAAGATAGAGCATTGTTTGGGTATATAGCTAAGAGTGCTACAGTTGGTTCTTAAGTTAGAAAGATTCCAATTTTTCTTAGAAATTGCCATATAGATTTCCATAGTTTCTGTACAAATTTACACTACCACCAGGAGTAAAAAGTGTTCCCTTGGCCCACATCCTTACTGGCATGGGTTGTCACTTGTGCTATCATTAGTAGTTTGGATGGAATTACAAAATCGTTTTGATTTTGATTTGAAATAAGGGACATTTCTTTAAGTGTTTCTCTGAAATTTGAGAGTCCTCTTCTGTGAATTCTCTGTTTAGATCTTTACCCCATTTTCAAATTGGATTGTTTGGTTCTATTTGTTTGAGTGTTATATATATTTTGGTTATCAGTCTGCTATTGTATGAGGAATTGGTGAAAATATTTTCCCATTCTGTGAGCTATTGTTTTGTATGATTTATTTGTATCCTTTGCCTTACAAAAGCTTTTCAGTTTTATGAGGTACCATTTATTAGTTGTCAATCTTAGTGCCTGTGTTAGTGGTATTCTGTTTAGGAAATTCGGTCTTATGCCAATGTATTCAAGGGTATTTCCTACTTTTTATTCTGTCAAATGTCTTATACCAATGTATTCAAGGGTATTCCCTACTTTTTCTTCTGTCAGGTCCAATGTGTCTGAGGTTACATTGAGTTCATAGATACCCTTGGACCCGAGTTTTGTACAGGATAGGAAATATGGAAATATTTACATTCTACATGCAGACACACAGTTTTACCAGCACAATTTATTGGCAATGCTTTCTTTTTTCCATTGTTTATGTCTAGCTCCTTTATAAAAAAATAAGGTGTCCATAGGTGTGTTAATTCATGTTTGAGGCTTTTATTCAACTCATTGATCGTCATGTGTGTTTTTAGGACAATAACATGCTTTTTTATTACTATAGTTCTGCAACATGGCATAAAATTATGGATGGCTGTTTAGAAGTTCTTTTAAAGTTCATAATTGTTTTAGCTGTCCTGAGTTTGTCTATGCTTAAGAGGTAGAATATTATCTTTTCAATGTCTGTAAAGTATTGTACTGTAATTTTGATGGGTATTCCACTGAATATTTAGAAATATTTTGGTGGGAGTGACTTTTTACTATACTAATCCTTTAGATCCATGAGCATGGGGGATAATTCCATCTTCTGAAATCTTCCTCAATTTCTTTCTTCAGTGACTTGAAGTATGTGCCTTATAAGTCTTTCACTTACTTGATTAGGGTTACTTTGAAATATTTTGTATTGGTTGTAACTATTGGAAGGTTGATGCTTCCCTAATTTTGTTCTCTGTCCATTTGTCATTTCTATATAGGCAGAATTTTTTTCTGGTCAAGTGACTTTTAATTAATGTTATTTATAAGTCAATTTAAATTCCTTATCTGATCTTGATTTAACTTTGGTAAGTATGGATCTATAGAAAAAAATGTCCATCTCTTTTAAATTTTCCAATTTTTTGGAGATTGGGTTTTAAAATTATGTCCAAATGATTGTCTGGATTTCCTCAGTGTCTGCTGTTAAATCCTCAGTTTCATTTCTTATTTTGTTTATTTGAATATTCTCTCTGTCTTTTAGTTAGTTTGGATAAATTTCCGTGAATCCTTTCCACTTTCTCATAAAAACAATTCTTTGTTACAATGATTCCTTGTATTGTTCTTTTTGTTTCTATTTTATTGACTTAAGACTTGTGTTTGATTATTTCCTGCCAACTACTTGCTTGTTTTGAAGTTTTCTTTCTATTACCTTAAATAGGGTTGGATGTATAGATAAATATCATTTAAATTTGATTTCATGGATGACTATCTTACTTGCTCAATATCAGGTAATCAAATTTTTGCTGCATATAGTAGATTGGACTGCCATCACTGATCTCTTAGAGTCTACAAGACAGCTTCCCATGCCTTTCTGGCTTTAAGAGTTTCAAATGAGAAGTCAGATAACTATAGCAACTCCAACATTATACATTATTTTTTTTTCCTTTGCAGCTTTCAATATTCTTTCTCTTTTCTGGACATTTAGCATTTTGATTATTATGTAGTTAGGGGACCTTATTTATTTGTCCAATATATTTGGTATTCTGTAGGATTTTTATATCCTTATATGTATGTCTTTCTTTAGGTTAGGAAACTTTGATTTTGTGCAAAATATTTTCTCGACTTTTGAGCTACACTGTTCTTGAGTTTAGTCTTTTTATAATGTCCTAGATTTACTGGATATTTTTTGTCAGTAAGTTTTTAGATTTAACTTTTTCTTTGAACAATGTTATCTATTTCTTCTATGGTATCCTTAATACTTGAGTTTCTCTCTTCTGTCCCTTGTATTCTCTTGATGATTCTCGCATCTGTAGTTCCTGGTTACTTTCCTAAATTTTCCATATCTGGAATTCTTTCAGGTTGTATTTACTTTATCACTTCTATATCCATTTTCAGGTCTTGAACATTTTCATTCATTTCCTTCTACTGTTTTTTTTCTTGCCTTTCCTTAAAGGAATTTCCTCATTTCTTTCAATTTTGTTCATTTTTTTCTCTATTTCATAGGTGATTCTTTTCACTTCTTTAAGGACCTCTATCATATTCATAGAGTTGGTTTTAAGATGGATTTCTTTTTGTTTCAGCTATTGGAATATTTAGGGATTTCTTTAGTAGGATACCTGGGCTTTTGTGGGGGCATATTGCCTTGGCTGTAGTTGACTGTATTCTATGCTAGTATCTATGCATTTGAATTTGTGGTGATTATAGTAGGTTTCTATGTCAATTTCTGAGTTTGTGTTTGTTGGATGGATGTTTTCTTTCATGTTTTCCACTTTCTCTTTGGTCTATGTAGCCTGTAGGTATGTAGAGAGTCTCCACTTGAGTTAGGGCCAGGAGTTCTGGTGGCCTACATGGGCCTGTAATACAGTAGTGTGTCTCTGCCTGTGTTTGAGCCTGACACCCAATGACAACTAGTGTAAGGGCACTGAGAGGGTGGAGGTATTCAGAAGCCACGCAGCCAATCTGAAGGTCTGGTGGCTCTTATATCTTTTTTTCCAGAACAGAATTTCCATTTGAATTGGGGTCTGGGACATGGTAAAAGATGAGGAGAGAGGTGATTGTGGATAGGGTAGGCAGCATGCCTGGCCTTTATTCATCAGATAATTAAATATTTAAAACGTTGTCACTGTTTTTTTTTAAATTTGAATATTCTGGTAGCAATTTTGGACAATGTAGTTTGTCTGGCAACCGAAGACTTCCTTCTGACACATCTATGTTATCTCTTGATCTCAAAAGTTGTCATCCAATTTTAGCAATAAGTCAAAGCTCACTGTTTTATTAAAATCTCATCACCTGAAAACACTATCCTGAATAAGATAACTCAGACCCAAAAATATGAATATGCTATGTACTCACTCATTAGTGGATTCTAGCCATAAACAAAGAACATTGCTCCTATAGTTCAAAATCCTAGAGAAGCCAAGTAATAAGGTGAACCCAAAGGAAAACATATATAGAGCCTCCTGGATATTGGAAGCAGACAAAATCTCCAGGGAAAAAAAAGTCGGAAGCATGGGGGTGAGAGTGGGTTGGAGGAAAGGGGAGAGGGGAGAGAGAGGGGCTAAGGGAAGAGTTGGGGATAAGTGAGGAAGTAGGATGGTTGAGATGGAGGAAAGAGGGTTATGGAGGTAGGGAAGAAGATATCTTAATTTGGGGTTGGGAAGAGGCTTCACCCTAAAGAGGTTCCCAGGTGCCCACAGGGATGTCTCTTCCAGACCCTGGGCAGTGGAAGTGAGGGTACCTGAACTGGCCTCGTCCAGTAGTCAGACTGATGACTATCTTGCATATCACCATAGAACCTTTGTCTGATGACAGATGGAGATAGAGACAGAGACCCACATGGGAGTAGTGGACTGAGATCCCAAGGTCCAGTTGAAGAGCAGAAGGAGGGAGAATATGAGCAAGGGAGTCAGGACCAGGAGGGGTTGGTCCACCCACTGAGACAATGTACCTGAGCTAATGGGAGCTCACCAAAGCTAGCAGGTGTGGGATTGAACGAGCATGGGATCAAACTGGACCCTCTGAATGTGGCTCACAATTGAGGCTGAGAAGACAATGATAATAGCACTGGGACTTATCTCTACTGCATGTACTGGCTTTTTGGGATCCTATTCTAATTGGATGCATACCTTCTTAAGCATGGATGGAGGGGGAGGGCCTTGGACTTCCCACAGTGCAGGGTACCCTGCTCTCTCTCAGTACTGGTGGTAGAGGGGGAAGGGTGAGTTGGGGAGCTGGAGTGAGGTTGAGGAAGGGGGGAGGAAGTGGAAAGTTTGAATGGTATTATTTATAAAGTAATCAAAATTATTAGAAAAAAAACCTTATCACCTGCAAATGCTCACATCTCATTTTTTTTATTATTTTCTAAATTTATTTATGTATTTTACATCCTGACCACAGCTTTTTCTCTCTCTTCTCCTCCAAATCCCTCCCACCTTCCTCTTCCATTAATCCACCCTTTCTCTGTATTTACTCAGAAAAGGAAGGCCTTCCATGGGCATCAGCAAAGTATCACATATCAAGCTGCCATAAGTCCCAACACCTCCCTCCATGTTTTCAGGTGGAGCAGAGCAATCCAGCATGAGTAATGGGTTCCCAAGAGCCAATCAAAGCACGAGGAAGAACTCCTGTCCCCATTGCCAGGATTCCCACAATCAGAACAAGTTACTGCATACATGTAACTGTTGCATGTATGCAGAGGGTCTAGGTCAGTTTCATGTATTTTATAATTTAATTCTTATAAGTCATGTATGGTTAAGAGAACAGTTCTCCATATCTGGACTCATAAAACTAAAAATCAAATTACGATTAAAAATGTGAGATTGATATTAATTGTGTAAGCAATTTGCATTATATTGTATTGTATTTAACCATAAAAATAAACTTTGAAAATAATCTATTGATCACTAGTGAATCATTTCAACAAATACTTCAACAACTATAGTTAGAACATCACCTTAAATTCAATGTTATATTCAACAACAAAGAGTTAAATTTGAAAAACATATTAAGCTTGTTAATCATGAAATATAACCTAAAATAATATTGTAAGAAATGTTATGCAAAATATAAGTTATAATACAATATGCTTTAATAGAGGTTTTCATGCGAGTACCATTTAACACTAACCAACTGCTCTTGGTTCTCTTCTTTAAAATACTTATTTGCTAGAGTAAACTCAATCTGTTGATTCTCAAGTTGGCATAATGCTTTCTTTAGATGATGTACTTCCATAAGGAAGGTAATTAGATACAGGATTTCCTGTAATACAAGGAATATCACTTCACAGCAATACTCTGGAATGCTTGAACAAATACAGCATTCAGTTATAATATGGTGGCATGTGGATAGATATTGAAAAACAGTCTTTCTTGCTGGAAGGAATGATGATCCCCAAATCTGAACTAATTAGAGTGTTTAAGTATATAAAATATTTTGACATTAATTATTGTCAATAATGTCTATATTTCATGAACTCTTGTAAAAAAAAAAAAAACTTTTGACTTTGCTGTGCAGAAAAATACCTGATCTCTGACAAAAAGGTTCTGTTACTATTCATATTATTCATGCTTAAACAGATTTATTTTATCATACAATATTTATTGTTTTTATTTTTTTCCTGCAGATCAGCTGAGTCTATTTAGATGACTTGATATGGTTTGAACCATGGAAATCACAAGTAGACTCTTATTAAGTTACCTACTATTCTGTTTGGCAGCAAGGCCAATTTGGAAGGTTTAAGATATTTTTGTAATTTAAACAGTACAATTTCTCACTTATGATAGTTTAAGATACACATTGATTTTGTGATTATTGAAAATATAAATTCTATAACAATTGCTTTTCAAACATTGGATTTTATCTTTGTCCCATTGATTTATGATAAAATATACTCTTGTGACTCTGAATTGGTAATAGTCTACATCAGCTATAGGAACATTGTTATTTTATAGTATACTGTTTTTTAATTGAATTTTCAATTTACAATATGATTCTTTGTACAACACTTAAATACCAAGATACATCCTCCAATATACAATATGAAATATACTAGAATATATATATTCTAAGAACTATATATTAGTTACTATATACATAAGAAATAAAACATATTCAAAGTGAAATTTCATTTATTTTATAAAACAAATTGATACATTTCTTTGATAAATTTGAAAATGTACTATCTATTATGGTCAAAATTATATTAGCTCTCAGCTCACCTGTTAAATGAGTGGTATTGTAACTCTTAGTTCAAAGTTTTCAAAGGTAGAGAACTGAGAAACGCTTGCATTCTTACAGAAAGAAATAATAAATGGAGCAGATGATATTTACATATAGTTTTCATATGTTTAATGATACAGGAAGTAAGTGTCCTTGAGTAATAAATGTCCTCTAGAAGGAACCAATTAAAATTATGCATCTACAATTTAAAAAAGTCCTTTAAGTCCTAAGATTTTTTTTTTTCAGTTTGTAAGTCTATTTATTTCTGCCCAACATCATCCTTATTATAGATTTTTCTCTTAGAATATGAAGGATATGAAGATTGGTATATGATTCATAAAAAGTGAAACAATGGTAGCTGAGATTTTTGGGGGAATAAATTACCACATCATAGAGAAACACAATCAATTACCTCATAAACACATTCAGTAATGTAGTAATTTAAAGCACGATGACTTTCATCTCCCTCCATTGAAGCAGCAGGAAATCCTTGTCTCTCCATCATTGTCCATAAAACTTCAATATTCTCCCAGACCCAAGATGGTGCTCCCTTTTGAGTTGTATAGTTCAGCTTTATGGCTTATCATTGTTTCTTTCTTCTATTAAAAATGGATTGTTATAGACAGGTAGTATTTCTTTATCACTGTGTTTCAAGTACTTTTTTGAGGGGGATGCTGTGAGCAGGAGCAGATAGTCAATTAGTATTTTTGAAAGGATTCATTTAACTTGTGTGGTGTATTAATCCATATATGCGACTTTCTGTCTTGTCGCTTGTGTAAGGAGAAACTTAAAGTAGGATTAAACTTTTGGTCTGTGATACTAAAGCAGATAATCCTTAAAATAATTTGAATTTCTTTATAGTCTTTTACTGGACATGATTCACTTGAGTAACTATACCACCAAGGAGGACACCTTCATTTGTGATATTTAAGCAAAGATTGTGCACCATGCAATGCATGTATCTCAGTACTCATCCAGACTTGAAGGCTTTTTCTTGATACTCTTCACACCCTAAGATTTTTTTAAACTTAGTTTCACATCATTTCAATATGTCATTAAAATCAATAATTTTGAAAGAAAATTTTCTGGTAAAATGTAGCCCTCAAGTGTTTCCCTGCATTTTGCAGGTGGTACTGATATTCCTTAGTTCTGCATCACTGAAGATATAACCTAATTACCCTGAATATTCAATATTCTAGATAAAAAAGCTTTATAAAATTTGTCATTGTTTGAAAGAACTTTCATTTTCAGTGCTTCTCTCTCAGGAAAACAAAACAAACGTATTTTTCCTTCTTACCTTAACCACTTCAACCATTACCAGAGTTGACATTACTGTCTAAAGAAACTGTACCAGTTTGATTGAAATTAGTAAAGGTGTATCTTACTCACATCTCTATTTCTGTGAGGAAACTATGACCTAGACAACATACAAAGGAAAACATTTAACTGGGAGCTTGTTTACAGTTTCAGAGGTGAGACAATGACCATCATGGTAAGAAGCATGGAAGCAAACAGGGAGGCATGGCACAAGAGAAGCAATCAGTAGCTTACATCTTATACGAAAGGCATAGGTAGAAAATATTGGACGTGACTTGGGCTTTTGAAACCTTAAAGCTTTTGGAGAATAACACACCTTTGTCAACAAGTCCAAATCTGCTTTTCCTAAAAACAGTTCCACTGATGAGGGACCATTGGGAGCCAATCTCATTCTAACCACTATTGTTAGCAAATATAATGTCTGTTTTATTTGGTTATACATACATTTATTTAAATTTTTAGGATTTTTTTTTTTGGCAGGAATGAAATCAAGTTGGATTTTTCAATAGCCTACTATTTTCTTATCATATAGATAACCTAGTAAAGTAGTATTTAGGGTGTTGTTTATATGTTTTACTTTTCATTTACTGAAGTTTAACCACTGAAATAGATTATCTAAGGGAATATATCTTTAACAATCATTTAGTCTAGATGATATATGACTTTGAGTAGTATGCTAAATATTATTCAGAGGCCACTGCAAATGAGGGGACTAGGTGTGCTGTGCTTGGAGGCCATATAATAGCTGGTTCATCTTTGTATGAGTACTTTTAAATGACTGTATCAAGCAATTTTTTTCAAATAGTTGAAATCAATGTTAATCTTGTCTTATTGGTAGCATTTAGACATATTTGAGGTATAGCTTTGGTTAATTTTTAACCTTCACTACATATGACAAAGAGAATTGAGTCTTTTAATTTATTAAAAAAAACAACTTAAAGTTGTGTCTATTTTGAAGGAATTTTGAAGGAATTTACATTTGTAGTGCTAAAGAATAACCACATGGATTTGTGCATATCAGGCAAGTACTGTGCTATTAAGCCACACATTTGGACTGAACTCTGGTTTATTTTAAATTTACTTTTACAATGTCATCTATTGCTACAAAATTTATTTCTGAATTCTGCTGAAAATAAATGCTTACCTGAAAAATAGAACCTCATTCAAAAATGAAATAATACATTCTATGCATGTGATAGCTGTTGGGTGTTACTGTAATTAAGGTGCAATTATGTACAAGGCAGTGAGAACACTTCAGTTAGTGTAGAACACTTTGTTACTATAATTTCAGTTACTGCAATATAGGTAGCTGTGTAAATCTGGTAATAGGAGAGGTGGTCTTCCTCAGGGAAGAGCATGCCAGTTAGTTGTCCAGTGTCAAATGACCAAATCTAAAAACATCTGAATAAGTAATGTTGTGTGGATTCAAAATGTTATATTTAGAATATATATTATATATAATGTATATGTGTGGATATATGAATATATGTGTGTGTGTGTATACATGCATGTGTGTGTGTGTGTGCAATAGTAATTGATGAAAAAAGAGGCTGTAATTATTGAGGAGACTGTAGAAGGATAAAAGGAAGAGCATGGAGGGAAGAAAGGGAAGGGAGAAGAGTAATTAAAATGTAATCTTATAAATTATACAAAACTAAAGACTACTTATTCTGAATAATAATGACCTAAAATAGTTAATAAACTTGAATTGCTAATTCACAGAATTAGAAAAACAGCTTAAACATTAAATAAAAGCAAACATAAGAATACTTAACTAGTATTCACAGCAAGAAGGTTAAGGGAGTTAACAGAGGTTACACTATAATATGTATTTTGTGGTTTAAGAAAGACAGTGATTAAATGAGGTCATGTAATTTTTCCAATTTTATATGATATTTTCTAATTCTTGGGGGAGGTGATCAACATATTTCTTTTGTCTGCTTAGTACTACATTGAATCACATAATCAGACTGAAAAACACACTTAGAAATACCTAATGGGAAATTCAATTTTCATCATACTAACACAATAGAATGTGCATTCTGTTCAGGAAATTGTAATCATATACTATGGAAGCATGACACCATAATTATGCAATTTAAAGTCATAAAAGGCATCTGGTCTCATTCTCTATCATACAAAATAATTTAATTTGTTCATTGAAGAGCTGCAATGTTTGTTGTGTTGGATATATCTCATTATTGAATGAAAAAATACTAATATATTTTTCTAACAAGTGAATCAGTATGTTATTAATACACTGTAAAACACACATAGCCTTCTCAAAATACTAAAAGATATGATAATTTAAATTGGTACTTATAAATTTCTCTTTAACATAAATAGCAAATATCTGGATTTCCATAATCAAATAAATTTGGTAAAAATAAAATTTTGAAAAAATGAGTTTTTGTTAGCAATATATTGCATAATATGTTCTTGCCATTTTAAAGTCTGTGTTTTATGTGTCACAGAAAAAATGGAACAGTTTTTTTTTTTTTTTTTTAGAAAATTAGGACAAACTAAAAAGGGTCATTCTGATATTTCAGATCAGAAAAAAATGAAAAAAAAATATACAATACACTAAACTTAAACTATACAAAATTTTCCTAACAATTACTTCATTTTATTACTATATGATGTCACTGTAATGATATAATACATATTTTACATAATGTAATAATATTTACATATTCAGTAATTTATATGATTTTATATATTATTTTAAAGAAATATTTGGGGCACTCTGGACTGCCCTTGTAAAGATAATTTCTCTGTTTAAAGTATGTTCTAATTCTATAAAAGTGTCATCTATGTGACATGTATATGTCTTATTTTTAGGTTTGAAATTTCTATATGATTTACGATTTTGACTAGTTTTTAATAACATCGTTTTAATCATTAATTGAAAATATAATAGATTTTTTGAAAATGTATGCTTTATATTGCTCAATAACATAGTACCAAATATCTATAGTTATTATAAAATGTCAAGCTATTTTCTCTATGAATTATATCTTGTATTTAAGCCTGAACTGTGATAGATATTTGCATTTTACATTAATTGCTTTCATGTGCAATCGAATTTCTCAAAGTCAGGAATAACTTTTAGGTATTTTAAAATGTTGCTAATTTAATAAATAGAATTAATTAAATACTTTTTATCTGTAGTATGATCAAACTTGCTATTTTAAATAAAATACTTTAGACAAAATAAAAATATTCTGTTACTGCAAAAACTTAAAAAATATGTGTATGTAGACTATAACAGTTTTTCAAACAAAAATTCTTATTTTTGTTACCCTAATTTTTTTCCTAAGAACTAAAAGAAGCTACTGCTTGCTAGTTATAATATATAATCTGAGTGATTAGACATAATACCTTGAGAAAAATTAACATGATGAACAAAAAATACTAATATATAAACAGAAAATGACATTTATACATTTTCTGAAAGAATACTTTACCCATTTATGCCACTAGAACACTCTTAGTGTATCTGGAAGAAAAATACTATGGGTTATGTCGTCAATATATATTCAACTATTTTCTCATTCTAAGTGAACTTCACAGAATTATGAAAATCTGAGGTTTTTTTTCTTTATGCATTTGGTGAATTCTATTACCAAATTATAGTATCTTGCAATTGCTCATTTTTCTTAAGCTTGTGACATGGTAATGAGGTATGCTAAATCAATTAGCAGCATGAAAAGTGACAAATGTATTACAGTTCCTCAAGTTTTCTTGTCACCACTTAAACACTAATTATCTGTTACTCTCTAACCCTCAGCCTATTACCTACAATAAAACAAATGTAGCAATACACAAAAAGAAATATTAATTCACAAATATCACATTTTAACTCCTGAAGAAATAAATGCAATAGCATTAAATTAAAACTAGTGAGCTATAATAAAGTTGCTAGGAACAAAAAGAGAACATAACAGAGTGAGATATGATAAATATTACAAGAAAAGCATAAAAAAGCAATTTTAATGTGAAACTTGTAGTAAATCTGAGGTAAATTGTTGAAAGAATGTAGCAGAAGAAATAGTTGTCAGTTTTAAAATGAGCCCAAGAAAATCACACAAAGGAAGATGCAAATATTACAAATTAATATGACAAACAGGGAATAAATCTATATGTGAAAGAATCATACATTTCAAAACCCAAAATCACAGAAAGCCTAAAAATAAACAAATACGAAACAGTAGAAATATATGAAGAAATATTGGAGATATATTCAGTGCCTGGATTGATGAAAGCTATGAGAAGGTAATTCAATGAGAAAACATTTCCCTCGTAACAATGTACTTTCAAATAAATTTCTTCCCACAGGAAATGAAGCAATGTTTTTAGTGATCTTTACAAACCAGATGGGAAAATGAGGCAAATGCTTTTTATTAGTTCCTTGAGAATTTCACTCATTGCATTTTGATAATATTGACCCTCGTTTCCCCCAAATCCTCCTAGATGCATACTTATGAAAGAAACTGTGTCCTGTTAGTTTTAAAGCCTATGAAATTCAATTTGTGGTTTTTCTATATTATTAGTTAGAATAGAATAGTTAGGCCTTTCACTGAAGTGTGTTAAGCCTACCAGCACTCACAAGCTTCAAGAATATTCACTCTCACCTAATGTCTATTAGGCGCCATTCGCTTCCTACTAAGGGGTGAGACGTACTCTGTATACAAGCTGGGATTTGTTCTGAAATGAGCTTGTACGGGTATTATACATGCAGTCACTGTAGGATAAAAGGACTAGCCAAAGAAACACACTTTGACCCTGGAACAAGAGTCTGTCAAAGAAATAAAACTTGGCTCTGAAACTAGAGCCAAAAGGATTAACAGGGCCAGTGAAAGAAATAGAGTTTGGCCCTGAAATCAGGGCCAAAACTGCCCCTGACGAAATGAACGTGAAACCAACCTAATCCCTGAATAGGAAAACCAATCAATCCCTGAGCAGGAACCTAAAAAAATCCCTGAGCAGAAAATCTAGGACTCTGACTCTGAACACAGAGCCAGAGAAAGAAATACACCCTGGTTCTAGAACTCAGATCCTGCGAAAGAAACACTATCCCTCAAAAGAAACCAGAACCAAAGTAACACACCCTTACGCTGAAAACAGCAGTGTGGCAGTTTCTCAGGAAATTCAGGAACAACCTACCCCTGGACCCAGCAATACCACTCTTGGGAATATACCCAAGAGATGCCCTATCATACAACAAAAGTATATGCTCAACTATGTTCATAGCAGCATTGTTTGTAATAGCCAGAACCTGGAAACAACCTAGAAGCCCTTCAATGGAAGAATGGATGAAGAAAGTATGGAATATATACATATTAGAGTACTACTCAGCGGTAAAAAACAAGGACTTCTTGAATTTTGCATGCAAATGGACGGAAATAGAAAACACTATCCTGAGTGGGGTAAGCCAGACCCAAAAAGAGGAACATGGGATGTACTCACTCATATTTGGTTTCTAGCCATAAATAAAGGACATTGAGCCTATAATTAGTGATCCTAGAGAAGCTAAATAAGAAGGAGAACCCAAAGAAAAACATATAGGCATCCTCCTGAATATTAACCTTCATCAGGCAATGAAAGGAGACAGAAACAGAGACCCACATTGGAGCACTAGACAGAAATCTCAAGGCCCAAATCAGGAGCAGAAGGAGAGAGAGTACGAGCATGGAACTCAGGACCTCGAGGAGTGCACCCACACACTGAGACAATGGGGATGTTCTATTGGGAACTCACCAAGGGCAGCTGGACCGAGTCTGAAAAAGCCTGGGATAAAACCGGACTCGCTGAACATAGTGGACAATGAGGACTACTGAGAACTCAAGAACAATGGCAATGGGTTTTTTGATCCTACTGCACGTACTGGCTTTGTGGGAGCCTAAGCAGTTTGGATGCTCACCTTACTAGACCTGGATAGAGGTGGGCGGTCCTTGGACTTCCGACAGGGCAGGGAACCCTGATTGCTCTTTGGGCTGATGAGGGAGGGGGACTTGATCGGGGGAGGGGGAGGGAAATGGGAGGCGGTGGCGGGGAGGACTCAGAAATCGTTAATAAATAAATAAATTAAAAAAAAAAAAACATATCCAAAGAAGCATGCTTTGGCCCTGGATCCACAACCAGACAAAAAAATGCACTCTGGCTCTGAGCCAGTCAAAGAAATTAACCCTGGCCCTGAAACCAAAGCTATAAGAATAAAAAGGTGCAGTAAAAGATACTTTAACCCTGAAAACAGAGCCAACTCTGCCAATCACGAACTGAACACAAAACCAACCAATTCCTGAGCAGGATAACTGGCTTTTCTGATTTTATCCAAACTCGAGGGTATGGAAATTTGACCAATTTCCTTCCTGCAATATATCTTCCCGGGAAAAAAAATCTACCCGTAAGAAACCCTATATAAGCCCATTTTCATGTTTAGTTATCATTTGTGCTTCTCCACCATGGCAGAGGTAGCCACGCTCCTGGATTCCTTTTTCCTAAATAAATCTATAAAGCATAAAATAAAAAAATATTCATTTTCATGCACTTTTTGATCAAAATCAAACTAGGGTTTGTTCTTTTAGATTTTTTTCTCATGATACTGAGTAATTGTTTGTATATTTCCACTATTAAGCTCATTTATTTACATATACACTGTGTGTTGTCAGGAACTTCCTAGAGGCCACAGTTCTGTGTTGCATAGCCCGTCTATGAGGTTAGCTACAAGTAATAATGGATTTCTACAGCTCCCCACATCAAGTGAAGGAAGAGGGAGAGAATAGAGATAAAAGATAGATAGATAGATAGATAGATAGATAGATAGATAGATAGATAGATAGATAGATAGATACTGCTGGATGGATAGAATGATAAATGGATATACTACAGAAAGATCAGTGACAAAGCACAATATCCTTTTTCTAATACACTTTTTAAATATTAATACATATCAACATAATAGAAACATTTGCACATATCATATCTGTGATGTAGGAGTGTCTTCTATCTATCTGTTGTGCAGTTCCTTCTATATATCTGTATATGTTTATTGACATAGATGGACTATATGAGGAGGAATTATTAGAGCAAATTTTATTTTTTCAACATTTTTCTAAGATTTGGCAAATCCTACTTCTGAAGAGCTTCCATTCATATGTTACATCCAAAGTAGTATAATAGAAAGTTTTTCCCAAGACTGCTATGAAGAGTGAATATTTTTATTTTAAATAAGCCTTTCTGAAAGATATTACTGAAACAAATAAAAAACTACTTTGCTTGTATATATTTGATTGCATAAAAATCAATGAATGTGAATTTTGTTCATTAATTTCTATAATCTCCTTTCTAGAAGGAATAAAATAATTACATATTGGATCTTACAGAGATATAGGCTCATATCTTCCTAACTTCTCACCTGTCTTTTGGCTATGTCTATAACACCAAACTCTTTATTAACTTTTTTTATTTAAAGAAAGCAAAACATAAATGAATAACATTTTAAATACCTGATACATATAAAGTATGCCTAAGTCTTTTTATGTTAATATTTAAAACATACTGAAATGATAAATATGTTTTAAATGTCATGTAAATTAAAATTGGAAAGCTATAGAAATAACAAAATCAATCCTAAACCATTACTTGTAAAACCTATACATAATGAGCTTGTACAAATACTAAAGTCTCATCTGTAATTAATAACTAATTTTGCAAAGTATCAGAGAAATGTGGTAAGTAAATGTCATAGTTAAAAATCTCTTTTTGGAATAGAAGTTCATCCATATGTAAATAATAAATTCATACTTGAATATCTATTCTATAATTTCAAAAAATATAATTTATAATATATCATTAACCTAAGAACAAAATTTAAGTGGAAAATTGTTTAATAAAAAACTCTGAAAATACTTTCATATTTTTGGGATTAATAATGACTTCAAAATTAGAATATCGGAAAATATAAAAATAGCATTTGAAAATTAATAAGTAATTTATATACTTTGTAAAAATATACTTTTAATTTTCTCTTTATTAAAGCTTCAGGAAAAGAGTGTGAGAGAGGGACCTGGGTATCTATACGACAAATGAGTTTCACTTTCCCCTGTTCCAGGCTTATAGTAGAATCTTTTCTCTTATAGACATGGTTCTTTTATGGCTACAATTATTTGGAACAGTGTAGCTTAATAAAGGCCCAGGTGGCCAAGGCACTACCTTGAACACCCATTCTACAAATTCAGGCAATGATTAGAAGTGCTTTATTTAAGACTTTAAACTGCCTCAGTTCTAGGTATATATTTGATGCAAAATAACACATATTCTCATTTTACCTTATCTCATAATCAGCTATAATCTGAGCTTCAGTTAACCTCATCATAATCTTTGGCACTGTAACAATTAGTCATGATCCAGTTTAGCATTACTTTAAATAACCAAGAGTCTTCCTTCACAAGCATTGTACCTACTTCAGGATTCATGGTATGGTGTAAGATTCCATTTGGAGCAGGACAGAGCAGTAATCCAAAATGTTTGCCCTGGAAATTTGTTCTGGTTTCTTGAAACCTGACACCAAATATGTCCTGATACCACATCCATAAGGATGCCACTGGATGTTCTCTGAATTCAACAACTGTTAAATGAAAATATATAGCCCTAGACTAATGAATTTTTATATTCCAATCCATGTCAACTGTGGCAGATTTCAATATCTAACTCAGGAATAGGAAGTCCATATAAATGTGAATCTTTGTATCAATCCAGTGTTTTGTAGATTTTTATTAGCTGAATAACTAGGAATCACATGAGTTGGTAGCTTTGGTGATCACGAGAAAGAAAAAAGACAAAAGATGTATATATGTGCTGAACTGAAATGTGTGACACCATATCAGTTACCATGTATGAGAAATACAGGTCTTTTTTTCACTCATATGAGAAAAATATAGTTTCAGGGTACTTTCTACATACCTTCCATCTTCTTTCTCAATAAAACAACAAAAAAGTAGTGGAGAAAAACCAGATTTGGATTAATGTATATTACTAAGTTAGGCCATACCAAAATCAGGTCAACTCAATAATTGCTATTTACTTTCCAAGCAAATCCTATTTATCAGTTTTTAGGCAGGAACCAAAACGGGAATGTTCATGCTGCCACTGGTCATGGCACTAAGTCACATAGGTAAAATCGTGACACCTGCTGGCCAATAAAAATTATTACAGCTACAACAATTTACTGAAATTTCTTAAGGAATGTAAGTGAATTAATAAATTTGAAAGTTATATGATTATAGACAATATAACCATTCAGGAAATTAATAACCATTTTGCTTACGCTGTGGATGGTATTCTGAAAGGTGTCTGTAATTTTTCTTATACATTTATTAATTTTATTTTGGGATTTAGCTTTGTTTTTCTTATTATATTATTAATAAAATAGTTTGATAACAGAGCCAAGAATGAATACATTTTAGAAATGATAGTCTTTACAGATGAATAATGAAGAGCAAGCTGAAAAAAATTAATAACTTTGAAAAGGATCACATTAATTTTACAGACAAATTTCAATCTATGGCAAATGGTGAATGGAAATTATCTGAAAGGATTCATATTGTTGAATTTAATAATCAAAATCTGTGAAAAATTGTGATAGATTAACAAATAGGGTATCTCTCCAGGAAGGCAATCTGCACACCATCCAAATAATGTCCAAGGGTGAAATGTTATCTTTACCGGGAAAAAATTCATACCTTGGAACCATACATGGAGAAGAAGGACCAGAAGCTAAGTTACTCAAGGAAGGCACTAAAACTATACACAGGAAAAGAAATTCAGACTTCACAAACAGCAGTGGTAAAAACATTTGAAATGATGGAGAAAGTTATCATAACTGATGAGCAGGGAGAGAAGGTACAAGGACAGTACATAACAATATACGTCAGAGTCAGGGATGACTTATCCAAGAGTCTAGCTAGGTATCCTGCAGTCTCCCCTGACAAGCCACCCAGTACTAAATGCACAAAAGTTTTCAAAGGATTTAAATGGCAACCTATAACTATGAATGATCTAAAGGAAATTAAGCAAGCAATAGTATCCTATGCCTTGCATTCTTCATTTGTTAGGGAAATGGTAAAAAGGTGGACTTCAAGTAAAAAGGCTATCTCACAAAATTGGCTCCAATTAGTCTTATAAGTTCTTGAAGACAGACCCAAGCTATTATGGAAATGCTATTGGCAAAAAAGGCTAAAATTTCAGAACAAAAGGGAAAAACGAAAGAATTTGAAGCTTCCCAAAAGCAAATTCTTGGCGAGGGCTATTACAAGTATCCACAGGATTGGGATATATGTGATGAAAACAGTTTGTCCCTATGCTACACATCAGTCTTAAATGTTTGGGACAGGATTCAAGAACTAAGAAAAATGATTGAATAATATACCAGGATTAAAAGGGGATTGAGAGACTCTTTTAGTGACTTTTGACAAAGGTTAAATAAGGCTGTACAAATAGGAGTAACAGATTCAGAAGCTAAATAACTACTTATTAAATCTTTGGTGTTTGAAGATGCCAACTAATAAGGCAAAAATGTACTTGGACCTTTAATGATCAGATCAGCACCAGAGGATAAATGGATCCTACATACAATGAATGTTGTAACATTTGACTATAATACTAAGGCTTGGATAGGAAAAGCAATTTCCAAAGGCATGAAGAGACACCAAAATGCTAAGTATTTTAATCGTAGTAAAATAAGATATCTGAGAAGCAATTGAAGGAAAGGAATTCCTAGAAATAATGTCTCCCCTAGAGATGGCAAAATTAGAAGTTCTCAATCTTCTGGATTATGTAGATGAGGTGGCAAGGCCAACATTGGATCAATGGATGTAAATTGAGAAACACAGACAAAACAATCTTGTACCATTGGGAAACACCTTGGGGGCCTCATGCAGGCCCCCATGTCAAACATGTTTGAGTCTTTCCCAGTCATTGTAGAGAAACTATCTCACCAAGAAAATTAAAAATCCAGTGCCTGCTGTAAACAACCATACTGTTCTGGATGATAGACTAGACATGGAGGATGAATTAAAAAAAAACTCCAATAGGAAATAGGAAATGCATATTTTTGCAAACGTCTATCAATTAACAAAGACCAAGTTAAAGAGTTCTTATAAATAGCATTGCAATTGAGGGCTTACTGAACACAGGTGCAGATATGACTATTGTTACTACAGAATCTTGGCATCCGAATTTACCTCTTCAAGAGACAGATGTTCAATTCCTAGGAATTGGAACCCTATATCTAGTGAAACAAAGCATGAGATGGGTTGAAAGCATGGGGTCAGAAGGACAAAGAGAAAGGCTGAGGCCATATGTGGCTAATATCACAGTGAATTTATGAGGACATGACCCGTTGAAGCAATTGAATAGCCAGATTAACATTAGTGCAGTCCCCAAAAGTCATGTTTCTGGGAAGAATATTTTAAGTTGCTATCAGCAAAGGTCACCAGTGATTCAGGGAGTATCAGAACACAAAGCAACTAGCAAACCTTTAGAGACACCAATGGCTCTCCCTTTAAAATGGTTACCTGAAAAACCAGGAAGGACCTTACCCTGCATCCATCTTGGAGAGGAGAGCTATAACGTCTGTCTCACTGCCTTATTCCTCCTAGCATTCTGTTCTTTCTTCCCCACCTACCTATGTTTTGACCTATCAGGCCAAGCAGTTTTCTTAATTAATTAACCAATGAAAGCAACAGATAGATAGAAGGCCCACCTACATCAGTGTGTGATTTCTTTCTGGGTCTCCCAACATTGGAGTCTGCTAGGAGCAAAGAGTGGTGTGTTGAAATAGAGTTCTCTTGCCTTGTCTAACTTTTATGAAACTGCTGATCCTGGACTAGCCAAGGGTCAGACCTTCAACATGTCCATCTTCTTTGGGAGTGTCTCTTCTTTGTATAGCAACAGCATCTACTACACACACTCTGCTTTCCAAGCCTTAGGGCTATGCAGGTGCTCCCATGTTCCACCTTCTCCAGAGTTTATGTTTCGGGCTCTGCCTACTTACCAAGTTGATGAGAGGCCCCGGAACACTTTGAAGAGTGGGGAAGGGGAGCAAAGAGAGGACTGAGATCTGAGCAGGAGGCTCAGGCTCTGTGTTTTCATAAGTCACCCCCCAGTCAACACTCAGTGGGAGGAAGGGGGCTATGGAAATCAACCATTCCAATGGGTCTGAGTTTCAGCTTTCCATCCTGCCGGTGTTGAAATGCATGGCAGAAAGGTACATCTAGAAGTCAAACTTCCTGCCGACCTCGGGTGACAGTAACAGTTCCTTACACATACATGGAGGGCTGGTCTATGAACCACCAATCCCCTTAGCACCCTAATCGGATGCCAACCTGAAAGGATCAGCATGTCCATATCTGCTTTCCCCTTCTCTGTAATAGTGCTTATAGCTATCTCCCACTCGAGGGCTATAGCAGGGTATCTTCAGGCTCCCTGACTTAATCCTTGTTCTCATGACACCAGAGTAACAAAGGTCAACCCCTTGGTTCCTTCTCATGATGGCACCTAGCCTCTGTGATTGGGGAAGGGCACAATGAACATCGTGTGTGATGCCAACCTATCATGAAGCAGTCACTATCTCACTTAATTCCCCAGTGTGATGCCAGCCTTGCAAGAAGAGTGTGTTTGTCCTACGAGTAGGTCTACCAGTCACTCTTCCCCAGGCCCACCTGGTAAGCATTGGCTGAATCATCTGCGTTCTAAATAGGACTTCTTGAGTCCTCTGGAGTAGCTGAGAAAGGGTACCGGAAATACATTCAATAGGTAATGTGGGGTGACTTTAAGAAAAGTTATCCTGAGTGGATTTCTGTCACTGCTAGGTAACAATGGGGAAGATAATGGTTGCTGGAGCTACGTCTCAGAATGGGCAGGCGCTGGGCTAGAGGCAGGTCTCTCCCAGACATTCTGAGGCGGGCTAGAGTGCAGGAGGCAGGCACGCAGCAGAGCTCAGGCAGCCTCTCAGGCAGAGGAGGCGGCAGAGCCCAGCCAGTCCCCTCCAGGCCGGACCACCGAAGCCTAGTCAAGAAAGCTGAAGGTCCAGTTGATTGGATTTCAGTACTATGTCGTAACAGACAGATAATCGTCCACTTGATCATCAAGATGGAAAACTCAGATTCTAGCGATCAAGGAAATGACCTATCTGCAGCACAACCCAGAAAGCAAGGGGATCGCTTGGATCGGGAAGAAGTTTTATATGGATTCGTCAATAATCTGAGCAGAGAAGACTATCAACTTCTGAGAGACAACAATTTGCTAGGCACCCCAGGTCAAAGTACTGAGGAAGAACTCTTCAGAAGACTACAGCCAATTAAAGAGGGGCCACTGCTGCCGCTGCTGCTTCTGCCGACCCCGCGGAGGTCAGAAGAAAATGGAGACTCTTCTGATGACGAGTCCAATGGTGACTCCATAATAGATTGCCTTAGCTCTGTCAGACAGACTGGCAATACAACAAGAAGTGGTCAGAGAGGTAATCAGTCCGTGAGGGCAGTGAGCCACGCTAATCCAAACAGTCGTGATTTCAGATTCAGTTTAGAGAACAAAGTTAACCGTAATAATGGAAGCCAAACTTCAGAGAATGAAAATGAACCATCTGCTACATGTCTTAGTTTAGAAAACATGGATCGCAGCATCCACAGTCAAATGGAAAATTCAGCATCTGAGACATCATCCGCCAGAACACCTAGGTCACAACACAGTTCTGCTGAAGCATTAACAGATGTGCCATCCACCAGAGGTCGCAGGAGGGCAAGAAGCCAGAAACCAGATCACCAGCGAAGAACCAGATCCAGAGCTGAAAGAAATAGGTCTTCTCTGCACCCAGCAAATGAAATTCCACGAAGATCTCATCATAGCATCTCATCTCAGACTTTTGAGGAGCCTTTGGTAAACGAGATCGAGGGAAGTTCTAGAGCCCCTCAACAGATAACTAGCCCTGAGTTGCTAGGTAGAGGTCGTTTTGTGGCTTCTGGGTCAAGAAATTCTGCTGCTCAAGGGACAAGCTCTTCAGACACAGATGCCAATGGTGAATCGGCAGGATCTGGTCAAAGACCTCCAACCAGAGACCTTCAAGTAAGAAGAGTTCTGCTGGCAGAAGACCGAGAGAGAGATAGCGTAGCTAGCAGAACTTGGTCAAGTTCTCAGATCCCAAACAACACGGTCACTTATGAAAGTGAACCTGGAGATTTTCTAGGCACTTCTACACATTCTGAAGGTGCAGCTGGGACAACCTCTACGAGTACTCACAGCTTTTCCACTCTTTCAATCTTCAATACTGGATCAAGGGAAACTACATCTGTTCCAATTCAACCCAGGTTTAGGCCGAGAACAACACCTTTTGGTGAGCTTGCATGGAGTGGTAACAACTCTGCTTCCATCCCCAGTTACAACCCTGGCCCCATTTCCATTGATGAATATTCAGAAAGCATCTCACAGATGTTTGAAGGAGGTATTGAAGCAACCCAACTTTACCCCTTTAATGACAACCACCCAATTAGAAGACCCAACAATGTCCAGATTAATAACTTGGCAACGAGAAGTTTTGGTGAAAACGATGCATTGAAGACATGCACTGTTTGCATGACTCAGTATAAAGAAGGCGACAGAATTTGTGAGCTACCTTGCTCCCATGAGTACCATGTCCACTGCATCGAACGCTGGTTTTGGGAGAATAACACCTGTCCCGTTTGTCGCAGTGTCGTCTTAACTTCCTGGAGCAGACGAAGGGTTATATAATGAGGACAGAACTCTCGAAGCTGTGTTGCTAAAATAGTGACCTGCAAAAGGAAATTGCTTCCTTTATCTCCATGTTTTTCATGGCGCTTTAATATAAAGTCACAACCTGCATCGAGTCATTGCTTTCTGAGGGAATCGTGTCTTTTTTCTAGTTTCTCTTTCAGGATAGAAAGAATATTTCAGACGCTACGTGCATGTGGACACTTTTGAATAGCACTCCTA
The DNA here is from genome assembly GCF_037038515.1 of Microtus pennsylvanicus. Classification (NCBI taxonomy): domain Eukaryota; kingdom Metazoa; phylum Chordata; class Mammalia; order Rodentia; family Cricetidae; genus Microtus; species Microtus pennsylvanicus. The sequence goes on from NC_134601.1 coordinate 104,486,909, forward strand.
TCTCTTGGGTTCTGTAGGATGAATACAAGTATTTTTAGTGGGAGTTGCTTTTTATTTGACCAAGTCCATGACTATTATATATTACTAGTGTTGCAGAGATTAAAGATAGGGTTGTTCGTATAGGTGTCAGGTGTCCAAAGTATTCTCTCTCAACCTTTGTAACAGGCAGAGAGCACACGTGTGAGGGTGTCTGCTTTTCCCCTTCAGTACAGTTCACTATGTTTATGATCAAAAACAGTGTTGTCATTGAGTTACCTAGTATATGGTTCTTTTCAGAAAACTGTTTTGAAATGTACATTGCTGTATCATGCTTCACTTGGCAAGGTCTGAGGAAAGAGTATTTCTAAGTCACAGTTTAAGCAAATAAAAAAACAGCTGTGACCTCCAGGAAAAACAGAAAACTTACCTTGATACTTAGATCCATTGTATAAGGTAAGATCATTGGTTTCAGTGACTGAAGCTAAATAAGCTGTTTCCACCAATGCCTGTATAGCAGTGTTGGGAAAAACCAGAATTCATATTAAGAATTCCAGGAGGCCAAGCTGTTTCTGGCTCGTGGATACATCATGGAAAAACATTGTTCCTCTTTTCATACCAAACTTTCTAGTTACTCAGGAAGATTAATAAGACATGGGACCTTTGTTGTATTACTTCAATACTTTTTCCATTTCTCACTTTAAGACTCTGTAAAATGTTTCTCTCAATGTTCTCTCTGTATATTTGAAGGAACAAGTAGGCTGAGAGTATTCCTGAAGTAAAGCCATTGTAGCTGCTGCCGCCTTCCGACCCTGATATTTCTCTTTCCAGGAAGGCGTCCTCATTAATGGTTCCCTGAGAATTCTTTCTTTCTTTCTTTCTTTCTTTCTTTCTTTCTTTCTTTCTTTCTTTCTTTCTTCCTTCCTTCCTTCCTTCCTTTCTTTCTTTCTTAAAAATTTTTATCTCCTTCCTTCCTTCCTTCCTTCTTTCCTTCTATTTCCCTCTTACTCCCCTTACTTCCCTTCCCCCTCCCTCTCCAGTCCTAAGAGAAATCAGGGTTCCCTGCCTAGTAGGAAGTCCAAGGCCCTCCCCATCCACCCAGGTCTAAGAATGTGTTCATCCAAACAGACTAGGTGACCAAAATGCTAGTGCATGCAGTAGAATGAAAACCCAGTTCCTTTATCATTATCTTCTCAGCCCTCATTGACACCCATATTCAGAATCTGGTGTGATCACATGCTTATTCAATCCCAGTCCAGCTGGCCTTGGTGAGCTCCCATTAGATCAGTGACACAATTTTAGTGGGTGGACGCACACCTCGCGGTCCTGACTTTCTTGCTCACGTTGTCCTTCCTTCTGTTCTTCATCCGAACTTGGGGTGGTCAGTCCAGTGCTCCATTGTGGGTCTCTGTCTCTATCCCCATCCATCGCTGGATGAAGATTCTATGGTGATATGCAAGAGATTCCCATAGTGTGGGTATGGGAGAAGGCCAGTTCAGACACCCTCCCCTCTGTTGATCAAAGACTTACCTGAAGACATCTCCTTGGACACCTGGGAATCCCTCTAGAGCCAAGTCTCTTGCCAACACTAAAATGGCTCCCTTAATTAAGATATCTACTTCCCTGATCCCATATCCACCCTACTTCCATCTCAACCATCTCATTCCCCCAATCTCTCCCCAATCCTCCCCTTCTCCTATCTTTCTCCCCATCTCCCCTTCCATTCAAACCACCACCACCCCTGAGCTCCCAACTTTTGCCTAGCAATCTTGTCTACTTCCAATATCCAGGAGGATAACTAAATATTTTTGTTTTGGTTCACCTTCTTATTTAGCTTCTCTAGGGTCATGAATAAATAATAGGCTCAAGGGATTTTATTTAGGGCTAGAATCCACTTATGAGTGAGTTCATACCATTTTCATCTTTTTGGGTCTGGGTTATCTCACTCAGTAAAGTGTTTTCCATTTCCATCCATTTGCTTGCAAAATTCAAGATGCCATTTATTTTTACTGCTGAGTAAAACTCTAAAATGTATATGTGCCCCACCTTCTTTATCCATTCTTCTATTGAGGGGCACCTAGGTTGTTTCCAGTTCTGGCTTAACAAATAGTGCTACTATGGACATAGTTGAACAAATGCTTTTGTAGTATGATTGGGAATCATGGGTATATTCCAGAGTGGGATTGCTGGGTCTTGAGGTAGGTTGACTCCCAGTTTCCTGAGAAACTGCCACACTGATTTCCAAAGAGGTTGCTCAAGTTTGCATTCCCACCAACAATGGATGAGTGTTCCCCTTACTCTACATCCTCTCCAGCATAGGCTATCATTGGTGTTTTTGATTTCAGCTGTTCTGACCGGTAGAAGATGGTGTCTCAAAGTTGTTTTGATTTGCATTTTCCTGAGTGCTAAGGAGGTTGAGCATGACCTTAAGTGTCTTTTGGCCATTTGAACTTCTTTTGTTGAGAATTCTCTGTTCAGTTCAGTACCCCATTTTTTAATTGGATTAATTTGAGTTTTACTGTCTAGTTTCTTGTGTTCTTTATATATTTTGGAGATCAGACCTTTGTCTGATGCAAGGTTGGTGAGGATCTTCTCCATTCAGTAGGTTGCCATTTTGTCTTAATGACAGTGTCCTTTGCATTGCAGAAGCTTCTCAGTTTCAAGAGGTCCCATTTATTCATTGTTGCTCTTATTGTCTGTGCTACTGGGTTTATATGTAGGAAATTGTTTCTTGTGCCCATGTGTTGTAGACTACTTCCCACTTTCTCTTCTATCAGGTTCAGTGTGGTCAGATTAATATTGAGGTTTTAATCCATTTAGACTTGAATTTTTGTGCATGGTGATAGATATGGATCTATTTTCATTCTTCTACAGGTTAACATCCAGTTATGCCAGCACCATTTGTTAAAGATTCTTTCTTCCATTGTTTAATTTTAGCTCCTTTATCAAAAATCACGTGTTCATAGGTTTTTGGATTAATATCTGTGTTTTTGAATCGATTCCATTGGTAAACATCTCTGTTTTTGTGACAATATGAAGCAATTTTCATTACTGTAGCTCTGTAATAGAGTTTGAAGTCAGGGGTGGTAATGCCTCTAGAAGTAGTTTTTTTGTATAGGATTGTTTTGCTATCTTGGGTATTTATTTTCCATATAAAGCTGATTATTGTTCTCTCAAGTTCTGTGAAGTATTTTGTTGGAATTTTGATGGGGATTGCATTGAATCTATAGATTGATTTTGCTGAAATTGCCATTTTTACTATGTTGATCCTCCCAATCCAAGAGCATGGGTGATCCTTCCATTTTCTGGTATCCTCTTCAATTTCTTTCTTCAAAGACTTAAAGTTCTTTTTTTTGTTTGTTTGTTTTACTATTTTTATTTTTTTCATTTTTTTTTGTTTTTTTGAGACAGGGTTTTTCTGTGTATCTATGGCTGTCCTGGAACTTGCCTTGTAGACCTGGCTGGCCTCGAACTCACAGAGATCCACCTGCCTCTGCCTCCTGAGTGCTGGGATTAAAGGCGTGGGCTACCACATCTAGTCAAATACCGTTGTAGAACTGTATTTCTGAAGAGAATCTGAGACATAGTTCTTCTCTCTTTTTTGCCATATTTGCACATACATGCACGGTATGTATATGTGTCTGTATGTATATCCGTCCATCCATCCATCTATCTCTATTGTTATTTATTATTTATTTATTAAAGATTTCTGCCTTTTCAAGCCTGACCTCCCATTTCCCTCCCCCTCCCCCGATCAAGTCCCCCTCCCTCATCAGCCCGAATAGAAATCATATCTTTCAATCCATTGGATAGATTTACCCTGGGATATTTTATGCTATTTGTGGCTATCGTGAAAGGTAATGTTTCTCTGATTTCCCTCTGTGCCTCTTTGTTCTTTGTGTATAGGAGGGAAACTGATTCTTTTGGAATTGATCTTGTATCCTGACAAATTACTAAAGTTGTTTATCAGTTGAATCAAGGATGTTGAATTTTGTCAAATGCTTTTTAGCATCTAATGAAATGATCATATTTTTTTTCCTTCAGTTTGTTTATATAATGGATTATATTGATCGAATTTTGTATGTTGAACCAGCCCTGCCTCTCTGGGTTGAAGACTACTTGATCATAATGGATAATTTTTTGGATATGTTCTTAGATTCAGTTTGCCAGTATTTTATTGAAAATTTTTGCATCGATGTTCATGAGTGGGATTGGTCTGTATTTCTCTTTCTCGGTTAAGTCTTTGTGTGGTTTTGGCACCAGGGTGACTGTAGCTTCATAAAAGGAGTTTGGCAATGACTCTTCTGTTTCTATTTTGTGAAACACATAAAGAAGTATAGGTATTAGCTCTTCTTGGAAGATCTGGTAGAATTCTACATTGAAATCATTTGGTCCTGGGTTTTTTTGGTAGGGAGTTTTCTGATGACAGCTTCTAATTCCTCAAAGCTTGCAGGTCTATTTAAACTGTTCACCTGGTCTTGATTTAATTTTGGTATATGATATTTATCTAAAAAAGTGTCCATTTCTTTCAAATTATCCAATTTTGTGGCATATGGGCTTTTGTAGTAAGATCTAATGATTCTCTGAATTTCTGTGTCTGTGGTTATGTCTTCCTTTTCATTTCTGATCTTGTTAATTTGCATGTTCTCTCTCTGCCATTTGATTAATTTGGATAGGGTTTTTCAATCTTGTTGATTTTCTCCAGGAACCAGCTTTTTGTTTTATTGATTATTTGGATTGTTTTTTGTTTCTATTTTGTTGATTTTAGCCCTCAGTTTGATTATTTCCAGTCTTCTACTCCTCCTGGGGGAATCTGCTTCGTTTATTTTTTTCCTAGAACTTTCAGGTTGGCTGTTAAGTCTCTAATGTGTGCTTTCTCTGTTTTCTTTATGTGGGCTTACTTAGTGTTATGAACATTCCTCTTAGCACTGATTTCATAGTGTCCCATAGGTTTGATTATGATGTGTCTTTATTTTAATTGAATTCAAGGAAGACTTTGATTTCTTTCTTTATTTCTTCCTTAATCCAGGTGTGGTTCAGTAGTTGACTGTTCAGTTTCCATGAGTTTGTAGGCTTTCTGGGGTAAGAATTGTTGTTGAATTCTAACTTTATTCCATCAGGATCCGATAGTACACAGGTTGTTAATACAATTTTTTGTATCTATGGATGTTTGCTTTGTTACCAATTATGTGATCAATTTTTGAGAAGGTTCCATGAGATGCTGAGAAGAAGGTATATTCTTTTCTGTTTGGGTGGAATGTTCTATAGATGTCTGTTAAGTCCATTTGTTTCATAAATCTGATAGTTCTCTTATTTCTCTCTTAAGTGTCTGTCTGGTTGACCTGTCCATTGGTGATAGAGGAGTGTTGAAATCTCCTACTATTAGAATATGGGGTTTAATGTATGCTTTGAGTTCTAATATTGTCTCTTTTACATATGTGGGTGCTTTTATATTAGGGGCATAGATATCCAGGATAGATACTTTCTCCTGATGAATTGTTCCTCTTATGAGTATAAAGTGTCCATCTCCATCTTTTCTGATTGATTTCAGTTTGAAATCAATTTTGTTAGATATTAGTATAGCCACACCTGATTTTTTCATTGGTCCATTTGACTGAAAAAGCTTTTCCCAACCATTTACTCTAAGGTAGTGTCTGTCTTTGAGGTTGAGGTGTGTTTCTTGTATACAGCAGAATGTTGGATCCTGATTTCATATCCATTCTCTTAACCTGTACCTTTTAATAGGTGAATTGAGTCCATTGATATTAAGTGATATTAATGACCAGTGGTTGTTAACTCTGTTTTTTTTTCTGATGGTAGTTTGTGTATTTTCCATTTTTGAGTTGTGCTGGTAGAAGATTGTCAGATGCTTGTGTTATTATGGATGTTGTTGGCTTCCTTGGCTTGTGATTTTCCGTCTAGTATTTTCTGTTAGGCTGGGTTTGTGGCAATGTATTGTTTAAATCTGTTTTTGTCCTGGAATATCTTGTTTTCTCCATCGATGGTGAATGCAGAATTTGGTGGGTATAGTAGTCTGGGCTTGCATCCATGGTCTCTTAGTATCTGCAGCACATCTATCCAAGACCTTCTGGCTTTCATGGTTTCCATTGAGAAGTCAGGTGTAATTCTGATAGGTTTCCCTTTATATGTTACTTGACCTTTTTCCTTTGCAGCTCTTAATATCTGTTCTTTATTCTGTATGATTTTTTGATTATATGGTGAGTGGATGCTTTTTTTTTTGATCCAGTCTATTTGGTGTTCTGTATGCTTCTTGTACCTTCATAGGAATATCCTTCTTTAGGTTGGGGAAGTTTTCTTCCATAATTTTGTTGAATATATTTTCTGGGCATTTGAGCTGTAGTTCTCCTTCTTCTACCCTTATTGTTCTTAGCTTTGGTCTTTTCACAGTGTCCCAGATTTCCTGGATATTTTGATTTAAGAATTTGTTGGATTTGTTTTGTTTTTTAATCAGTGAGTTTATTTCCTCTATAGTATCTTCAGTGTCTGACATTCTTTCTTTGATCTCTTGTATTCTGTTGTTAATTCTTGTCTCTGTAGTTTATGTTCATTTATCCATATTTTCCATATCCAGCCTTCCCTTGTTTTGTATTTTCTTCATTACCTCCATTTCACTTTTCAAGTCTTGAACTGTTTCCATTACCTGTTTGATTGCTTTTTCTTGCTTTTTCTTTGTTTTCTTGGGTATCTTTGAGAGATTTATTCATTTCCTCTACCTTTTTGTTTGTCATCTACATTTCTGTAGTAATATGATTGGTGGGGCTGCATCCCTGGCACCCGGCTGCCCGCACGGCTAGCTTTACACCTGAAATAATTACACAGAAACTGTATTCTTTTAAACAGTGCCTGGCCCATTAGTTCCAGCCTCTTATTGGCTAGCTCTTACGTATTGATCTAATCCATATCTAATAATCTGTGTAGCCCACAAGGTGGCTTACCAGGGAAGATCTTAACCTGTGTCTGTCTGGAGTGGGAGAACCATGGCGACTGACCTGACTCAGCTTCTTTCTCCCAGCATTCTCTTCTGTCTACTCCACCTACCTTATTTTCAGTCCCATCAGAGGCCAAGCAGTTTCTTTATTACTTAACCAATGAAACAACAGATAGAATGATGACCCTCCTCCATCACATTTCTTTATGGCAGTTTTCACGTCTTGTTTAAGATTGTCTATTATTTTCATAATGTTCCATTTAAAGTCGATTTCTTCTATTTCTTCTGGAGTAGGGTGTTCAATTCTTCTTGTTTCGTGATCCCTGTATTCTGGTGATGTAATATTGCATTTCAGGTTTTTAGAGGATTTCTTGCATTGGTGCCTGCCCATCTCTTCCTTCAAATGGATCCAGGATAGTCTTGGTTTCTTGGTCCAATCTTTACTGTGACTGACTCTCTGGGTGGATCTCCTCAGTGCAGGAGAAGGAACTGTTCCTGTCTGGATGGAACTCCTCAGCACAGACACAGGGTCTCCTGGTAATCCAAGGACCCCCTCAGACAAAAGGGCGAACATGGAGGGAGGGCAGGGTCCAGTGGAACACAGAAGACCCAGCAGCAGAACCTGAAGGTGCCCTACACTCCCTTGGGGGGACCTTCTGGCCTGGCTGGCAGAAACTCAGGCCTCTGGGTGGATAGCCGTAGTGCAGGAGCAGGAAATGTTCCTGGGCCAAGGACCTTGCAGACAATAGAGCAGGCTTGGGGGAGGCAGTGTAGTGTGTAAAAAAGAAGCCCTTGCAGCAGGAGCTAGGTGGTGTGGGCTGTGCTCTTTTCCGGGATAGTCTGTCCCAGGATAGCACACACTCACCCTTCTGGATGGAACTCCTTAGCACTGAAACAGGGATGCCTGGTAGTCCAAGGGCACCACAGACAAAAGGGCGAACGTGGGGGCAGCATACAAATAAATTTAAATAGCCACTTATATTTGATCATGTACTCATATAAATAAATAAATATACAATGAGAAGATGTTAGCTCAAGAATGGCCATGCAATGATAATAACCAATTTTCTAAAAACTGAAAAATAAACTGGGCATTGTGACATATGCCTTTAATTACACTTAGGAAGTAGAAGCAAGCAGATCACTCTGATTTTCTGGTCATCTTGATTTGCAAAGTTCAATACTCAATACTTTTTAGAAAGACTTTGTCTTAAAAAACTGGAAAATCTCAGGTGGCACATCCGAAAGAGCACTGATAAAAAAAAAACTATTGTACTTGTGCAATGATTTGCTTTTAGCAACATAAGGTAAAAGTATTAAAATAAACATAATTAAACTAATAATCATTAGGCCGAATGTATTAGATATAATAAACTGCATTTTCTCTATGATTTAATATACATAAATTACACAAAATACAAAATAATTTATGCTTACTGAAATATTAGGGATCAGATATTTAGGATGATTTTTAAGAATGAATCAATATGTATGTACTAACTGAGAAATGAAGATCATTGATATTTAAACCTTGTGCTATGAGCACCTCCACACTTATTGCTTTCAACATCATAGTACTTCAAGGATATGTACAGATTATGTATTGCTATTCTTTTAATAAAATTGTAGTCAGGGCTCAAGAGATAGCTCATATAACTATCATATAATCTTGTTATTGTACTTTTATTAACATACCTAAAGGGTTCTATCATACCACAAAGACACTCATTCATCTATGTTTTGATGCTGTATTTACAATAGCAAAGAACAAGAAGTAGCTTGTAAGTCCAAAATCTGAAGAAAATAAAAGAAAAATGTGTTATATATTCACAATGGCATACTATTCAGCTATTAATAAAAGTAATTTATGAAATTTGAAGGTGAATATATAGAACAGGAAATTTTATTAAAGTGAGATAACCAAGGGTCAGAAAGATAAATATCACATATTCTCTCATACATGAATCTTTATAGTGATATTTTGTTTATGTTTAACACATAAAGCTGTCTGAAAAAAAGAAAGAGTGCAGAGCTAAGTCACTAGAAGCCAGGGAATGGTGGCACACACCTTTAATCACAGGACTCAGGAGACAGGCAGAAGGATCTCTGTTAGTTCAATGATACCCTGCAATACACAATATTGAATGTGTCTAAAAGAGAAACAGAGCACAGACAAATGTGATCCCAGCACTTGGAATCACAAGCCTGTAATCTGAAGAACTAGGGAGGCAGAAACAGGAATGATACGGCTTAGGGGAAAGAAGAATATAAGATAGAAAAAGATAGGAGCTCAGGGAAATCTGAAGTTTGTTGGAGACAGTTGCAGTCTGAGCCATATTACATGCATGAGATCTGACTACAAGATATACAATGGTACCCACATTAAGAGCTTTTATTGAAAAAGAGTGGGGAAAGAAAGGAGTGCACAGGCCTCACTGAAAGAAACATGGTGAGTCTGTGATGGGCATATCCACTTTTAAAGATAGTTCAGTGCGTGCATATGGGGGCTCATACAGCCCAGCCATGCATGTTTATAAATTATGTGGCCGCACCATGCAAGCACATATATTACATAGGGCAGAGGGCCCTTGGTTGACTAGACAATTTGCCTGTGCTTTTATGTCAAACATGTGGCCCTGAGACCTCGGAAATGTTAACATCTGGGGTGACTAAGCATTTTGCCTGAATGCTGATGGCTGTGTGTCCTCAGATATGATGGAAATGATAGTATGCCACCATTTTGTTTATTACAAAACGTGGGAGGATAAGAGTAGGAGGAAGGTGGGAATAGGGTGTCAAGTCTCTCAATGCTGGCCTAGTGGGGACTGGTCATCTATAGGGGGTTTATCATGAGGTGGAATTGTGTTTCCCCCATGTTTGAGCTTTGTATAATTGTCTGACTGACAGTTTGGATGTGACAAAATGTTGAATAGGCAGAAAAATTCTGGTAATTGGAGGAAGAGGATTCCAAGGTAAAAGGGTGGAATCCTGAGGGGTCCCAAGATGATGAGACTTCTGAGATCTGGGAAAAGTTGAATGATATTGATCTTGAGTGAATCTCATCTGTTCAGGTGGGTCCATTTCACCTCCCTGGAGCTTTTAAGAAATTTTAATTTTTCACCTACTAACATTGGTAACCTGCAACTAATTGGACAAAAATCAAGGCTAAATTTAGCATTCATGCCCAGTTTAAATAAACTAGTTCTCAAGTGCCTTTACATATCTGATGGCATGGCATTTTAACAAGAGATTCTAACACAGACATGCGGTTCCACAGCACCATTTAGCTCTTCCAAAAAGGCAAAAGACTTTACACCTCCAGGCCTTGCCTCTAGGTTTGGCAAGGCAACACACATAGCAGAAAGCAGCCTTCCACCTCTTTAGCTTCCTGAATATCTGTTCAGTAATTAATCATCTCATCCTGCCAAGACAGTTCGACAGATCTTCCCCTCTTCATTAAAAATCTTTGGGCCTCTTGTACTCAGCAGCTAATTGAAATTACTGCTTCTAAGACTGGTGTTCTCCAAGGACTAAGGAGAGTATTTGGGACTGCCTGTGTAGCTAAAAAAGCTGTCTCATCTTGCTTATTTATCCCAGATCTATCTAATGACATTTCACAACTTAAGGAACTATTAACTTATTACTTCATCCATGACATTTAATGAAGTTGTCTGCTAAAATACCAACAAGTATGCCTCTTTAACAGGCTTCATAGTCAAGGATTAACAGGTTTCAGGTGTGTCTTCAGAGGTTCAGAGTTTCCAACTTTCTTTAATTGTCTTCTAAAATGTTCATACCTCTTAACCTAAAGCAACAGCCTTTTGATATATCTGTTCCAGTTATCTTAAAGTTCTGCTACACTAACCCCAGCCAGTTTCAGGCATATTTTATAGGTCACTCCTGCTGCCTGGACCAAGACCAACTCACAAAGCACTCTCCAGATAATGCCAAACACCTGCAACAGCTCCTGGGATTTCACCATAGGTACCAACTCTTCTGGATCAAGGACACCTGCCAACTAAACTCTGGTTTTATCAGCTATTGTGTCCCATCCTGTGGCTAGTCCCATTTCATAGTGCCAATAATAATAATATTTTTTCCTAGCCACCTGTTTTCTCATCTCCCTCAAAAAGCAACTGCTTAAGGACTCCAGGATGACAGCAAACCGGATGCCAGTCCAGCCAATCCTCTTGGTGAGTGTGAGCACACAAACTCTCAGCTCTCCCTTCCTCCCACATCATCCCATGCACACAGAAAAAAGCCTGACTTGAGTGAATGCCCATTTATCCAAAGAAAGCCTAAAATGTTGATCATAAATATCACCTCAGCTCCTTGTCAAACCCCAATATCCAAAGAGTCTGGAATGTAACATTAAGTTGGGGACATCACCCAAACCCTCTAACACCCCTATATCCAAGAAGTCTGAAATGACTGGAAACCCCTGGCCTGCGACTTGTCCCAGTCCAGAGTCCAACTCCCAGGCTTCCAAGTGCTGATCCCTCCCTGGTCAGGACTACTCCAACAGGCTATTTAGGCTCATGACTGAAAAAGGAACACATGGTTTGGGGTTTCTGTGGGCTCCTCTTCCTGCCATTCTATATCAGTCTACCTGAGAGTGCTGCATTTATTAAACATGGACGTGTTAATTTGGTCTAATTTGGTTTGATTGGAGTTCTTTGTGCCAGTGGAGTGGATCGTATTAAGATTAAATCAAACAATAGGTAAATCCAATGAGGAAGGCCCTCAAGTTTAGCAACTGTGGGATTTAAATAATTACCTTAAAAAGACCCTGCCCTTTAGGGGAAAGTGAGGGGGAATAGGGATTGGTCTGGAGGAGAGAGAAGGACCTGGACCCCAGTGTTGATTGAAGATGGACAGGCGTCAAAGTAGGGAGTAGTCAGTAAAGTTCCATAGGAGGAAATGGAGGTGATAAAGTAAAGGGGTGAGTTGGTGATCAGGGTTCAGATGAGAGATAAGGAGTTGGAAACATTTGCCCATATATGAGTTCAAAGAGTGAGATTGTAAAGGATAATTTGAAAACAATTCAGAGCCTTAAAAGAGTCAGAGGCAAGGTAAAGTTCCTGTAATATTTTAACAAGTATAATTTTTGAGGAACAGTTAGTTCATTCTATCTTTCTTAAGGACTGGGTGTGATATGGCACATGAAAACGTCACAGGATGTTGAAAACTTTAGATAAGGTTTGGGAAATTTGGGAGGTGAATTTAGTATCATTGTCAGACTGTAGGGAGGGAGGAATCACAAATTGGGGAATAATCTCTCAGAGAAGGAGGTCAGAGATTTTCTGGCCTCTCTTGGTAGAGGTTAGAAATGCTTCTATCCTGCCTGAGAACATATCTAGTAGGACTAGGAGATACTTAACCCATCTGGATATGGGCATATCAATAGTGAAGTTACCAGTCAGTCCCTGGAAGGGAGCACCTGGCCTGATCTATAGGAAAAGGGAAGCTATGATATATGGAATTGAGATTGGACTTCTGACAGATTTTACAAGAGGCAGTGATAGATTTTAAGAACCGTAATGCTCATGGGGTAGGCTGGAAGTGAGTCTTGGGAAAATGGGACAGAGCCTGATTATTATGATGAAAGAGCCAGTGTATGTTGGACAAAATTTGTTGATTGTCATGGGGTGACTATGAGGATGTTGTTTGTAGTGTATGTATTACTGCAGTGGGTGAAGTGAGTCAGGGACTTGAAGGGCTGCTGTTTTAGTTGCATAGTCAGCTCCCTTATTTCTCTTAGAGATGGAGTTGTTGGTCTCCTAAGAATGACAGTAAGTGATTTTTATAGCTTTGGGGAGATGAGAGGCTTTTATCATGACCATAATTAGGCCTGAGTTAGTTATGGATCCTTCTTTTGCTGTAAGGAGCCTGTGCTTTTTCCCAATAGCGGCAGAAGAAAGGAGGATATGAAAAACATATTTGGATTCTGTGTAAACATTTAAATATTGCCCTTGTGTTAATTGTAAGGCAGATGTTAGAGCTGTTATTTCAACCTGCTGGTTTCTAATATGGGCAGGGAGTCCCTTGCTTCAATCAGTCCAGTATCTGACACTATGGCATAGCCTGCTCTATGGTTTCCCTTATGTAAAAAGGAGCTGCCATCTGTGTACCAGGTATAGGAACCCTGAGTCAATGTGCCCTTCTCTATTTGTGAAGTATGTGGTGGAAGTTCCTCTGTGGTTTTAATACAGAAATGAAATGGAGAATAGTCAGCATTAAGTTGAGGCAGAAGATATTGAGGGAAGGACAAGATTGGAAAGTAAGTGTGGTATCTTCCAGTAGTGCTCCTTAGAGAGTAAGAACTCTTGAAGTAGAGTTTGTAAGCCTTTATAAGTTAAGAGATAGGATAGGCTGTGGTGGGAGAATAGTGGTGGGAAACCAAATGTTAGTTTTTGATTCACAAATAAGGAGCTCAGTAGCTGCCAGGGCACATATGCAGGGTGCCCATCCCAGAGTTGTAGAATATATTTTTTTTTAACAGATATACTACATGTTTAAAGGAAGGTCCCAGCTGATAGTCTAGAACCCCAAGGGTATATGCCTCTTCTTCTGTTATAAAGAGGGAGAACAGGGAAGTTAGGTCTTGGAGATGAAGAGCTGGATTCAGGAAAAGAGCATGTTGGAACCTCTACAAAGGTTTACTAACGGGATAGAGGAGAGGTTCATGTGGACAGCCAAGAGCTGCCTCACATAAAAGGCAAGTAAGGGGAGAAAAAAGGGGATCCAGGAGCATAAGAAGGCAGCTATTTCTAGAAACAATAAAATCTTCTTTTTGATAGAGGGGACTTCAAGAGACTGGATTAAGTGCTTTCTGCCTAAGGTAATGGCTTTGTGGGTTGGAGGAAAGGTTAGATTCAAGTAGGTGACCTGAGCAGTGGACAGTTGAACATTGGAAGGTAAGGTCTTATATCTCCAGCTGAACAAGAAATTTAGGAGGACAACAGTGTTTGTTTGGCTAATTTGTAATGACAGGCTTCAAAGTAGAATGTTGTCTATCTACTGTATGAGTTTACAGTTTAGGAGAGAAAAGTAGAGTAAATCAGAAGCTAGGGCCTGGCCAAAAAGAAGTGGAATGTCCATAAATCCATGGGGTAAGATAGTTTAAATAAGCTCTGTGACGTGATCGGTATCAGGATCAGTCAATGTAAAAGTAAAGGTATTTTGAGATTGAGTGTTGAGAGGGATAGAGAAGAAAATGTCCTTGAGATAACGAACTGAGAAATGGGAGTTTCCTGAGAGATAGTGGAAAAAAGTGTATAAAGTTTAGGCACCACAGGATAGAGGGCAGCACTGCAGAATTAATGAGCCAGATGTCTTGAACCAAGCTGTAGGTTCCACCAGATTTCTTAAGTGCAAGTATAGGGGTATTGAATGAAGAAGAGTTGGGACAAAGGAACTTTTGTCTTAGAAGATCAGAAATGATAGTTTTAAGTTCCCTCAGGCTATGGAGTGAGATTGGGAACTAAACTTGGGTAATGTACTTGATAGGATTCTCTAACTGGATGTTAATGGGGAAGTGATGTCTAGCAACAAAAAGGTTTTCGGATTCCCAGACTTGGAGGCACAACTGAGAGGCTGACAAAGAAAATAACATCTTGGAACAAGTACAGTGGGTGGGAGCTTCTGGAGAGCCTGTGGTCAGGAAAATGGGAGGAGCAAATGAAAAAGAAGCTACCATTTTGGCTAAGATGTTTCTTCCCATTAGGGATATAGGGCAGGTTGGCACAACTAAAAGTTAATGGGTATGAGAAATAGCCCTGAAAATGCAATTGAGTGGTGGTGTCTGATGAAGTAGGTAAGGCTGTCCCCTGATCCTGACAATAAGAAAATAAAGAGAGGTAGGTCCCCCAAACTCCCTCAGGAAAAGGATGTGGCTCTGGTGTCCAGAAAAAAAAGGAGACGGTTTGCCCTGATACCATGATGTCTCTTCATGGCTCCCTGTTAGAGATGACAATGGTTGGATCAAGGGAGCCAAGGCAATCTCAGTAGTCCATGGGTAAGCCTAGAAGCTCACTTAGGAGGTGGTCAGCATTTTCGTGTTTTCATGCCAGAAGGTGCATGGGGGCAATAAATCAACCAAAGTCCCTCTCCATGACACATTGGACATGGCCCAGGGGTCCCTAGGTAAGGATTAGGACCAGCATGGACCCAGTGACCATCTTGACCACATTTGAAACATTGACCTAGTGGCCCTTGAGCCCCAGGGGCAAGGAAGCCCACGTAGTGACCGAGGGCTGGTTGGATGGTCTTGGTCAGCATATGATATTTCTGTCTAATGTGATTTTTCATATCTTTCATGATACACCTTAAAACCAAGCACTAGGACTTCTGCCTGTAGGTTCAGAGGCCCTCTTTCCAAATGCTTAAGTTTGGTCCTAATGGAAAGGAAACTCTGGGAAAAGAAATGGATCATAAGAAGCTATCTGCCCTCTGGACTTTCCAAATCTAAATTGGAATATTGTAATGAGGCATTGGTGAGGTATTCTAGGAATTGAGACATATTTTCTTGTCTATTCTGAATGATGTCTTGAAGTCTACCATAGTTCACTGGGGATCGTGCTGAATTAGTCTGGTGAATTTCATCTCCAGGTACTCTGGCCTACTCCCAAACTCACTGGAACTCCTCAGAAAGTAGGTTTTTAGTTAGGTTTATATGTAAAATGAAAGGTGTAACTATAAGATTGGGTGATATATTGGAATTGTCTTATGAAAGAGGTAGGATTAGATAGATGTTTAGGAACCCAGTTTCTTTTCTATCTGAAAGAATTCTACTAATGAGAAAGGGATATGTGCCTTAAACAGATCATCCAGAGTCTGGCTACCTCTCACAAAGTGAGAACTGTGACTGACTGGATTTGGTCAGTGTGGGGTGTTGAAATAAGAGCGGCGGGGCTGCGTCCCCAGCACCCCGCTCCCGCATGGCTAGCTTTACCAGAAATAATTACACGGAAACTGTATTCTTTTAAACACTGCTTGGCCCATTTCTATCTAGCCTTTTTTAGGCTAGCTCTCGCACCTGGACTAGCCCATTTCTAATAATCTGATGTAGCCCACGAGCTGGCTTACCAGGACTGATCTTAACCTGCATCTGTCTGGAGTGGGAGAACCATGGCGACTCTCTGACTCAGCTTCTTTCTCCCAGCCTTCCATTCTGTTTACTCCACCCACCTAAGGGTGGGCCTATCAAATGGGCCTAGCAGTTTCTTTATTGCTTAACCAATGAAATCAACAGATTGATATATGACACTCCCACATCACTTCCCCTTTTTCTGTTTAAACAAAAAAAAGGAAGGCTTTAACTTTAACATAGTAAAATTATATATAGCAAAACAGTTATCAAGCAAGAATTACAGTTACAATATTTATATCTACTTTATCTTTTATCATAACAATGGAAAACTATAACTACCTATCCATTCTTCAACTCCATCAAAGACTCCAGAAGGATTAATATTACCTAACTAAACAAGAAATCCAAAGCTCTAGAAATGACAGAGACATCTCGCTGCCTGGACAGTCACCCAAAGTTCCTCTGTATTGTTGGGGCATCCATCTTCAGCCTTCAGGCCCATAGTATCCAGCAGACATTTCCATGAAGCATGCAATTTCAAAGACAGTTCAGTCACTATCTGCTGTGTCCTGCAGAATGTCTCGCAGACTCTTTCATGAGTCATGAACCCCAAGAGACCGTCTCACCTTTAGGCAAGTTCAGTAGTCCTCTCTCTGCGGGTTCTCTGTGTCCATTTTATGCAACAGTCCAGGCAAGAACAGTTTCTTGCCCAAATGGCTATCAAACTCCATAAGGATCCTGTTTGATGCCCATCTTCCTCTCTAAGTAGATTGGTGCCGCCAGGAGCAGATATGTCTCATTGTCATGAAAAGTCCTAAGTTATTAAAATATTTTAAATGCCATATTCTGTAGCCTTTGAGAGATATGAAGAATGCCTATCTGAAATATATCTCTATATATCTAGGAAATCTAACTTACATGACTACAAGCTTGACTATTATTTATGATTATCCATCAACAGCCTATATTTCCTAATTATACATTACATTTTAAATGAACTACACAATCACAAACCTTAATCAATATCAGAAATGCATATACCTATAACAAAATTGACCTTAAAATCCATACCAATGCAAATTATTCATATCTATATCATATCCCCCTTTAAATGTAAAAGAACATTTATAAACAATATTTTGGGAACATAGGCACAGTTTTTTCTCTCCAAACTGCTTCCTGCTGAATGGGGGCGTCATTAATTAGGTCTTTAAGTAGGGCATTAAGCTTAGTGGTCTAAGGGTTTCTAAAAGACAACTCAGAGGAGATGTCAGACTAATAGTGTTTGAATGTTTATTCCTTACAGCTAAGTCAGAGAAAAATAAACAATTTATTTTTAATTTTAAGTGTCCCAGAGATTGAGGATTGAGTTAAACAGTTTAGGCTGCTCAAAGTTCTGTCAAACACAGAGCAGGGACCATAGCTTAGAAGCATGGGGGACAAAAGTCTGAGAGATGAGAAATGAAGGGCAAAGTGTGAGGTGAAAAATGAGGCCTCAGTCCTCAAAAATGGGGAATTGATGGAAGTGATTGTGTGTGAAAGGGGCAAGCCATAGGCTTGAAGACAGTGGCCTGGGGTACCCCTATTTCCAAGAACACCAAAAGGGTGCTGGACACTCAACAACCTCTCCAATGCATTCAGGGAAGCATGTATGTCCACTAGAAGGGGGCAAACTCATCTACTGAAGTAATCACTGTTGTGAGAAATGATCCAGCAGCCTTGCACAGGGAATATTGGTGGTTGTAGATGAACTCAGCCAAGGTTTCCAGCTTGGTGGGATGTGTAGGAGAACCTGTTAAACCTTAGCACCAATGATATTACCATGCACAAGAAAAGACAACAAGATATACAATGAACTCCACTTTAAGAGTTTTTCTTGATAAAGAGCAGGCAAGGTAACGAAGCGAGTGCATAGGCCTGTTTGAAAGAAACATGGTGAGAGTGCATGTGGCAGGCATGTCTGCTTTGTAAAGGTAGTTCAGCACATGAGTATACTAGCTTATGTAGCCACACCATGCGAGTGCATGCATGCAGACTGCATGGTCACGCAGCTCGTGTGCATAGATTATATAACGCACAAGGCCCTGGGGTGAAAAGGTAATTGGGCAAATGTTGATGGCAGAAGTGCAGCCATGGGACCTTGGAAATGTTAACACCTGTGGTGTCTAACCTTTTCTCTGAATGTTAATGGTCATGGGACCTTGAACTCCTTCAGTCTGAGCATTCACAGATGTAAAATAACACCCTAGTGGCTGACCACTCTGCTTCTCTGATCTTCAGAATCAACTCCTATATCTGACATTTTTTTAATTTTTATTAACATTTTTCTTTTTTCTTTTTTTAAATTTATTTATTTATTAAAGATTTCTGTCTTTTCCTCGCCACTGCCTCCCATTTCCCTCCCCCTCCCCCAATTAAGTCCCCCCCCTTAGCCCGAAAAGCCATCAGGGTTCCCTGTCCTGTGGGAAGACCAAGGAACCCCCACCTACATCCAGGTCTAGTAAGTTGAGCATCCAAACTGCCTAGGCTCCCACAAAGTCAGTGCGTGCAGTAAGATCAGAAACCCATTGCCATTGTTCTTGAGTTCTCAGTAGTCCTCATTGTCCGCTATGTTCAGAGAGTCCGGTTAGTGATCCTAGAGAAGCTAAATAAGGAGAACCCAAAGAAAAACAATTAGGCATCCTCCTGAATATTAACCTTCAGCAGGCGATGAAAGGATACAAAGACAGAAACCGACACTGGAGCAATGGACATAAATCTCAAGGACCAAATCAGGAGCAGAGGGAGAGAGAGCACGAGCAAGGAACTCAGGACCACAAGGGGTGCACCCACACACTGAGACAATGGGGATGTTCTATCGGGAACTCACCAAGGCCAGCTGGCCTGGGTCTGGAAAAGCCTGACTTTTTTTTTTTTATTTCAACACTTATTTTATTAAAAATTTCTGCCTCTTCCCCACCTCCCATTCCCCTCTGCCTCCCCCTATCCCCCTTCACCTTCCTCTCCAGACCAAAGAGCAGTCAGGGTTCCCTGCCCTGTGGGAAGTTCAAGATCCTCCCCCCTCCATCCAGGTCCAGGAAGGTGCGCATCTAAACAGACTAGGTTCCCTCAAAGCCAGTATATGCAGTAGGATCAAGACCCAGTGCCATTGTCCTTGGCTTCTCAGTCAGCCCTCATTGTCCGCCATGTTAAGAGAGTCAGGCTGGGGGTAAGGGGAGACGGGGAGAGAAAGTGAGAAAGGGAGGATGGGGAGAGCTTGGTAGAATGGGATGGTTGGGATGGAGGAAGGGTGAATATGGGAACAGGGAAGTATAAATCTTAATTAAGGAAGCCATTTTAGGCTTGGCAAGAGACTTGATGTTCCCGGATGTCCATGGAGATGTCGTCAGCTAGTTTCTTGGGCAGCTGAGGAGAGAGGAGAGGGAGCCTGAAATGGCCCGATCCTATAGCCATACTAATGAATATCTTGCATATAACCATAGAAGCTTCATCTGGTGATGGATGGAGATAGAGACAGAGACCCATATTGGAGCGCTGGACTGAGCTCCCACGGTCCAAAGGAAAAGCAGTAGGAGGGAGAACATGAGCAAGGAAGTCAGGACCATGAGGGGTGCACACTCCCACTGAGATGGTGGGGCTGGTCTAATTAGAGCTCACCAAGGCCAGCTGGACTGGGACAGACTTTGTTTTTTTTTTTAATTAAGAACAAGTATAGTTTGTGCTACAAATCCTCAGTTCTAATTGTTTAATATACGTATCTAAAGGTCATTGAGATGGTTCAATAGTTAAATTGCTTACTATACAACATGAGATTGTACATTTGGATTTCCAGCAACTACACACAAAACTGGACTTGGCAATATACTCCTGTAACTTGAGTGCTGAGGCACAAAGATATGAAGATTGTGGGGCTAGTTTTCATTCCATTCTAGGTAAAGGAACAAGTTACAGGTTTTGTGAGAGATTATGTCACAAAATTAAGGTGGGAAAGGAATTAAAGAAGGTATCCCAATGAAAACCTCTATAATACATATGTGCCTGCATAGGTCAGTTCACATGAACACACAAATACACACACACATACTACATTCACACATAAAATAAATACAGATGAATAAATGAATAAATACATGGAATTAGATAGTAGTGATATTGTTAAAAGGCAAAAAAAAAACCTTAAAAAAGGCCCATGAAATTGAGAAAAGGGACTTTAAAGAAAGGGTGAGGAAAACAACAGACACTATAGAATACTGAAGGTGAAGAGGCTTTCTGAATTTTAAAAAGTATGATAGAGGAAAAAAATTACCTAAAGAGACTGAGGTAGGAGAAGGAATAAGTCAAGCAAATGAAATATGAAAGGAAAACTGTTACTTTATAATCTAGAAATATATATAAAAATAAAAATCTTAATTGAAATACTTTTAAACATCCATTCATATCTACATTAGAATTATTTTAATGCCAAAAAATATTTTTAAGTGAATGTTTTATATTTAAATATTTTATTTTATATACCAACTCCAGTTTTTCCTCCATTCCCTGCTTTTGCACCCCACCTCCTCCCTATACACTCTTCCATTCACTTCTCAGAGCTGGCAAGCTGAAGCCCCTTTCCCCTGTATACAGGCTGATCAACATATCTCACCACAGGGAATGGGCTCCAAAAGCCACGGAGACAGCAGAACAGAACAATTGTGAGCTCAAGGACTCTGGATTTAAAGTTGGGGACCCTGTATGGGACCAAACTAAGCCTTCTGAATGTTGGAGAGAGTTGTGTGAATTGATTTGTTGGGGGGTATTCTGGCAGTGGGACTAGGATTTATCCCGGGCAATGTATTTATAATAATAAAATGAATATATGTTGGCTACAAGAAAACACATAAATTATTAATAGCCTCAAGTAGCTTTAAATTCATTCCATCAGTTGGGATCCTGGACTGAATGAAAAGGGAAAAGAGATCTGAGGAGCAGGATTTGTCTCTCTATGATTCTTAGTGAAGACACAATGCAACCATCTGCCTCAAGCCCCTGCTTCTGTGCTTTTTCTCTGACATGATGGATTGTATATACTTGTTCAAGTTTCACATTGTTTCCTCTGATAAAGTATCCTGACAAAAAATGATTTAAGCAAGAAAAGAGTTTATAAGAGTTTAAAATTCTAGGTTGCACTCCATCATTGTGGAATTTTCTGAGAAGGAAACTTTTAGCAGCTAATGACACCACATTCACAGTTAGGATCAGAGAGAAATATAATTATGCATACTTAGTATGTAGAAATCTTTCTTGGCTGGTACAGAGTTCATGACCTCCTGACTAGAAACTGACACTACGTATAGTTAGTGGGAGTTGCTAAGTTAGGTAACAATTAAGATAATCCTCCACTGACATACACACAGGACAACACAAACTAGGCAATCCCTCACTGAGACACTCTTTCCAGTTGTCAAATGAACCAGGACAACTGTAAATTTTTTGAGCCCAAATAAACCATTCTTTGTTAAAAAAGAAAAATACAAACATAAAAACATACATTCCAGTCATCCCTGATGAATTAGCGACTTAAAAACCATGACCTAGCATTGCAGAGTGGAGATTCTTAGCTTTCACAGTAATGATTCTTTCTTTAAAAATGTAGTTTTAAGGAATGTGTTTTTAATAAATCTATTTCAATGATATTATTGTCTTGTATTAGTCTGAGCTTTGCCATCAACTGATTATTGACACGACTCTTCACTGTGCAGCTCTTTAAACTTTTATCTCCTGCAATTTAAGACAGCTATGTCTTAGATGCATGTGAAGAACAACACACATTATTTATCTTCCATAACACCTGAAAGAATATTTTTATTCTCTTTATGGTAAAAGTTACTTTGTGACTGTGACACAACACAAAATATTGTCAGGTATAATAGGTAATCACGCCAAATGTCCTTTTGTTTCACTATTTCTCACCTGCTTTTATCTATGGGATTATATGTTAAAAGTCTCATAACTCATATGTTATCTAAAAAATATCTATTAATGATTCATAAGAAACAATATACAATTAAAGCACCATAATGAAAAAATATTGTATTAAATTAAAAGTACATAAAACCAATTGTTATATGAAACGTTAAAAATTGATTGCTAAAGTTTCTCTATAATTATTGCAAGTCCATTTCAAAGAAATATGTCCTTCAGTTACAATTATGATTCAAGCATGAATGAAGAGAGTTAGAATTTCAAAGAACTGGATTCTATTTTAACAACCTTGAACTTGCTATACAATGATCTTTCTAAGATGCAAATCTGAATTCATTCAACTTCTAAAAATTCTCTGGTGATATTTCTTATTCTATACAATTATATCCAATAGACTTCAAACCACACAAATTCCTTCAGGATGTAGATATTCTGCATTTCTTCACTTTTCTAACATTCTAAAAGTACTTTTCATCAATTCTTTTAATCAAGGTATAATGACATCGTGTGTTTCCAGTCAATTTTAGGATTGATATTTTTAGTGTTTCTAGGGTCAATATTTCTAATAAATTAACACATACTAATATTGTGGCTTTATAGTGGATATTCTTATTCATGCCTCTACCAGAAAATAATCTAATTTTCTAAGTTATATACTTATTCTTAAAACTAAACTGGCCAAATAAAGCAGATTATCCACTGAAAACATATATTACAGGTTGTTTTCATTTGCATTGTAACAAAGAGAAAAGTTGGAATTGTAGTAATTTGTGAACACTCCTTTTAGACTCATAGTAAGTAAGGGAAATATCAAATTATTTTCCATTTAAATGTTTATAAATCCAATAAAATAATGCCTTTCTGGATATCTTGGATTTCACAATCCATTTTGAGAAATGTACAGCAATATGAACTGTACAATATGAATTGTAAAATATGTGTCCTTGTATAGGGATAAAGTAAGATGAACAAATGGAACACAAATAATTCTATTATCAGCTAAAAATTTTTAAGGGTATGTATACAATACTTAGGTTTGTTGTTTAACACCAACATGAATGTGGTTCTGAACTGTAGGTGATCCTCAGTCAAAATCTTTTGATAACTTATAACCTATACCTTATTCAGTCTCATAGCTATGATAAATGTCACAGACTGCATAATTTATAAATAATAGAGAATTGTTTCACATACTCTAATACACAGAAAGGTCCAAGATCAAGATGCTTACAGATCTGATATGTGATTAGGAGTCATTCTCTCTTTCCAAAATGTTGCCTTGTCATTGAATCATCCAGAATGTATAAATAGTGTCATCACTTAATGAAAAAGCATAATAGAATAGGAACACCATCATAGACTATAGTCCTCCCTTCAAACTTTGCATGTCCCTAATTCAGCGAATGAGGGTTTCACTCTTCAAATTCATTCACTCACTTCAAAAATGTAAATGTAAAACGTTTTAGTACTTATATATAGGCTTTGAGTTTTTAGCACTAGAATTTGAGGAGAAAATCAATATCATTTTGCCAGCACCAGCTCACATTGGTGTAACTTTACAATGTTAAAAAAGGCGTGGTCAGAAGTGCTTCTTTGCTACATTTTCTTTCCTTTTTCAAAAACACCTGAGATTTTCTTTGTCAAGTTCTTAGTTGTTGCATCAAATACTCACTCCCATCCCCAAGTTCAGGAAACTTCCTCCTTTCTTAAAAGTCTAAGCCTTTGCTAATTCTGTTTCCAATCTTTCTAAATAGCAAAAACCCAGATTACTATATTGTGGATTTTAATTTATATACTTGATTTTTTTAGATACTGGATTTTGATCTAAATAAATCCTGAACTTGAAAGTGAAAGTTTACGCTTTCAAAATTGTCACATATTACATAGATTTACATTAAATACAAAACAGATATATTCATATAAATGTTTATTTTCTAAATATTAAGTAAATACCCATCACTTGAAAAAGTAGAAAAATGAAATTGATATTACTAATTATTTCTCTACTTTGTTATTTTGTTACTTATATTATAAAACATTTAGTTAAGTAAGTAATAAGTTTCATTCACAAAATAAAATAGTCATTCTTACAGAAAGATACACACATCTATACACACACACACACACACACACACACATATATATATATATATATATATATATATATATATATATATATATATATATTATACATATATATTATGTGGCATCCCGTGCCAGCCCCGTCATGGCTTTATTGAGAGGAGATTTTTAGTGATCCCTCATAAAATCTTGAGTTTTTATCCGGAAATTTTTTTTGTACTTATTTTTCAAACAGCCTTTATATCAAAAAGTAAACTGAGGCACCGCCCTCTTTTGGCGGAGGCATTGGGAGCTGGGTCCCAGTCCTCCGGGCGCCCGGGCGGGCTCCACTGCCTTTGTTTCTGTGGCCTGCCTGCACCAAGGAGGGTAGGCGCTTTGTTTGCGAGCTGCCCAACCAGCACGGAGGCCTGATCTCTCGGCCCCAGGAGAACCAGCATTGGGGTGAGTTTCTGGCCCGCGGCGCCAGCCAGGGACGGGGATCTCGGGGGTCCCTTGGCCTCCTTTCTTTCTTGGGCTCTCTGCAGGACCTCTATTCCCTGGTTACTGTCTCTTTCTTCCTGGCCCACCCAGCTTCCGACCAGAGCCCGCCCCACTTGGGCCCCCCCACCCTCTTTTGGCGCGTGGCATTGGGAGCTGGGTCCCAGTCCTCCGGGCGCCCGGGCGGGCTCCACTGCCTTTGTTTCTATGGCCGGCCTGCACCAAGGAGATTAGGCGCTTTGTTTGCGAGCTGCCCAACCAGCACGGAGGCCTGATCTCTCGGCCCCAGGAGAACCAGCGTTGGGCTTCTGTCCAGAGCCCTCCCCACTTGGGCCCCCGCCCTCTTTTGGCGCGAGGCATTGGGAGCTGGGTCCCAGTCCTCCGGGCACCCGGGCGGGCTCCACTGCCTTTGTTTCTGTGGCCTGCCTGCAACAAGGAGGGTAGGCGCTTTGTTTGCGAGCTGCCCAACCAGCACGGAGGCCTGATCTCTCGGCCCCAGGAGAACCAGCATTGGGGTGAGTTTCTGGCCCGCGGCGCCAGCCAGGGACAGGGATCTCGGGGGTCCCTTGGCCTCCTGTCTTTCTTGGGCTCTCTGCAGGACCTCTATTCCCTGGATACTGCCTCTTTCTTCCTGGCCCACCCAGCTTCCGTCCAGAGACTCCCCACTTGGGCCCCCCCCTGCCCTCTTTTGGCGCGTGGCATTGGGAGCTGGGTCCCAGTCCTCCGGGCGCCCGGGCGGGCTCCACTGCCTTTGTTTCTATGGCCTGCCTGCACCAAGGAGAGTAGGCGCTTTGTTTGCAAGCTGCCCAACCAGCACGGAGGCCTGATCTCTCGGCCCCAGGAGAACCAGCATTGGGGTGAGTTTCTGGCCCGCGGCGCCAGCCAGGGACGGGGATCTCGGGGGTCCCTTGGCCTCCTTTCTTTCTTGGGCTCTCTGCAGGACCTCTATTCCCTGGTTACTGCCTCTTTCTTCCTGGCCCACCCAGCTTCCGTCCAGAGCCCTCTTTTGGCGCGAGGCATTGGGAGCTGGGTCCCAGTCCTCGGGGCGTCCAGGTGGGCTGCAGTTCCTTTGTTTCTGTGGCCTGCCTGCACCCAGCAGGGTAGGCGCTTTGTTTGCGAGCTGCCCAACCAGCACGGAGGCCTGATCTCTCGGCCCCAGGAGAACCAGCGTTGGGACGAGCCAGGGTTGGGCACGGAGACCTGATCCCTTGGTGCCAGGAGAGCCAACATTGGGGAGGCCGCGTTGGGTAGGCAAGGAGACCTGATCTGGTAAAAGAAGACCCATAAGGGAGTATTTGGAAGAAGAGATGGGCAGACGCCAAGGCAAGAATTCGCCCAACAAACTGAAAAGCAACATGAAGCCACCAGAATCCAGCGACCTCACAACGGAAGGACATGAACACCTTAATCAAGAAGGAGAAAAGATTGACTTCATGAAAGTGATTGACGCCCTTAAACAGCATGTAAAAAACACCCTTATAGAAATGGATGAGAAATATAACAGAAAGTTTGAAGAATTGAATAAATCAGTGAATGATACCCTAGAAAACCAAGGAAAAACAATCAAACAGATAATGGAAACAGTTCAAGACTTGAAAACTGAAATAGAGGCAAACAAGAAAACACAAACAGAGGGCCGGCTGGACATGAAAAATCTAGGTAAACGAATAGAGACTACAGAAACAAGCATAACCAGCAGAATACAAGAGATAGAAGAAAGACTCTCAGATTCTGAAGATACCATAGAGAAAATAAACACTATGATCAAAGAAAACAGCAAGTCCAACAAACTCTCATCACAAAACATTCAGGAAATATGGGACACAATAAAAAGACCAAACCTAAGAATAATAGGAGTAGAAGAAGGAGAAGAAGTGCAGCTCAATGGTCCAGAAAATATATTTAATAAAATTATAGAAGAAAACTTTCCCAACCTAAAGAAAGATATACCTATGAAGGTGCAAGAAGCATACAGAACACCGAATAGGCTGGATCAAAAAAAAACATCCCCTCGCCATATAATTATCAAAACACAAAGCATTCAGAATAAGGAAAAAATATTAAGAGCGGCAAAGGAAAAAGGCCAAATTACTTACAAAGGTAAACCTATCAGACTTACACCTGACTTTTCCATGGAAACCATGAAAGCCAGAAGGTCCTGGATAGATGTACTGCAGAAACTGAGAGACCATGGACGCAAGCCCAGATTACTATACCCAGCCAAGCTTTCATTCACTATAAATGGGGAAAATAAAATTTTCCAGGATAAAAACAAATTCAAACAATATGCAGCCACAAATCCAGCCTTACAGAAAGTAATAGAAGGAAAATCACTAACCAAGGAATCCAATAATGACCACAATAACTCAGACATCTAGGGACCCTGCATCAACACAAACCAAAGAAGGGATACACACAAACTCTACGACTAAAAAAAAATGACCGGAGTTAACAACCACTGGTCATTAATATCACTTAATGTCAATGGTCTCAACTCACCTATAAAAAGGCACAGGCTAAGAGATTGGATAAGAAAACAGGATCCAACATTCTGCTGTTTACAAGAAACACACCTCAACCACAAAGACAGGCACCTACTCAGAGTAAAGGGTTGGGAAAAGGCCTATCAAGCAAATGGACCTAAGAAACAAGCAGGTGTGGCCATACTAATCTCTAACAAAGTTGACTTCAAACTTAAATCAATCAGAAGAGATGGAGAGGGGCATTTTATATTCATAACAGGAACAGTTCATCAGGATGAAGTCTCAATCCTGAACATCTATGCCCCTAATATAAAAGCACCCACGTACATAAAAGAAACATTGCTAAAATTCAAGGCAGCCATCAAACCGCACACACTAATAGTAGGAGACTTCAACACTCCTCTCTCACCAATGGACAGGTCAATCAGACAGAAACCTAACAGAGAAATAAGACAATTAATGGAAGTAATGAAACAAATGGACTTAACAGACATCTATAGAACATTCCACCCAAATAGGAAAGAATACACCTTCTTCTCTGCAGCTCATGAAACCTTCTCGAAAATCGACCACATAGTCGGTAACAAAGCAAACATCCACAGTTACAAAAAAGTATTACTAACCACCTGTGTCTTATCAGATCACCATGGATTAAAGTTAGAATTCAACAACAAGGCTACCCCCGGAAAGCCCACAAAGTCATGGAAACTGAACAGCCAACTACTGAACCATACCTGGATTAAGGAAGAAATAAAGAAAGAAATTAAAGTCTTCCTGGAATTCAATGAAAATAAAGAAACAACATACTCAAACTTATGGGACACTATGAAAGCAGTCCTAAGAGGAAAGTTCATAGCACTAAGTGCCCACTTAAAGAAAACAGAGAAAGCTCACATTGGAGACTTAACAGCCCACCTGAAAGCTCTAGAAAAAAAAGAAGCAGACTCACCTAGGAGGAGTAGGAGACTGGAAATAATCAAACTGAGGGCTGAAATCAATAAAATAGAAACACAGAGAACAATCCAAAGAATCAATGAAACAAAAAGCTGGTTCCTGGAGAAAATCAACAAGATTGACAAACCCCTATCCAAACTAATCAAACGGCAGAGAGAGAATTTGCAAATTAATAAGATCAGAAATGAAAAGGGGGACATAACCACAGACACAGAGGAAATTCAGAGAATCATTAGATCTTACTACAAAAGCCTATATGCCACAAAACTGGAAAATGTAAAGGAAATGGATACTTTCTTAGATAAATATCATTTACCAAAGTTAAATCAGGACCAGGTGAACAATCTAAATAGACCTGTTAGTCGCGAAGAATTAGAAGAGGTTATCAAAAACCTCCCTACCAAAAAAAGCCCAGGACCAGATGGTTTCAATGCGGAATTCTACCAGAACTTCCAAGAAGACCTAATACCTATACTCCTTAATGTATTTCACAATATAGAAACAGAAGGGTCATTACCAAATTCCTTTTATGAAGCTACAGTTACTCTGATACCAATACCACACAAAGACTCAAACAGGAAAGAGAATTACAGGCCGATCTCACTCATGAATATCGATGTAAAAATCCTCAACAAAATACTGGCAAACCGAATCCAAGAACACATCCGGAAAATTATACATTATGATCAAGTAGGCTTCATTCCTGAGATGCAGGGCTGGTTCAACATACGAAAATCTATCAATGTAATCCAGCATATAAACAAACTGAAAGAAAAAAACCATATGATCATTTCATTAGATGCTGAAAAAGCATTTGACAAAATTCAACATCCATTTATGTTAAAAGTCTTGGAGAGATTAGGGATACAAGGGTCATACCTAAATATAATAAAAGCTATATACAGCAAGCCGACAGCTAACATCAAATTAAACGGAGAGAAACTCAAAGCCATCCCGCTTAACTCAGGAACACGACAAGGCTGTCCACTTTTGCCATACCTCTTCAATATAGTGCTGGAAGTTCTAGCAATAGCAATAAGACAACATAATGGGATCAAGGGGATTCGAATTGGAAAGGAAGAAGTTAAACTTTCGTTATTCGCAGATGATATGATAGTGTACATAAGCGACCCCCAAAACTCCACCAAAGAACTTTTACAGCTGATAAACAGCTTTAGTAATGTGGCAGGATACAAGATCAACTCCAAAAAATCAGTCGCCCTCTTATACACAAAGGATATGGAAGCAGAGAGGGAAATCAGAGAAGCTTCTCCATTCACGATAGCCACAAACAGCATAAAATATCTTGGGGTAAATCTAACCAAGGAAGTGAAAGATCTATTTGACAAGAACTTTAAGGCATTGAAGAAAGAAATTGATGAGGATACCAAAAAATGGATGGACATCCCTTGCTCTTGGATTGGGAGGATCAACATAGTAAAAATGGCAATTCTACCAAAGGCAATTTATAGATTCAATGCAATCCCCATCAAGATCCCATCAAAATTCTTCACAGATATGGAGAGGACAATAATCAACTTTATATGGAAAAACAAAAAACCCAGGATAGCCAAAACAATCCTATACAATAAAGGATCTTCTGGAGGCATTACCATCCCTGACTTCAAACTCTATTACAGAGCTACAGTAATGAAAACAGGGTGGTACTGGCATAAAAACAGAGAAGTCGACCAATGGAATCGTATAGAAGACCCGGATTTTACCACACAAACCTATGAACACCTCATTTTCGATAAAGGAGCTAAAAGTATACAATGGAAGAAAGAAAGCATCTTCAACAAATGGTGCTGGCACAACTGGATGTCAACCTGTAGAAGAATGAAAATAGACCCATATCTATCACCGTGCACAAAACTCAAGTCCAAATGGATTAAAGACCTCATTATCAGCCCGAAAACACTGAACCTGATAGAAGAGAAAGTGGGAAATACCCTACAACAGATGGGCACAGGTGATCGCTTCTTAGGTATAACCCCAGAAGCACAGGCATTAAGGGCAACATTGAATAAATGGGACCTACTAAAACTGAGAAGCTTCTGTAAAGCAAAGGACACTGTCACTAAGACACAAAGGCAACCTACTGACTGGGAGAAGATCTTCACCAACCCCGCAACAGACAAAGGTCTGATCTCCAAAATATATAGAGAACTCAAGAAACTAGACTTTAAAATGCTAATTAACCCAATTAAAAAATGGGGCACTGAACTGAACAGAGAATTCTCAACAGAAGAACTTCAAATGGCCAAAAGATACTTAAGGTCATGCTCAACTTCCTTAGCAATCAGGGAATTGCAAATCCAAACAACTTTGAGATACCATCTTACACCAATCAGAATGGCTAAAGTCAAAAACACCAAGGATAGCCTTTGCTGGAGAGGCTGTGGAGGAAGGGGTACCCTCATCCATTGCTGGTGGGAATGCAATCTTGTGCAACCACTGTGGAAGTCAGTGTTTCGGTTTCTCAGGAAATTCGGGATCAACCTACCCCTGGACCCAGCAATACCACTCTTGGGAATTTACCCAAGAGATGCTCTATCACATGTCAAAAGCATTTGTTCAACTATGTTCATAGCAGTATTATTTGTAATAGCCAGAACCTGGAAACAACCTAGATGTCCTTCAATGGAAGAATGGATGAAGAAAGTATGGAATATATACACACTAGAGTACTACACTGCGGTAAAAAACAATGACTTCTCGAATTTTGCATGCAAATGGATGGAAATAGAAAACACTATCCTGAGTGAGGTATCCCAGACCCAAAAAGAAGAACATGGGATGTACTCACTCATAATTGGTTTCTAGCCATAAATAGGGGTCACAGAATCTACAATTGGCGAACCTAAAGAAGCTAAGTAAGAAGGTGAACACAAGGAAAAACATATCGTTATCCTCTTGGATAAGGGAAGTAGACAAAATTGCCGGGGAGAAAGTGGGATCTTGGGGGTGGGGTGGGAAGGGGGTTAGGGGAGATGGGGAGAGAAAAGGTAGAAGGGAAGGAGGGGGGACTTGGGGAAACAGGAGGATTGGGATAAAGGAAGGTTGGTTAGGGGAGCACGGAACCACAATTCTTAGTTAAGGGACCCACTTTAGGGTGGGCAGGAGAATTGACCCTAGAGGGGCTCCCAGGTGCCCAAGCCGAGGTCCCCAGTTAGTTCCTTGGGCAGCTGAGGATAGGGAACCTGAAATGACCCCATCCTAGCGCAATACTGACGATTATCTTGCATATCATCTTAGAACTTTCATCTGGCGATGGATGGAGATAGAGACAGAGACCCACACTGGAGCACTGGACTGAGCTCCCAAGGTCCCAATGAGGAGCAGAAGGAGGGAGAACATGAGCAAAGAAGTCGGGACCACGAGGGGTGCACCCACCCACTGGGACAGTGGATCTGATCTACTGGGAGCTCACCAAGGCCAGCTGGACTATTACCAAAAAAACCATGGGATAAAACTGAACTCTCTGATCATGACGAACAATGAGGGCTGATGAGACGCCAAGGACAATGGCACGCAGTTTTGATGCTATGCAATCTGCTGGCCTGGTGGGAGCCTAGCCAGTTTGGATGTTCACCTTCCTAGATATGGACGGAGGGGGGAGGACCTAGGACTTACCACAGGGTAGGGAACCCTGACTGCTCTTTGGACTGGAGAGGGAGGGGGAGAGGAGTGGGGGGAAGGGGAGAGGGGTGGGAGGAGGGGGAGAAGAGTGGGAGGAGGGGGAGGAAAAGGGGAGGCTGGGAGGAGGTGGAAATTTGTTTTTTTTCTTTCTTTATTCTTCTTTTATCAATAAAAAAAGCAGAAGAGAAAAAAAAGATAAAAAAAAGTAAACTGAGGGGGAAATTTATTAGCATTTATTTTCTAGGTAACAAGGTGAATGAATTTAGTCACACCTACCTCTGCCTGCTCTGTCATATAGGCCATTTCAATGTACCCAGATTTATTGACCTGGTCACATAAAGGCTATTGGCTGAAGGAGCAGAATGTGCTCCCACAGCACTTAAACAAAGATATGAAAAATTTAATATTTTGAAAAGAAACAATAATGTTTTTATGGATAGCTTGATTTTATGCTATTAGAAAATATCTGCTAATTATTAACTATTTCCTTAAAATTTAAAATACCTATAGAAAGTTTGTAAAATGCAAAGTTAGCAGACAAAACTACATTTACATAATTTATATTACAGGAAATACATTGGAGAAATCTGTATTCAAAAGAGTGAAAAAGTACAGGTATGTGCTTTAAGTGATTACAGAAAATAATCTAATTTTAACTATGTGCATAAAAGCATAGATGAGATCTAAATAAACAGCTAAGAACTTGAAAAAGCTAAGAAGTGTATTAGACATGAATGTTTGAAAACAAGAGACTATTTAATTCTTAGTTCCATACATTGTGATAATGATGACTCTATAAAATTAGATTTAATTATCCAAATAGTAACATTTTCTGTAGTGCCCATCTTAATTATAGATATGAATCCATAAAGTACAACTATGTTCTGGTTGATTACCTGAATACCTGACCACACTGAATGTAGAAAATAAATACCATTCTTTTGCTAGTTTTTGTTTTGTTTTGTTTTTCTTTTTGTTTTTTTTTTTCAAAACAGGGTTTCTCTATGTAGCTTTGGTGACTGTCTTGGACAAGCTCTTGTAGACCAGGCTGATCTCAATCTTACAGCAATCCACCTGCCTCTGAGTCCAGAATGCTGGGATTAAAGATATACGTTACCACTGCTTGGCTTTGTCAAATATTTTGATTCATGCTGTGGTGTATCTCCCACTGTGAGTTGTTTACTTTTTACCCTACTCAAATGTTTCTCCATCATTGTAAAAGGAGGAAATGTATACATTAGGAGAAGATAATTTACATGTTATATAGAGGTATACCTGAACTCATGAGAAAGTATATATATATTGAAAATGATTTGTTTCCAAGTATATTTGGTGATGATGATGAGATGACTCTGGGTATGTCTTTTATATGAGGAGTCATATAACCATTGGGATAAAGGTAAAATGTAACACATAGGTAATAACCCATGTACAATATTAAATTTGAAAATAAATGGTCATTCTTTTTATTTAGTTTTTTTTAATTTTTTTATTAAAAAAAAAACTTCTTCATTTATTTGTATGTGCCAGAGTGGGAATATGCCAAATTTATGGTGGTGACAACAAAGTCAGAAAAGAGCATTGAATTCCTGGGAGCTGCAGTTCGAATGGTTATAAATTGCCTGATGTGGGCACTGAAAATTGGACCTGTATTGTCGGAAAGAGCAGCAGCCTTTATTAATTTATAAGCCATCATCCAATCTTTGATATTTTCTGTTTAATTTTTGCTTAATATTTCTAAAATTCATATAAGAATACAATGTATTTAGACCACATTACCCCCTGGTTCCTGATTCCCACTCTTCCTGAACACCTCTTAAACAGCTTTCCAATGTCACTTATTTCATTTTTGTTTTGATAATCTACTGAGTCCAATTAGTGATTTCATTACATGACATTCTTCACCAAACTCAATAATTTCCCCTCCTAATGTGGACAATTCCTGTTTATGACAGCACAACTGTATATGTCATTCTTTCATTCTCAGGAAAGCTTTGATTGAAATAAACCAAGCAAAACATTCTTTTTGCTGTTTTGGAAATTTGTATCTTTTAGGGATGGTGGCATAATCCAATTTATATAAATAGAAATGAAAGATATTGATGATTTAATTACTTCTCTACCCCTTAATTAAAATATTTTTGGTATATGAAAACAAAAGATTTTAGATATAATGTTATAGCTATGTTTTGTTAAAAGATAAGATGTATGATTATATTTTACCATGAGAGGTAGACATAATGAATATTTTCACAGTAGATACAACTGTTAAATGAACCAAGTATTTTTTAGGAAACAGGTTGATTTAATTTTTAATATTTAATTGATTAAAGTGATAATTTATTTAATTTTATTGCATAGAATGTTTTGCACTATTTTATGCTATTAAATTAGTTATAATTGTTGATAAATGTTTATTGATATCACAAAATTAATTGGCAAATATTATTTTCTCTATTTTCAAAATAATAGGTTTCATGTTTTCATTTATTAATGAAGAGATGTGAAATTTTTAAGAAAAGAATGGATATTTTTGCTCACTCAATTTACATTTGTATTATTTTGTGAGGAGTCATAAATTCAAGTAGATATAGTATTTATGGGTTTGGGTGGGTGGGTGTGTTGTTGTTGTTTTTGTTGTTAGTGACTCTAGGGTAAATTATATCCCCTCTTTCTGTCACTGATATTGTAATATGGTGCTTACTTAATTGTTTATTGAACAATTATTGCTTATAAATATAATATTTATTGACACAGGTCATATGCAGTAGAAAATTAGAAAACAAGGATAGAATACATTGAGGAGGTGTTAAAAAAAGTAGAGTGTAGCAAGCTTAAAAAATAACATTGAGGATGTTTGAGTCATAAAAAGCATAATTTTAAGCAAACATCACACAGCACACACACAAGCATGCACACACACACATGCATGCACATTTTCAGAGACTCCCTTTCTATTTCTTGGTCAGGGAGAATTCAAGAGTCTTGTCAAACAACTGCTTGACTGCCTACCAAAAGTTGAAAGTAAGTCTCTATTGCTTAACACATTACATGCTTTGGATATAGGATTTCAAGGAATTAATCTAGATCTAACCTGAAAGACTCCCTCGTGCAGACTAGTTTTCATAGCATCAGAAGTTGCTATGAAAGATTTCAAGTGAAGAAAACAATCAGCAATTAGTCCTACCCAGTATTGATGTCAATGAACAGCAATTACCATTGTGACATGATAATCCTGAGGGTACAACACTGGCACACATACCTTGCTGGTAGCCAACAGCTGTATAATTGAAATTAAGACCTGTTCAAAAGAAGAGAAATCATGTCTTGTGCTGGAAATACACAGGTAGCTCATGGAGCATAGAGGCGAATCTAATACGGTCACTCTGTTAAACCCACTTAATTTCTAATTGTATTCTAAATATTTACCCAATAATAGACAAATAAGAGTTGATCTCACCTCTCTTTATGAATCATGTATAAATGACCGCAGAAAACTACAATTGCTCAAAATGCAGAATGAACCATAAATTATGGGATACTTGACTACAAGTGATACAAGACCTGAACCCCAGGTCTCAGAAAAATTTTCAATAAAGGCATCAAAACGATGATAAGAAGCAAAAATGATAAGGAGGGCTTCTCTAAGATTGTCTCCTAGAAATGGTAGGAAAGCTACAACCACGATACTACAACATAATAGCTATCTAAATAAGACTAAGACAAGGGCACTACCAATAGACATCATAAAAATGGGTTCTGGGGGAGGGAGATTTAGTTTTTCTTTTTTCATTAAAAACATTTGAACTTCATATACTAGCCCCAGTTCCCCCTTCCTCACTTTCTTCCACCCCTCCCCCCACTTTCTGTTTTGGATGTGTAGATCTATTTGAGGAATATTGGTACTAGTTCTTATTCTGAAATTCTTGTGGAATTCTGCACTGAAATTACCTGGTTCTGGTTCTGTTGGTGGGGGAGATTTGTGTGACTTTTGATGATTGCTTCTATTTTCTGAGGGATTATAAGTCTTTTAAATTCTTTATCTGATCTTGATTTAATTTTGGTATATGATGTCTATTCTGGAAATTGTCCACTTCCTTTACAATTTCCAATTTGTGGAGTATAGATTTTTGAAGTATGACCTAATGATTCTCTGGACTTCCTCTGTGTCTGGTTTTATATCTCCCTTTTCTATTTCTAATTTTATTAATCTGGACATTTTCTCTCTGCCTTTTGATTTGTTTGGATAAGGGTTTATCTATTTTGTTCTTGTTTTCAAAGAACCAGCTCTTTGTTTTATTGCTTCTTTGTATTGTTCTCTTTGTCTCTATTTATTGATTTCAGTTGTCAATTTGATTATTTCCTTACATCTACTCCTACATGAATTTGCTTTATTTTGTTATAGAGCTTTCAGGTGTGTTGTTAAGTTGCTAGTGTGCTTTCTCCATGTTTTTTTTTTTGTAAGCATTTAGTGCTATGAACTTTTCTCTTAGCATTGCTTTCATAGTGTGCCATAAATTTGGGTATGTTTTTTTTCATTTTCATTGAATTCTAGGAAGTCTTTAATTTCTTTATTTCTCCTTGACCCAGTGATGACTCAGTTGAGCACTGTTTAATTCTAATTATGTTTCAGGCTTTCTGCAATTAATAGTAATGTTTAATTCTAACTTTAAGCCATGGTGATCCTGTAAGATACACAGAGTTATTCCATTTTTTAAAAATATCTTTTGAGGTTTGCTTTGTTTCTGAGTATGTGGTCAATCATAGAAAAGGTTATGCATGGAGTTGAGAAGAAGGTATATTCTTTTGTATTGGGTAGATTGTTTTAAAGATATCTGTTAAGTCCATTTGAAACATAAAATTTGTTAGTTCCCTTAATTCTCTTAACTTTTCTATCTGGCTGACCAGTTCGTAGATGAGAGTAGGATGTTGAAGACTCCCACTATTTGTGTGTGGGTTTTGATGTGTTATTTTAAGAATTAGTCACAATTCTTTTAGAAATGTGTGTGTTCTTGTATTTGGGGCACAGATGTTCAGAAGAGAGACTTCATCTGGAGGGATTTTATCTATGGTGAATATATAATGTCCTTCTCCATCTCTTTGGATTAATTTTAGTTTGAAGTCTATTTTGTTAGATATTAGGATAGCTATACCAGCTTGTTATTTAGACCCAGCTTTTTGGAAAATATTTTCCCAACCCTTCTCTGAGGTAATGTCTGTCTTTGAGTTTGAGGTGCCTTTCTTGAATGCAACAAAATGATGGATCCTGTTCTCAAACCCATTATGTTAGTTTTCATCTTTTTTAAGGCAACTTTACTCCATTGATTTTACAAGATATTAATAGCCAGTGATTGCTAAATTTTGTTGTTTGTGGTGGTAAGGTTTGTTTCTCTACTTTGAGGTTTTTTGTGTGAGATTATCTATTTTCTGTGTTTTCATGAGTGCTGCTAACTTCGTTGGGTTGGAGTTTTCCTTCTAGTACTTTCTATAGGGCTGGAATTGTAGAGAGGTATTGTTTAAATCTGGTTTTGTCATGTAATATTTTGCTTTCTCTATCTATGATGATTGAAAGCTTTGCTGAGTATAGTATTCTGCACTTGCATCCATGGTCTCATAGTGTCTGGCTTTCAGAAAATTCATTGAGAAGTCAGGTGTATTTCTGAAAGTTCTGCCTTTATATGTTATTTGGCCCTTTTTGTTTCCTGGTCTCAATGTTCTTTCTTTATTCTCTATGTTTAGTATTTTGATTATTATATGTCAATGGTACTTTTATTATACAGTATATATGGTGTTCTCTAACCTACTTGTACCTTCATGGACATATCCTTCTTTAGATTAGGAAAGCTTTCTTCTTTGATTTTATTGAAAATATTTCCTACTCCTTTAAGGTATAATTCCTCTCGTTCTTCTATTCCTGTTTTTCTCAGGTTTGATCTTAATATGGTATCCCAAATTTTCTGGATGGTACATGTTAAGAATGTGTTGTTTTTTCCATTTACTTTGATGAATCTATTTCCTCTGTTGTATCTTCAATGTCTGAGTATCTCTTTTCCATCTTTAACATGTTGTTGTTTATATTTTCATCTGTAGTTCCTGTTCATTTACTCATATTTTCCATTTCCAGAATTTCCGTGGTTTGTGTTTTCTTTATTGTCATTACTTCAATTTCCAAGTCTTGAACTTTTTCTTTCACTTGTTGGATTTTTTTCTCTTCTGTTTCTTTACTTTCTTTAAGGAATGTGTTGATTTCTTCTAATTTTTGGCTTGTCTTTTTCTCCATTTATTTAAAGTAATTTTTCATTTCCTCTTGACGTGCCTCTATCATCTACATAAAGTATTTTTAAAGTAATTTTCTTCTGTTCTACCTAAGTTGGGATGTTAAAATCTTTTTGTTGTAGAACCTCTGTTTTCTTGTGCTGTCAAGCTGCTCTTTATGATGTTAAAGATATCGTTACTCTGTTGTCTACTGATTGCTTTCTTGAAAAATTGCAGGTGTGGCCTATGGCTCTGAAGGTCACTCTTCCTCCAGATACTCCTGAGGCCTGTTGCTCCAGAAGTAGCAGATACACCAGGGGATGTTCAGGGTATATGGGAATGATGCTGATTCCTGGAAACTGGAGGGAATAGAAAGTGAAGGATTGGCACATCAGGTACCCTGGTGGTTATGACTGAGAGAGCAGGGTTGTCCAGCTGGTAGATATAATATCGCCTAGTTCTCCATGGTTTTATGGGGCCTGTGGCTCTGTTGGTCACAGATACAATTCAGTTTTCTTTAAGGATGTGATTCTTGATAGGTTTTTGGCTGTACACACTGAAGTATATGGATAACACAAATTTGAGTTGGTGGTATATTAAATTTAAAAAAGATAGCATAAATCATGCAGGAAATAAGGAAGTGAGGAGAGTTCAGAGAGGAGTTGCCAGTGGATATGTCTGAAATATATTATATGAAATTATTTAAGAATTAATTAAAATATCTGTGAAAACTTAAAATTATGGTATCATTAGAGTTAATGATGTCATGATCATTCCATAATTAGACAACATGAAAAAGTTTCAAAAGTATACAATCAGCTATTCATTGCATCCCTTCCATGTTGTATAAAGATATGAAGACCCATAGTGTATACAGTGAAGAAATTAATTGAAATGAGTTCATAATGCATTTTCTATTTTACTTATCATAATCAAAATTATATTTCCTTTTGACCTTAGAAATATGGAGGTTCTGGAGACAATGCCCTGGTGATGACCCTGTCCTGTTCAAGAGGTAAAGAATTGGAAAAGGAAGGAGTGATCCAAGCCATGGTGTTGTTGAAAATCTTGCAGCCTGACTAACTAGCCTTGAGAATGCTTCTTTCCTCTTGAAAATTCAGTAAATAGGAATATATTCATATTGTTCCAGAGCATAGATAACATCACTTTTTTTCTGGACTTGTGTTTAACTTTTCTCTTGCATATCTGGGATCATAAGCTTAGTATTTTTAACAATTATTATTCCTCAAGTTTAGTCATTATTTATAAACAGAGTCATCTTTTAAAACAACTATACCCATCAACCTAGTAACCTAATTTTTAAGCACTTAGAGGAATATTATAGCTTGCTCTCAGGCTGGTAACTCTTATAAGTCTTCAAGAAAAATAGACAGAACAGAAATCCCCAAGCCAGGCTGATGCATATTGACATGTCCAAAGCAGTGTATTATTAACACTTAATGGTCACAGTGTATGTAAAATCATTAGGCCAAAGCTATTATAGCTATATTTAATTTCTGGAATAATAAAATGTTCATGTTTTATTTATTTATTTTCTTTATATGTCTTATCCTGGTATTGTGTTCCTTAATCATATGATGTCACAGTCAGTCTGCATGACTCTTATAATATAAGAAGGCCCTGACACCTCATTCTTTTATCACTTTTCTACACCTTTCTTTGTCTATCAATATAAGTCCCTATATAGGGCAGACATAACTCTGGATAATCTAACTGTATTGCTCTATTTGCATGTTACTGCCTGAGCTTCGTAGTAGGAAGATGTTTGTAATCTGATCTGTTCCAACTCCTCTAGCTCATGAAATCCTGTTGACCATTTTAAGTTTACTTTGTTTTGATTATGTTATTTTGAGTAAGTACAAAGGCAGATGTTTCAAGAATATATCAGAACCTCATGAAGATATCTCTGGTATTTTTATTTGTGCCAAAACCTCCGTGGCATAAGAAAGAACTTCAAGTATATAAAGACATCTCCCTAAAAGTGGTATAGATAGTATGCTCATGACTTTCTTGGGAAAAATTAGGAGCAGTACTACTGAGCAAAGGCATAAATGATTCTTTAAAAATTTCCAATCAATCCAATATTTCCAAATTATAGATATATTAAAAGTCCCCAAGCATGTAAAATGTAGAGATCAAAACCAAAAGTAGCATGGTGGCCATCAAGTGGCTCAATTTTGAAAGATCTTTGTTAAGAAATTGTGGCTTTATGCCTTTTCCTTCCCATCACATATGGATACACACCATACAGGGGCTGAACTGGGCCAGCCATTAAAGTACAGAGACTCAAATATAAAATAATTTATACACACAAATTGCAATGAGAAAATATATTGTAGAAACCTAAACAAAATAGGAAAGAGAAAAGTAAATATTTAAAATGTCAAAACAAGAAAGAAGAACCCTTCCTTTGACCTTTGAATTTTTTCTTTTATTTTTGTCTATCTGAGAAGCTCATTAATATTTGCTAGTTAAAAAGGCCACAAAGAATCACAATTTTATGTTTACTATAGATACATAAAGTATTTATATGCATATAAACATTTATATAGTTTTATGAAATTATTCTGTTTAGGATGATAATGATTCCCTTAAGAGCCATAGAATATATAACAAAATCACCAGTATTAGGTAGAAGAAATTTTCACTGACAAATTGTTGATAGATGGAGTACAAGAGACACCACAAAGAACATAGTCTATTGATGCTACCCAGAATGGCTTGTGAGAGGTTGAAGATAAGTCTGGATTGTTGAACACAACACATAATTTGGACTCACTGTTCAGTGCAAATGAATGGGATCTAACATGAGGCTCTTCCCCAATGACTAGATTTCATAGATTCTGAAGCTGCTATGCAAGCTGCAAATGACAAGAAGCAAGCAATAGACTAACCAAATGTGACATCTATGAACCACAAAAGATCAAGATGGTAATATAGATCTAAAAGAGCAGCGTTGGTATTTTGATGGGGATTACATTGAATCTCTTTGCAAGATATTTTATTACACTGTGTAAAACTACATCAATTAGATCGGTTCAGTAAAAAAAC
Organism: Microtus pennsylvanicus; assembly: GCF_037038515.1. Lineage (NCBI taxonomy): Eukaryota > Metazoa > Chordata > Mammalia > Rodentia > Cricetidae > Microtus > Microtus pennsylvanicus. Next base: position 104,527,854 of record NC_134601.1, read on the forward strand.
TGAATGGTTAATAGGCAGGCTTTTCAAGTCAGAGAGGAGAGTGGGAAGAAGAAAGTAGAGACACCAGGAGACCCAAGGAAGCATGTAATATAAGTTATGAGAAAACAATCCATGAGCCACCTGTAGCACATAAGTTAAAATTACTGGATCCATTTAATTTATAGGAACTAGTTTAAAAGAAATCCCTGCTGTTGGTCAAACAATCATAATTAAAAATAAATCCCTTGTCATGTTTTTAGAGGAGACTTGTGGGACAGAGGATTACTTGCTACAAATATATACATTGCTTTTGGTAGGAAGAACATTTTTACTGTTAATTTGACCCATTCATGAGAATGGGAAATCTTCGTAAACTTTTTTCTTCAAAGACTTAAAGATATCACATAGAAATTGTTCACTTGTTTGGTTTTAATTACCCCAAGATATTTTAAATTATTTGAGATTATTATGAGTGGTTTGGTTTGCCTGAATTCTTCCCCTCTATGCTTTTTTATGTGTATATTAAAGGGAAACTAATGTGGAAACACTTTCAGGCAATAGCCTTTAGGGTACCTGCCCACTGGGGCATGGTCACTTGTACTATAAACAGAAAGGCAAAGCTGGTGTGTCCTCTTTCTTGGCTGCTGGATTCAGTTCCTATTCCCTGCTTGTGTAGAAGGCTGTGATCTGTGAGTCTACTCCTAAGTAAAGATCCCTTTATTATACTCAATTCCAAGCTAATGTGGGACTGCTTTATAGTATCCATCTATATCTGGCACCCCCTTGATTCCTGACTCCATACCTGCCAAGACCAGCCCAAAATGTCTGAGGCCCAAAGGTACATGGACCAGAAGGTCTCCCACCCTTGCCTGTCTGGTTTAATTTTACCTATTCAGTGGAATAAACCCCACCATAGTGGAGCTACAGTGTGGTGATTTTGTAATTTCATGGGCTCATGCCATTTTCTCTGCCATTCAGTCATCTGGTGACTTGCCCAGCTTCTGGTTTATGTTCCCTGCTAGTATGCTCTGGGTTCTTTGATATTCTGGAAAACAAAAACAACCAAACAAACACAAAAAAGCAACTCACTAGATGTATTGATTAAATTGCTCTTAATTAGTCAAGCAAAGCGCCAATGTGGAACTGAATGGGACTGTTCTTGCTGCTGCAAATCACGTATCTCCACACTGTGACTGCTACTGCAACACTTGCTTGTCAATAAAAATTATTATACTTGCAACAATATACTAAAATTTCATAAAGAAGATAAGTTATTTAATTAATAAATAAATCAATAAATTTGAAAGTTATATAATTGCAGACTGTAGCATGAGGTCCTGCTTGTTGGGGTTTCTGTCCTGCCCAGTTCCCAAAGCCATTTAGCCCAAAAGAATCACACTGAAGTCTATATTAGATATAAACTGATTGCCCCATTAGCTCAGGCTTCGTATTAGCTCTTATAACATATACCAGCCCATTATTCTAGTATATGTTAGCCACATGGCTCGGTACCTTTTTCAGCAGGGCAGGTCACATTCTGCTTCTTTCGTGTCTGGACAGTACTGCGGGAAGAGCTTCCTTCTTCTCAGAATACTCTTGTGCTCATTGCACTGCCTGTACTTCCTGTCTGGTTGTCCCACCTATATGTCCTGCGTTGGCACTCCAACATGGTAGAGTGACTACATGTGAAGCCTGGGAAAGCTTGAAGAGGAATTCCAGTCACAAATATAGAAATTAGCACAGCTGGTGGCATGCTGTAACTCCATTGGGAGAGAGCCTCCTGACTCAACAAGTGTACAAAACAAAAATGAGTTGTGTGATTTTGGGACACAGCTTCCTGGGCTGTGCTGCCAGTACAAATTCCAGCTAGTAAGCATTTCAATGACATTTGTGGGCCTGGGTATTTCTGTGCCCACTCTTGTGAGGGAGGAAAGTGTCTGAGATTATGTCTGTGGCTCAGCTCTTCCTCCCTGGGCAGATGGCAGGTTCAGGCTTGGTCAGGTAGGAAAGCATGGTAGCCACCATACACAGAGATGTTTCCAGGCTGTGCAGCACTCTGAGTGGCAGAATTGGCTGTAATTCAGACAAAACATGTTTATGTACTGCACGCTCATTCTCAGAGTTAAAGTGCTGAGTGTGGCTCCTATCTGGTGGCCCCAGAGCTAGCAGAATGGTATGTCCAAAATTTTAAAATTGGAGAGAGGTGGAGCCAACATCCAGAGCAGGTACAACCACACTGCTTAGCATTTTGAATGCTACTCTTCAAGACAGTAGAGAATTACAAACAATGTAATAGGACAGATTGAGATATAAGCGACTTCTAAATGGGTCACAATGTTGTATAAATGTACGCAGGTTTGAAAGAGAAAAGATAAAGAGCATAGAGAGTAATAAAATAAAGTTGATGCTTTAAAAAAGGTAAAATTTTAGAGTGACAGAGTACAGATAGTCATGGATTAAGAGAAGTCAAGAAATATAAGCCACATAAAAATGGAAATTTCTCAGAGAGTCTGTATTATGTATATTATTATGTTTTCTTTAATTATTTACTGTGAAGGAGCTAGGTACAGAGAGACATTTCATTGTTTGGGCTGCTAAGCTAAACCAGTATGGATATTATGAAAGTATTATGACTTCAGATTTGTGGTCTAAGGATATGGTGCTTTGGAAAAAAGGTTCTTTTGTTTTCACAGAGGATGAGACCCTGTGGATTACTTCTAGACCATTATGGTATGATAGACCAGGCCTTCCTGAAAGGTTGTTTTCATTGGTTAATAAATAAATAAACTGCTTGGCCTGATAGGACAGAATTTAGGTAGGCAGAGGACACAGAACTGAATTCTGGGAGGAAGAAAGCAGAGAGTCAGAGAAAGCCACCATGGAGCTGCCAGGTCAGACATGCTGAAACTTTCCCTGTAAGCCTTAACATACAGATTATTAGAAATGGGTTAAATCAAGATGTGAGAGTTAGCCAATAAGAGGATAGAGATAATGGGCCAAGCAGTAATTTAATTAATACAATTTCTGTGTGATTGTTTTGGGTGTAAGCTAGCCAGGTGGGACAGGACAAAGGACCTGCTCTCCTTTCAACAGCAGACAATATCACCATCCAGGAATTTAATAACCTTTTTTGTTTATACCATGGATGGTATTCTGCAACGGTTTTTCTGACACATCCATTTTTTTTAACGGTTTGGGGACTTTTTTATTGAAAGAAAAAAAAAGAAATTCCCGCCTCCTCCCAGCCTCCCATTTCCCTCCCCCTCCTCCCACTCTTCTCCTCCTCCCCCTACTCCTCTCCCCCTCCCTCTTCAGTCCGAAGAGCAGTCAGGGTTCCCTGCCTAGTGGAAAGTCCAAGGTCCTCCCTCCTCCATTCCAGTCTAGGAAGGTGAACATCCATACTGGCTAGGCTCCCACAAAGCCAGAACATTAAGTAGGATCAAAACCCAGTGCCATTGTCTTTGGCTTCTCATCAGCCCTCATTGTCTGCCATGTTCAAAGAGTCCGGTTTTATCCCATGCTTTTTCAGTCCCAGTCCAGCTGGCCTTGGTGAGCTCCCAATAGATTAGCCCCACTGTCTCAGTGGGTGGGTGAACCCCTCGTGGAACCATCTTAGTGTTGGCAAGAGACTTGAACCTAGAGGGGCTTCCAGGTGCCCAGGGCGATGACCCCAGTTAGCTCCTTGGGCAGCTGAGGATAGGGAACCTGAAATGACCCTATCCTATAACCATACTGATGAATATCTTGCATATCACCATAGAACCTTCATTTGGTGAGGGATGGAGATAGAGACAGAGACCCACACTGGGGCATCAGACTGAGCTTCCAAGGTCCCAATGAAGAGCAGAAGGAGGGAGAACATGAGCAAGGAAGTCAGGACATCCATTTATTTGATATTAGGACTTAGCTTTGCCTTTCACATTATATCCTAAAAAAATGGTTTGATAACAGAGCCAAGAATCAGATACTTTTAAAAATAATAGTGTTTCACAGACTAAAATGAACAACTGAAAATATTAATACCATGAAAAATCAAAGATTAGCTAAAAACATTAATTTTTCTGACAAAATTGAATCCATTTAATGGGTGCTGAGAAATTATCTAATAGAATCAATGCTGTTGAATTTGACAATCAAAAACTATTAAAGTTATGATAAGTTACCGGATAGAGTATCTCTCAAGGAAGACAATCTGCATACCATCAAAATAATATCCAAGGATGAGATGTTACCTTAATGGAAAATTTTCATATCTTGGAATCATATGTGCAGAATGAGGACTAGAGGTTATTTGAGTAAATTAAATTATTAGAAATATTCACAGGTCAAAAGATTTAAGACAGTGGTAAAAAATAGGAAATGATTGAGGAAATTATTGGAGCTGATGAACAGGCTTTAGCATTTCTGGCTTTTGAAAATTACATTTTAGAATGCAAAAAGATACTTGGAACTTTAAAGGGTAGGTAACCATCAATGGATGAAAAGATCCTGCATACACTGAACATTGAGACATTTGACTATAACACCGAGGCTTGGGTTGAAGAAACAATTTCCAAAGGTATGAGGAGACATAAAAATGACAAATGTTTTAATTCTGGTAGAATAGGACAACTGAGAAGAGATTGGTAAACAAGGCATCCCTGGAAATAATGTCCCCTCTAGAAATGGTAAAAGTAAAATGTCTCAGTCTTCTAGATTAGGTAGAAGATGTGGTAAAGGCCAACATTGGAACAATGAATATAGATGTAAAAAAGGGGAACAAGGAAACATGATACTATCAGGAAACTCCTTGGGGGGGGACCTCTTACAGGCCCCTACCTCAAACATGATCCAGTCATTCCCAATCACTTTTGAGAACATGTCTCACCAGGAAAATTAAAAAAAAAAAATACAGTGCCTGCTGAAAAAAAAGAACAACATACTTTTCAGATGATGGAACAAACCTGAAAGATAAATTAATGAATCAAAAATTCCAATAGAAAATAGGAAACACATAATTTGGCGGACTTCTATGAATGATCAAAGACCAAAACTAAGAGTGAGTATAAATAATAATGTATGTAAGGGCTTACTGGACACAAGTATGGATATGACTATCATTTTCAAGAATCTCGACATCCAAATTGCCTTTTCAAGGGGCAGATGTTCAATTACTAGGAATTTAAACCATTGCTCAAGTGAACCAATTATGAGAAGGGTTGAACTCATAGGGACAGAAGGAAAGAGAGGAAGGCTGAGGCTGTATGAGGCTAATACAGCAGTAAATTTATGGGGTTGTGACATGCTGCAACAATGGAATATGATGATTAACATTCCTGCAGTCTCAGAAACTCAAAGGTCTCCAGCCATTCAGTTTGTGCACGAACACAAAACAATTAGCAAACCTTCAGAGGTACCAATGGCCCTACCTTTAAAACCATGAACTAAGAAACCAATATGGGTTAACAATGGACTTTAACAGAAGAGAAACTTCAGGCATTAGAACAGCTGCTACAGGGGCAAGTAAGTGCTCACCGTATTGAAGAATCAACTAGCCCTTGGAATTTTCCTGCATTTGTTGTTAAAAAAAATCAGGAAAATGAAGAATGGTATCAGATCTAAGTGCTGTCAGAAGTTAATCTAAACTATGGGCCCTATGCAATCTGGAACTTCTTTGCCTTCCCTATCACCTAAAGGAAGGCCTCTTATACTTATTGATTTAATATATTGTTTCTTCACTATACCCTTACAAGAAAAGCACAGAGAAAAAATTGCTTTCATAGTGCCTACTTATATAATTCTCAACCAACTAGGAAAGGTCAATGAACCATCTTCCCATAGGGAATTCTCAATATCCCTACACTGTGCCAATATTTTGTAAGTCAGCCATTGGAAATAATATGAAAACAATTCCCTAGATCTATAATTTACCATTACATGGGTGACATTTTACTATCTGATTCAAATGCAGATATATTGGAAAGAATTTTTGAAGAAGTAAAGTTTCTACTAAATGGGGATTATAATTTTCCCCTGAAAAAATATAAAGAGGAGATTCTATCAGTTACCTAGGTTATAAAATAGGTTTACAAAAAAAATTACAACACATAAAGTACAAATTAGAAGAGACCGATTGTGAACCCTTAATGACTTTCAAAGTTTCCTAGGAGACATTTCCAATCTATGATCCATTATTGGGATAATACCTGATCTAATAATTCATTCAAACAAACCTGAAATAGTGACAAACACCTAGTCTCAGGGAATTAACAGGTGAAGCTGAGAAACAATCAACTTTGGTTGAAGAGAAATTACAGAAGGCACGTGTGGATCACTTGGATTCAAATCTTAATTGCATTCAATTCATATTGCCTTATACAAATTCTTCTGAAGGAATTTTAATGCAGAAGGAAGATACTTTCTCAAATGGTGTTTTTACCTATAACCAAAAAAAAATATGTGGAAAGGGTCTCTGAATTAATTATAATAGAAAAATTGAGACGGCATCAACTAAATGGAATAGACCCAGCAGAGATTATAGTGCCCTTTACTACTCATGAAATTAAAAAAAATCTGGAAAGGGAATGAATTTGGCAAATAGCTAGCGCTATTTTTAAGAGAGATTAATACCAATTATCCAAAAAGAGATAGAATTAACTTCATAAAGAAAACTACTTGGGTCCTTCCCTGTATTGTACATGACACACCAATAACTGAAGCCTGTACTTTCTATACTGAGGCAAATAAATCAAGAAGGGCAGGTTAATTAAATAAGATTTAAGTAAAGTGGAAAAACACCCTAATAATTCTATTCCAAAGGCAGAAATATATGCTATTCTCATGGTACTAAGAAATTTTGAAAGAATCTTTCAATACAGTTACTGATTTACAATATGCAGAAAGAGTTGCTTTTCATTTTGAAACTGCTTAATTTATACAAGATGATACAGAATTGACTTTATTGTTCATTCAGATTCAAGATATATTTAGGAATATGCGTGGTCCCACATACATAACACGCATCACATCTCATTAGGGTCTGCCAGGTCCTGTGGCTATGAAGATTATAATTAGATGTTCCTTTTGTTCTTTTTATAATGAAACACTGCTATCTACATGGAGTAACCTAAAGGGTATGCAGAGGAATTAAATCTGGCAGATGGATGTGTTACAATTTGCAGATTTTGGAAAATTAAAATGTATGTACTACACCATTGACATTTATTCAGGCTTACAATGGGCAACGGCTTTGAGTTAAGAAAAGGCTAATTCAGTAATCACACATTTATTAAGATCTATGGAGATCATAGATATACCTGCATAAATAAAGACAGACAATGCTACAGCATATGTCTCTGAGAAATGAAACAGGTTTTTGCTTATTATAATATAAAGCATATTACAGGTATATCAAGCAATCCTACAGGTCAGGCAGTTACCGAAAAATCAAACTGAACTATAAAGAATATATTACACAAACATAAAGGGAATGAAAATACCCCAGAAATACATTCCACAATGCTTTATTAACTTTGGATTTTCTTAACGCTAATGAGAAATGAACAACAGGAGTAGAGAAACAATGGATAATAGAAAAAATTATGAATGAAATCATTCAGTGTATTTCAATGAGGGGTTGACCTCACAATGGAAACCAGAAGATGTGCTATGTTGGGAAAGGGGTTTTGCTCTTGTTTCTACAGGAGATACCTGTATGGATACCATCAAATTTAATAAAGATTTGGTTTGAAAAAAAAAAAACCTCTTGAGAAAAAGAAATGACAGCTCATCCACAGAGGAGACAATCATACAGGTGATGAGAAAATCTCATAAGAGTTTGGGAAGGTTTCTGTTCTTGTCTTTGCAGGAAAATTCTCACCTTCAAAATATCAAGAGACCTTGGATATCTAGATGCCTACAGGAAAAAAGATACTAACTATGTAGAAAAGATCACCAAGTAAAGAGAAATCTGACTTATAAGGACAGGTCAACTGCAGGGTAAAATTTCATTACCTGAGTATAATTAAAGCTGGCTTTGGAGCTGGATAATGGCTATCTTTATTAAATTAAAGTATTTTGCTAAAAGAAAAATTCAGAGTTTCTGCTGACTCATGATAGGAGCCATCTTGTATGGAACAGAAAGAAGAAAGAATTTAGGAAAAATTTTACTTTTCTCCATACCTATTTTTGTCTCTGTCATACCATTTGTTGAATATATGTTTATATAAATAATGTTTAAGTTTTCCACAAAGAACAATACATTTTCCTGTAGTAATCTTTGAAGTTTCCAGGAAGAAGACAGGACCCCACAACAATGATTCCATCTTCTTAATATGATGTCATGATGCTGATTAGTGTTACTAATCAATTTTGGGTACCATCTACTCAAAATGATTCTAACTTGATTAAATAAAATGGTGCACCTTCCTACAATGTTCTAGCCAGAATTTCAAATAAGAATTTCAGAAAAACCTTACCAATGACTCAGAGACTTGTTGCAATTATACAAGACAGTAATTTTAAAATGTAGCCCTCATTTTACTATTAGAGAATCCTATACAAAAAAGACACCACCCCTATGACAGCTGGAAGCAATTCTAGAAGACGATGTCCCCTCTACAAATAAAGTTTGTACTCAGGGTCAGGGACATCAATTAAGGGTTGATCGTAACTGACATGTGATTCAGTTTTGGGGTGTGAATTATGTAGACTCAGGGATATTCTTTGAAAAAGAAAAGGTAAATTGGATAGAATAATGGATTAGTGTGATCTTATTCACAATAATAATAATAGTGAGTAATACAGTGAATACTTGTGAACTATAATTTATAGACAATTTATATTGGTATGATACCTATATATTGACATAATTTAAATTATATCTGTTATATCAAATATACTCCTATTTATCTTCATAATATTTGTACACCAATGCAAAGTTATTTTTCTTATTATATGCATTCATGCTTTTATTTCTCCTTAAGATATTTTGTATATTGATACAATTTTAGGATATATTTATCATATTGCACTATATATTTCTACCTCTAATCAAATACTTATACATTGTTTACACTTTGAGGTTATTGTCCTCATTTGCTACACAGTTGTTTTAAGATTTTTTAATATTCTAATATGAAGTCTTAGTCTTTAAGATATATAGGTATTAAGAATTATAGGTCAGTAGTCATCCATGTTTGTCATACTTATAGTTAGACTAATAAGGTTCTTTAGATACATACAGATTGTATTCTTCATGGATAGGTAATCTTCAACCACTTCAAAGAGCTGTAGAATATAGCATTTAAATAACTTAGGTTTTTGTTTTTTTGACCTGAGACATGATTTCTCCTGGCAGAATCAATGTATTCCTGAGAGTATGTTGGGCACTAAAGACACTCCACTTGGAAGGTTTTTTTTTTGTTGTTGTTGTTTTTTTTTTTTTTTTGGCAAAACTGGTCTTTGAACAAGGAACTGCCCATGCTTTGAACATTGACAAATGCATGGTGTCTAGACAGGATATAAGAAAAACAATTGCAAATCTTGCCAAGACACTGTAAGATGATTTTGAAAATTTGGTTGAATTTTTAAATGGTCTGTCAGTTACTCTAAGCCTTAGCCAAAGTTGGCTGCTCCAACATTGCAAATGAGACTTTGGTTAATTGCCCAGATGGTCAGTTTTCTCTGTCATTTATTGCACATTAATTTTTCTTTCTGTAAATTATTTATTTTAAAATGCATTATAAATATATTCTGCTGGAATCAAATTTGTTCAATTTGTTAGGGTTGGCAAGATACTTGAACCTAGGATGGCTCCCAGGTGCCCAGGGCAATGTCCCCAGTTAGTTCCTTGGGCAGCTGAGGATAGGGAACCTGAAATGACCCTATCCTATAGCCATACTGATGAATATCTTGCATATCACCATAGAAGCTTCATCTGGCGATGGATGGAGATAGAGACAGAGACCCACACTGGAGCACCGGCCTGAGCTCCCAAGGTCCCAATGAGAAGCGGAAGGAGGGAGAACATGAACAATGGAGTCAGGACCACGAGGTGTGCACCCACCCACGGAGACAGTGGGGCTGATCTATTGGGAGCTGACCAAGGCCAGCTGGACTATGACTGAAAAAGCGTGGGATAAAACTGGACTCTCTGAACATGGCGGACAATGAGGGCTGATGAGAAGCCAAGGACAATGGCACTGGGTTTTGATCCTACTTCATGTTCTGGATTTGTGGGAGCCTAGCCAGTTTGGATGTTCACCTTGCTAGACCTGGATGGGGGGGTAGGATCTTTTTTTTGTCTTTTTTTTCACTTTTTATTTTATTTTATTATTTTTTAATTTATTTATTTATTAAGGATTTCTGCCTCCTCCCCGCAACCGCCTCCCATTTCCCTTCCCCTCCCCCGATCAAGTCCCCCTCCCTCATCTTCTCGAAGAGCAATCAGGGTTCCCTGATCTGTGGGAAGCCCAAGGACCGTCCACCTCTATCCCGGTCTCCTAAGGTGAGCATTCAAACTGCCTAGGCTCCCCCAAAGCCAGTACGTGCAGTAGGATCAAAAACCCACTGCGATTGTTCTTGAGGGGGTAGGATCTTGGACTTTCAACAGGACAGGGAACCCTGACTGCTCTTAGGACTGGAGAGGGAGGGGGAAAGGAGTGGGGGGAGGGGGAGACGGGCAGGAGGAGGGGGAGGGAAATGCGAGGCTGGGAGGAGGCAGAAATTTTTTTTTTTCAATAAAGAAAAAAAGTTTTTTTGTAAGGAATGCAGGTTTTGTTGTTAATACATTACTGTTTTATGTGGTGAGCCCTCTGAAACACACACACAACTCAGAGCTAAGAATACTTTTATTGTTTCTTTTTTACTTTCTTTTTATTTGTTCAATGAGTCTTCCAAATCATGTATCTTTAACTCATTTATCTCCAGCCCCTCAATCTGACCTTGTAACCACTCCACAAAATAAAAAAAAATTTAAGACCAAGAAAGAAGAAGAAAAAATAATAAAAATTTCTTCACAATGTGACAAAGTGTGTCATGTAGTAAACCCCTTTATTGATATAAATTTACTTGTGAGTTTTCATTGCAAAGAGATTTCATTGGTCTAGTACTAAGACTCTGGTATCTACTACAATATCAATATTAGGGCCTCACTACTGCTCCTCTTGGATATTCTATTGTCACCCTGTATTTTAGAGATCCCGCAGCTTTGAGTCTGTGAGTAAGGTCCCTTCACATAATCCAGAAGATCATAGATAGTGTGGGTCTTGGGGCAGGTCAACTCATAGCCCTGATTCTGGGCCTGGACAGTGTTGCGGGAGGTCCTCCCGCTTCTCCAACCTATAGCTGCTGAGATACCAGCCCATTGGGGCGTGGTCTCTCTCCCTTTAAAAAAGCGGCCATTTCTCTCTCTCTCTCTCTCTCTCTCTCTCTCTCTCTCTCTCTCTCTCTCTCTCTTGGTTTTTTGAGACAGGGTTTCTCTGTGGTTTTGGAGCCTGGCCTGGAACTAGCTCTTGTAGACCAGGCTGGTCTCGAACTCACAGAGATCTGCCTGCCTCTGCCTCCCGAGTGCTGGGATTAAAGGCATGCGCCACCACCGCCCGCGTGGTTTGCTCTTTTCTGAGTCGTTTTTAAATCTCCCTTTAAAAAAGGGGCCACTTCCCTCTCCTCTCTCTCTTCACTTCCTGCTCCGCAGGAGACTAGACTCCTGGTTGCGTTGCGTAGAGGGCTGTTGCCTGGGACAGTGATCTGTAAGTTTTTTCCCCTTTAAATAAATATCACCCTATTAATCATAATCCCAAATTGGTGTGGCATTGTTTGTGACTTATGCCTTCATTTTGGCGCCCAACGTGGGGCTCGAACCCACGACCCTGAGATTAAGAGTCGCATGCTCTACCGAATGAGCTAGTCGGGCGGGCTTGGGGGCGGCGGGGTCCGCAGCTCAGGATCGGGTGGCTGGGGCGGGGGGAGGGGGGCCCAGGCAGGTGGGGCGGCAAGCGATGAGTCCTAGGCGCCTCCTCCGCCTCCCGCGGGCCCTGCTCTCTGCCTCCCGCTCCCACGCCCGGATGATCTGAGCCGCGAGGGCTCTGAGAGCTGGGGGCCCGGACCCAGCCCAGCTCCTCCCCTCCTTCGCCCGGGCCCGGCCGCTGCCGTCGCAGGACCCCCGAGCCCAGCTGCTGTCGCTGCCGCCCCGGCCGATCAGGACAGTTGCAGGGTTGGTCACCTCACCAATGATTCCTGTCCTCACAACCAGGATGAGCATTTTAGCACTGCCCTGGTTAATTCACCCTTAGCATCAAGAAGCGAGGGCAGAGGTCAAATCTGCTGCCTTCATGCTTTCAAGTTCCTTACACTGCAAGTATTAGTGCCAGCTCCCCTATATTGCCCAGGATAAGTACAGAGGCCAATCTCCCTAGCCTTGCAGTTGTTCAGGGGAAAGACTGTTCTCCCTCTCCCATGTACATAGGTTCAGACTCTCTCCTTGTATAAGACATCGATGGGGTAATAGGGAGTTTATCTCTCATCTTCCCATGCCACCATATGTTAGAAGAGTAATAGGGACAACCAAGCCCATTCACAACTTTGGAGCTAGTCACCCACACCTTCGATAGCAATGCCAGTTTGGCTGTGATGCCTAGGCAAGAAGCAGTGTTAGTTTTCTAGAGTGATGCACGTGGGGAATGTCAACTCTGTCATCTCCTGCACATTGTTATGGGCAAGGGGTAAGAGGGGGCATCTCTCTCGCATCCACACCACCACATGACAGATGTGTAGTTAGATAACTCTTCCAAACATAAAGCTTCAGGCCTGAATAACTCACACCTCTGCCAATAGAGCTGATTCTATTGTGTTGCCCAGGTTAGGTGCAGGGCCTGCTCACCCTAGTGTGGGAGCTCATGCGGGGCAGGAACATCTCTCCTGCTCTTGCAACCTCAGAAACAGTTCACCCACCTGCCCCAGACATTTATGGGTGCAAGGGGACATTTCTGCCTTCTACCTATGCCACCACAAGACAGATGAGTAATGGGAACAACCGCCTCTTGCTCACTATTTTTGAGCTGACTCACCCACACCTCTGCAAGTAGGTTTGGTTCCATTGTGTTGCTCAGATAAGGCGCAAGGCTTGCTCTTCTTAGTGTGGCTACTGGTGGGGGACCATGTACAGCTGTTTTGTTTTTGTGATGCAGGGCCTGCTCTGCCACCTGCCCAAGGCATTTACAGAGAAAGATAAATGGCATCTATCTCATGCCTGTGCCACCATACAGCAGATGAGGTGTGGAGCTAGGTCTCCCTTGCTCACCACTTCAGGACTGGCTCACCCACACCTCCACGAAAAGGGTTGACTTTATGTTATTGTCCCGAAGAATTAAAGATCCATTCTCCTGAGTGTTGCAGCTGTTTAGAGGCAGAGACAGCTCTCCTACTCTTATGAACTCACAGCCAGTTCTCTTACCTAAGTCACTTATTGAATGGCAGGAGAGAGAAGACATCTTTTCTTGCCAACAGTTTTTATTTCTTTTTGACTTCAGGAAGATGACTTTCCAAGTTACAGACTTTTATGGTGGTAGGATTTTCTTATTCTCAAACATTAAACATTTTACTCATTCACTTTTTGTTAATATAGTTTCAGAATGAACACAAGCAAATATCAACACTTACTCTGGAGCTACAATTTTCAAAGAGAGCACTGGCATCTATAAACATAATTATATGTAATTTATCATTGTAAATGAAACAGTGAAATTCAATGAATTCAAGGTTGATATTTTCAAACATGCTATTTTAGTAATTGGACAAGTTTGCAACATAATTAGCCAGGAACAAAGCAATTCTATATATTGATTTTTATGTTTTACAAAAAATAACTTAAGCCTTTTGTGTATATCTAAATGTAAATTGCAAAACTATACAATTTTCAAAGGAAAATGTGGGGAAATTATATAAAATTTGACTTTGGCAATGACTATTGGATGCGATACCAAAAGCAAAATCATTAATAGAATGAACAAATCCAAATTACTGTGAAAGAAATGAAAATATTTATAGGAAATTATAAGAGAAATGTCTCATAAATTAAAGCTTTAAATGTATGTATTTATAAATATATATGAAAACATATACATATATATGTGAAACTATCAATATCTCCAAATATCTCATCAGAAAATATATATCATATGAATATATGAATAGAAATTGAGGACTCAAAATGATGATAGTCTTCTTATTTCTTTATAACACTATAAGTTATTCAAATAAATATTTAATATATAACTAGTAGAAAAGGAAATACCAAAATAATGGCACTAATACAATCTGACAATTATGGAACATGACATGAATTCTGATGTTTTGCTACTAAGAATGCAAATTCACTCCTAAAGTATATTACAAAACAAAATTTACTAAATTACATAACAATCTGATCACTAATATTTGTTCTAATGACATAAACAAGTATATATGGAGAAGATGATGCCCCACTTAAATGTTTATTATTGATATGAGCATGGTCAATCCCTCAGATCCGTTTTAATTAAAAGACATTCTCTAGGTCAGGCTCAAAGGAATGGCAAAACCTACACCTGATCTGAGTACAAATGTTGATAATGTATTGAAAATATTGCACATATCTTCCTTTTCTTGGATAATTGCAACCTAAGACTGCTCCTCTAGAAAGACTAAAAAGCTACCTCCTCATTAAGCTGTATAAAAAAAAACAAGTTGTATTGTATCTCTTAATGTCAGAAATAACACTTATAAACACTCACCTACATGCCTTTCTCAACTTGAGCTGGAAAAGAACAACAACAATGGACATGCCAAAGTGGACAAAGTGGGTGGGAAAAAGATCGTATGTCTCAGCCCTACACAAGGAACTGGAGACAACTGAGCAAAGCTGGAAGAAGGAGAAGAAGTCTTCCCCAGGGAAGAACCTAAAATCTTGCTGCAAACTGCAAGATGGTCAGACCCGAAAACACACAAGTTATATGCTATAGACTGAGCGCGGACGCACACACACACACACACACACACACACACACACACACACACACACACAAATACACACAAAAAACACATGCAGACATGCATAGTGTGTATACTCCTTACAGTTGCATGACGGTATCTAAATACATATATTTGCAATAAATTTGAAAGGGAGGCAATGCATTTGAAAGAGAGAAGGTTGGTTTATATTGGAAGGTTTGGAAAAAAAAGGAAAGGAGGGGATAAATATGATTATATTATAATCTCAAAAACAAAACAAAATCCATGGATCTGTAGCTAATGGGCCCTAAGACAAAACTACTCCTATTATTCTAAGAAATGAGCACATTGTTCAATTGTTCCCTTAGTATTTATCTTTATATCAGTAAATTATAACCTAACTCAGCACCTGTCAGAGGAGCTTCTTTTTGAAGAAGATTGAAAAAGTAACACAGAGATGCAGACTATGAATATGGTATTATTCAAACCTCAAAGTTACATCAATACCACACTCCTTGTTCCTAAGACTTCGAGAATCTCAAGATTGTGGAAATGGAAAAATGCTGAGAGATAGAGGTGGTGGATAAGTATAGTGCAACATTATTTCTGAGCAATAGTTATACCTGCCATCTATAACTGCATGCTTAAGACCTTTGGGAAATCAGATCTGACAAAATTCCAGCACATATGTAGGAAAGGATTAAAACATTGTGCTGCTCACCTACATGAATTTCTAGTCACAAATTCTGACTTGTGGGAGGACAATAACTTTTTTGTAGCAACTTGACCTGGGATATAAGGAAATAAGTATGTCACAAGAGATGGTCCTAAACCTGTGCATATACTAAAGCACTAAGTGGACTCAATGGGTTTCACAAAAGTAGCACATGAAATTGGCAGGGAAGTGTAGTAGTGATGGTAGGAACTTGAAGGGCACAAATGGAATATGGATTTAATTAAAGCATATGTGAAATTCTCAAACAAAAAAAGCAAAACTTATTTACAAACAATTGGTATATGATTACAAGCTGGAGGGATGGCTCAGTCATCAAAGGCTAGAAACACTACCAAAAATATAAGAGTTCAGAGAGGAAATATGATTACATTGAATAATTTTGAAATTAAGTTTTATTTTTGAAAATGTTATTCATAAATGATAACATGTTAAACTGACATGATAAATTTTATTTGCACATGCTTTTTTATTTAAGTGTTGATAAATAACATTCTATTTTGCTGAAATTTATACTATTTCTCTACAATTTCTGCATAACATCTTTCTTGTGCCTTTCTTTTCTGGAAGCAAACTATGTATACCTATATAAATACATAGATTTTTTTATTATTACTTAGTATAATAATAATATTATTATTACTTAGTATGGTAAAAATACATATTATGCACATTTTGCATTATATTCATTGTTAAATTTCAATGTGTTTTCTCATTTTCTAAAATAAGGTATTGATGTTATTTTACCAATGTTACCAATAACATCCATTTTGCCATTCACAAATAATGTATTTTAGTCTTATTTGATAGCTCAATAACTGAGGCAGGGCAATAGCAAAAACACAAGTAAACAAGGCAAACTCAAAATGAATAAGCAAAATTGGCCAAAAAAATTTGGTCCTGGCAGTGGACCAAAACAATGATACCTAATGACATGCACTCCTAGATAATCACAACATGTTAGCTGTGACCACCAGTTTCAAAAGAATCACCTAGAAGTGTTACTGCAAAAGTTTAATTTTCCTAACCCTATAAAATCCCTGACCCTTTTACAATAAAGAGCTTCTGCATTAGAATCTCTTCGAGACTATGTCATTGTCTCTGGCCACAGGAAATGGGAATTGCACAACAAGCAGCAGCAAAAAGCCCACAACAAATGTCACCCACAATGGACCTTATTCTTTTGCTAGCTTTTTGAGTTCTTCTTACCTTTTTGAGGCATTTTCTTTCTTGTTTGCTTCCCCGACTGCTGTCCCTGTCCTGACTTTCTGCCAGCATCTTGAGTTTGCCCCCTTCTGCTTTTTCTGTTGAGTTGACCCCTATTCTAATTTTCTAAGCCCTTGGTGAGGTGGGGTTTTCTTTCCTACGACTATATTTCCTTTTATTTTTTTTATGTTTTTTATATTATTATTTTTTAATTTTTTAAAATTTATTTATTTATTAAAGATTTCTGTCTCTTCCCCGCCACCGCCTCCCATTTCCCTCCCCCTCCCCCAATCAAGTCTCCCTCCCTCCTCAGCCCGAAGAGCAATCAGGGTTCCCTGCCCTGTGGAAAGTCCATATTTTTTATATTATTATTAAAAATTTCTGCTTCTTCCCCACCTCCCATTTCTCTCCCCTTCCCCCCACTCCCCTCCCCCTCCCTCTCCAGTCCAAGAGCAGTCAGGGTTCCCTGCCCTGTGGAAAGTCCAAGGTCCTCCCCCCTCCATCCAGGTCCAGGAAGGTGCGCATCTAAACAGACTAGGCTCCCTCAAAGCCATTACATGCAGTAGGATCAAAACCCAGTGCCATTGTCCTTGGATTTCCAGTCAGTCCTCATTGTCCGCCATGTTCAGAGAGTCCGGTTTGATCCCATGCTTTTTCAGTCACAGTCCAGTTGGACTTGGTGAGCTATCTTTAGATCAGCCACACTGTCTCAGTGGGCGGGCGCACCCCTTGCAGTCCTGACTTCCTTGCTCATGTTTTCTCTCCTTCTGTTCCTCATTTGGACCTTGGGAGCTCAGTCTGGTGCTCCAATGTTTGTCTCTGTCTTTATCTCCATCCATTGCCAGATGAAGGTTCTATGGTGATATGCAAGATATTCATCAGTATGGCTATAAAATAGGGCCATTTCAGGCTCCTTCTCCTCAGTTGCCCAAGGACCTAGCTGGGGATATCTCCATGGATACCTGGGAACCCCTCTAGAGTCAAGTCTCTTGCCATCCCTAAAATGGCTCCCTTAATTAAGATATCTTCTTCCCTGCTACCATATCCACCCTTCCTCTATCCCAACCATTCCATTCACCCAGGGTCTCCCCATCCTCCCCTCCTCACTTTTCTCTCCCCATCTCCCCTTACCCCCACTTCTTTTCTTAACCCTGCTTATCTTCCTGGTTAGGAATTCTTAGTGATGAATCAGTTTGTCCTAGTACATCCACATAAGGGCTGAGCACCCAGAAGGTAGAACCAATAAAGGCTACTCCAACAGGTCATTTTTGCCCAGAGACACTGTGTGATCATATGGCCATGGCTTAATAAACCACAGAAGTCTCCCACTATAAGAAGCACACTTGTTCTGTGAACACTACTTTCCCTTCAGTCCTTATCACAGCAGACTCTCTTGTGGCCTGAGAGCAACTGATGACTTTTTCCCAGGTCTACTCTGGAATTATCTGAAGGTTCTTTTTTGTAGGAGGCTGCTTGTTTTTTTGTTCCCAGCTGCTAATCCTGAAATAATCACACAAAAACCATATTATTTGCAATACTGTTTGGCTAATAGCTTAAGTGTATTTCTTGCTAGCTCTTGCAAATAGAATTAATCCTTCTCCATTATTTTAAATTTTACCAAAAGGCTCATAGCCTACTGACAAGGTTCCAGCTGACAGCTTCCATCTGTCTATGGTGGAGGCTACATGGCTTCTCTTGACTCTGCCTTCTTTCTCCTATCATTTAGTTTAGTTTTCCTTACCTAGCTCTACTCTTTTGCCATATCTCAGGCAAAAACAATTTCTTTATTAACAAATGATATTCAGTTAGTTGCTGAGGAATCTCATCAGGACGGGTGAGTGTGTGCTATCCAGGGGCGGACTGTCCCGGAAGAGAGCACAAACCCCCTCCCCCAGCTCCTTCTGCAGGGCTGTCTTTCTTTCCCACGATCCAGCCCCCCCAGCACCCCTCCCCAACCCTGCCCTGCTGTATGCTAGGACCAGTGCTCAAGTACAGTTTTAAGCTCCTAAACTAAGGCGACCCACCCAGAGCGGTGAGTGCCTGCCTACCGGGCAGACTTCAGGGTCCCCTGTAAGGGAGCCAGGCACCTTCAGCTCTGGTGCCAGGCTTCCTGCGCGCTCCTGGATACCATCCCCCCTTGCTCCATTCATCCTGTTGGCCCTGGATCATTGGGCTACTGGCGGCCCTGTTTAGTTGCTGAGGAATCCCATCAGGACGGGTGAGTGTGTGCTATCCAGGGGCGGGAACGGTTCCTACTTCTACACTGAAGAGATATACCCAGAGAGTCAATCACAGCAAAGACTGGACCAAGAGACCAGGCCTCTCCTGGCTCCATTTGAAGGAAGAGATGGGAAGGCGCCAATACAAGAATTCCTCCAACAACCTGAAAGGCAACATGACACCACCAGAAACCAGGGATCCCGAAATAAGAAGAATTGTACACCCTACTCCTGAAGAAATAGAAGAAATCGACTCAAAAGTTAACTATATGAAAATAATAGAGGACCTTAAACAGGAGGTGAAAAACTGCCATAAACAATTAGAGATTACAAACAAAAAGGTAGAGGAAATGAATAAATCGCTCAAAGACACGCAAGAAAACCAAGAGAAACAAGAAAAAGCAATCAAACAGGTTAGGGAAGCGGTTCAAGACATGAAGAATGAAATGGAAGCAATGAAGAAAGCACAAACCGAGGGAAGAATGGAGATGGAAAATCTGGGTAAACGAACAGGAATGACAGAGACAGGTACTAACAACAGATTACAAGAGATAGAAGAGAGAATAGCAGACACTGAAGATACCATAGAGAAAATAAACACACTGATCAAAGAAAACAGCAAAACCAACAAATTCTCATCACAAAACATTCAGGAAATTTGGGACACAATAAAAAGACCAAACCTAAGAATAATTGGAGTAGAAGAAGGAGAAGAAGTGCAGCTCAACGGTACAGAAAATATACTTAATAAAATTATAGAAGAAAACTTTCCCAACCTGAAGAAAGAGGTACCTATGAAGGTTCAAGAAGCATACAGAACACCAAATAGGCTGGATCAAAAGAAAACATCCCCTCGCCATATAATAATCAAAACACAAAATATACAGAATAAAGAAAGAATATTAAGAGCCGCAAAGGAAAAAGGCCAAGTTACTTATAAAGGTAAACCTATCAGACTTACACCTGACTTCTCTATGGAAACCATGAAACCCAGAAGGTCCTGGATAGATGTACTGCAAAAACTAAGAGACCATGGATGCAAGCCCAGACTACTATACCCAGCCAACTTTCGTTCACTATAAATGGAGAAAACAAAATTTTCCAGGATAAAAACAAATTTAAACAATACGTAGCCACAAATCCAGCCTTACAGAAAATTATAGAAGGAAAATCACTAACCAAGGAGTCCAACAATGCCCACAATAACTCAGTCATCTAGAGACCTTTCACCAGCGCATCTCAAAGAAGGGAAACACACAAACCCTACTACTAAAAAAGTGACCGGAGTTAACAACCACTGGTCATTAATATCACTTAATGTCAATGGGCTCAACTCACCTATAAAAAGGCACAGACTAAGGGATTGGATACGAAAACAGGATCCAACATTCTGCTGTCTGCAAGAAACACACCTCAACCACAAAGACAGGCACCTACTCAGAGTAAAGGGCTGGGAAAAGGCCTATCAAGCAAATGGACCTAAGAAACAAGCAGGTGTGGCCATACTAATTTCTAACAAAGTGGACTTCAAACTTAAATCAATCAGAAGAGATGGAGAGGGACATTTTATACTCATAACAGGAACAATTCATTAGGATGAAGTCTCAATTCTGAATATCTACGCCCCTAATATAAAAGCACCCACGTATGTAAAAGAAACATTACTAAAACTCAAGGCAGCCATCAAACCACACACACTAATAGTAGGAGACTTCAACACTCCTCTCTCACCAATGGACAGGTCAATCAAACAGAAACCTAACAGAGAAATTAGAGAATTAATGGAGGTAATGAAGCAAATGGACTTAACAGACATCTATAGATTATTCCACCAGAACAGGAAAGAATATACCTTCTTCTCTGCAGCTCATGGAACCTTCTCGAAAATTGACCACATACTCGGTAGCAAAGCTAACTTACACAGTTACAAAAAAATATTAGTAACCACCTGCGTCTTATCAGATCACCATGGATTAAAGTTAGAATTCAACAACAATGCTACCCCCAGAAAGCCTACAAACTCATGGAAACTGAACAGTCAACTACTGAACCATACCTGGATTAAGGAAGAAATAAAGAAAGAAATTAAAGTCTTCCTTGAATTCAATGAAAATAAAGAAACAACATACTCAAATTTATGGGACACAATGAAAGCAGTGCTAAGAGGAAAGTTCATCGCACTAAGTGCCCACTTAAAGAAAACAGAGAAAGCACATATTGAAGACTTAACAACCCACCTGAAAGCTCTAGAAAAAAAAGAAGCAGACTCACCTAGGAGGAGTAGAAGATTGGAAATAATCAAACTGAGGGCTGAAATCAACAAAATAGAAACACAGAAAACAGTCCAATGAATCAATAAAACAAAAAGCTGGTTCCTGGAGAAAATCAACAAGATTGATAAACCCCTATCCAAACTAATCAAATGGCAGAGAGAGAACACGCAAATTAATAAGATTAGGAATGAAAAGGGGGACATAACCACAAACACAGAGGAAATTCAGAGAGTCATTAGATCTTACTACAAAAGCCTGTATGCCACTAAACTGGAAAATGTAAAAGAAATGGACACTTTTTTAGATAAATACCATTTACCAAAATTAAACCAGGACCAGGTGAACAATCTAAACAGACCTGTAAGTCGCGAAGAATTAGAAGCTGTTATCAAAAACCTCCCTACCAAAAAAAGCCCAGGGCCAGATGGGTTCAATGCGGAATTCTACCAGAACTTCCAAGAAGACCTAATTCCTATTCTCCTCAATGTATTCCACAATATAGAAACAGAAGGGTCACTACCAAATTCCTTTTATGAAGCTACAGTTACTCTGATACCAAAACCACACAAAGACTCAACCAGGAAAGAGAATTACAGGCTGATCTCACTCATGAATATTGACGCAAAAATCCTCAACAAAATACTGGCAAACCGAATCCAAGAACACATCCAAAAAATTATACATTATGATCAAGTAGGCTTCATTCCTGAGATGCAGGGCTGGTTCAACATACGAAAATCTATCAATGTAATCCAGCATATAAACAAACTGAAAGAAAAAAAACATATGATCATTTCATTAGATGCTGAAAAAGCATTCGACAAAATTCAACATCCATTTATGTTAAAAGTCTTGGAGAGATTAGGGATACAAGGGTCATACCTAAATATAATAAAAGCTATATACAGCAAACCGACAGCTAACATCAAATTAAACGGAGAGAAACTCAAAGCCATCCCGCTTAACTCAGGAACACGACAAGGCTGTCCACTTTCACCATACCTCTTCAATATAGTGCTGGAAGTTCTAGCAATAGCAATAAGACAACATAATGGGATCAAGGGGATTCGAATTGGAAAGGAAGAAGTTAAACTTTCGTTATTCGCAGATGATATGATAGTGTACATAAGCGACCCCCAAAACTCCACCAAAGAACTTTTACAGCTGATAAACAGCTTTAGTAATGTGGCAGGATACAAGATCAACTCCAAAAAATCAGTCGCCCTCTTATACACAAAGGATATGGAAGCAGAGAGGGAAATCAGAGAAGCTTCTCCATTCACGATAGCCACAAACAGCATAAAATATCTTGGGGTAAATCTAACCAAGGAAGTGAAAGATCTATTTGATAAGAACTTTAAGGCATTGAAGAAAGAAATTGAGGAGGATACCAAACAATGGATGGACATCCCTTGCTCTTGGATTGGGAGGATCAACATAGTAAAAATGGCAATTCTACCAAAGGCAATTTATAGATTCAATGCAATCCCCATCAAAATTCATCACAGATCTGGAGAGGACAATAATCAACTTTATATGGAAAAACAAAAAACCCAGGATAGCCAAAACAATCCTATACAATAAAGGATTGTCTGGAGGCATTACCATCCCTGACTTCAAACTCTATTACAGAGCTACAGTAATGAAAACAGGGTGGTACTGGCATAAAAACAGAGAAGTCGACCAATGGAATCGTATAGAAGACCCGGATTTAATCCCACAAACCTATGAACACCTCATTTTCGATAAACGAGCTAAAAGTATACAATGGAAGAAAGAAAGCATCTTCAACAAATGGTGCAGGCACAACTGGATGTCAACCTGTAGAAGAATGAAAATAGACCCATATCTATCACCGTGCACAAAACTCAAGTCCAAATGGATTAAAGACCTCAATATCAGCCGGATAACACTGAACCTGATAGAAGAGAAAGTGGGCAATACCCTACAACAGATGGGCACAGGCGATCGCTTCTTAGGTATAACCCCAGAAGCACAGACATTAAGGGCAACATTGAATAAATGGGACCTACTAAAACTGAGAAGCTTCTGTAAAGCAAAGGACACTGTCACTAAGACACAAAGGCAACCTACTGACTGGGAGAAGATCTTCACCAACCCCACAACAGACAAAGGTCTGATCTCCAAAATATATAGAGAACTCAAGAAACTAGACTTTAAAAGGCTAATTAACCCAATTAAAAAATGGGGCACTGAACTGAACAGAGAATTCTCAACAGAAGAAGTTCAAATGGCCAAAAGACACTTAAGGTCATGCTCAACCTCCTTAGCGATCAGGGAAATGCAAATCAAAACAACTTTGAGATATCATCTTACACCTGTCAGAATGGCTAAAGTCAAAAACACCAAGGATAGCCTTTGCTGGAGAGGCTGTGGAGGAAGGGGTACACTCATCCATTGCTGGTGGGAATGCAATCTTGTGCAACCACTGTGGAAGTCAGTGTTTCGGTTTCTCAGGAAATTCGGGATCAACCTACCCCTCGACCCAGCAATACCACTCTTGGGAATTTACCCAAGAGATGCTCTATCATATGTCAAAAGCATTTGTTCAACTATGTTCATAGCAGTATTATTTGTAATAGCCAGAACCTGGAAACAACCTAGATGCCCTTCAATGGAAGAATGGATGAAGAAAGTATGGAATATATACACATTAGAGTACTACGCTGCGGTAAAAAACAATGACTTCTCGAATTTTGCATGCAAATGGATGGAAATAGAAAACACTATCCTGAGTGAGGTATCCCAGACCCAAAAAGATGAACATGGGATGTACTCACTCATAATTGTTTTCTAGACATAAATAGGGGCCACGGAGTCTACAATAGGCGAATCTAAAGAAGCTAAGTAAGAAGGTGAACCCAAGGAAAAACATATAGTTATCCTCTTGGATAAGGGAAGTATACAAAATTGCCGGGGAGAAAAGTGGGATCTTGGGGGTGGGGTGGGATGGGGGTAAGGGGAGATGGGGAGAGAAAAGGTAGAAGGAAAGGAGGGGGGACTTGGGGAAACAGGAGGATCGGGATAAAGGAAGGTTGGATAGGGGAGCACGGAACCCCATTTCTTAGTTAAAGGACCCACTTTAGGATGGGCAGGAGACTTGACCCTAGAGGGGATCCCAGGTGCCCAAGCTGAGGCCCCCAGTTAGTTCCTTGGGCAGCTGAGGATAGGGAACCTGAAATGACCCTATCCTAGAGCAATACTGACGAATATCATGCATATCATCCTAGAACTATCATCTGGCGATGGATGGAGATAGAGACAGAGACCCACACTGGAACACTGGATAGAGCTCCCAAGGTCCCAAGGAGGAGCAGAAGGAGGGAGAACATGAGCAAAGAAGTCGGGACCACGAGGGGTGCACCCACCCACTGAGACAATGGAGCTGATCTACTGGGAGCTCACCAAGGCCAGCTGGACTGTTACCAAAAAAAGCATGGGATAAAACTGGACTCTATGAACATGACGAACAATGAGGGCTGATGAGACGCCAAGGACAATGGCACGCGGTTTTGATCCAACGCAATGTGCTGGCTTGGTGGGAGCCTAGCCAGTTTGGATGTTCACCTTCCTAGATATGGACGGAGGGGGGAGGACCTAGGACTTACCACAGGGCAGGGAACCCTGACTGCTCTTTCGACTGGAGAGGGAGGGGGAGAAAAGTGGGGGGAAGGGGAGAGGGGTGAGAGGAGGGGGAGAAGAATGGGAGGAGGGGGAGGGAAATGGGAGGCTGGGAGGAGGTGGAAATTTGTTTTTTTTTTCTTTCTTTTCTTTATTCTCCTTTTATCAATAAAAAATACATAAAAAAAACAAATGATATTCACAGCATATGTAGGTGAATCCCACATTACCTGCCTTTCTCTGTTTAAATAAGAAAGAAGGTTTTCACTTTAACATAGAAAGATTACATGTAACAAAACAGGTGTCAAGCAAGAATTACAGTTACAATATTTATATCTACTTAATCTTTTATCATAACTAAGAAAAACTATAACTATCTATTCTTCAACTCCATCAAAGTTTTCAGAAGAATATAATATTACCTAAGTAAACAGAAAGTGTAATATAAATAGCTTCCAAAACTCTACAATTGCCAGAGGCATCTTTCTACATGGACAGGCACCTAAAGTTTTTCTGCATTGTTGGGGAATCTGTCTTCAGCCTACAGACCCATAGTATCCAGCACACTTATCCATGAAGCAGAAAATTTTAAGATTTGTTCTGTCTTGTAATGGCAAAGTCCATCAGTTTCTTTCTTCTGTGTCCTGCAGAATGTCTGGCAGACTCTTTCACATATCATTAACCCTGAAAGACAATCTCACCTTTAGGCAAGTTCAGCAGTCATTTCTTTGTGAGTCCTGAATGTCCACTTCACACAGCATACCATCAAATAATTCAGGCAAGAGCAGTTTTATGCCCTAGTGGCTAGTAAACTCCATAGAGAAACTCTTTGGCGCCCATCTTCCTCTTGAAGTAGCTTGGTGCTGTCAGGAGAAGATGTGTCTCACTGTCATGAAAAGTTCTAAGTTCTAAAAACATTTTAAATGTCATATTATGAAGGTCTCTGAAAGATTTGAAGAATGCCTATCTAACAGAAATATATCTCTATATATCTAGGAAACATAACTTACATGACTGCAAGATGGACTATTATAGATGATTACCTATTAACCTATATTTCTTAATTATACATTACATTTTTAGATGTGCTGCACACACATTACCTTAATCAAGAGCAGAAATACACATATAACAAAATTGACCTTAAATTTGTATCAATAAACCAAGATCCATACCAATGCAAATTTCTATAGGATATTCCTCTTTCAATGTAAACAAGCATTTGTAAACAATATTTGGGAATTTTGGCATAGCTCTCTCCAAACTACTTCCTGCTGTATATTGGGAGAAGTGTTTTGGGGAATGTTCATGTCGACCTTTTCAGGGGTCTTGGTTCATAAAATTGCATTAGTTTGGAAGAAATCCATAGGGTCTCATCTCTGTGGAAACAAAGAACTTCTTTTCCAAAGCAACATATCCTTAGACCCATATTTTGAAATAAGGTACCTTTAAGATATATATGTTGGTTTAGCTTAGCAGCCAATACAATGAAATTTCTCTCTGTACTTAGCTCCTTCACAGTCAAAAAAATCAAATAAAACATAATAATAGGCATAACCCAAACTCTTTGTATATTCCATCTTTATGTGGCTTAAGTTTTCTTACTCTATTACATTTTTTCTACATGTTTAACATTAATTTTATGATCTTTATTCCTTTAACCTATTACAGCAGCTCATTTCCTTTATGGGGAGTCGTGACCACTCTTCAGAGTGACACATCCTCTCCTAGTCTCTCTTCTCAACTAATCCAGTTATTTGACCACCTATTAAAGGCCATTAGGGTAGTAGCTGGCCTCTTAATTCACAGAAAGGCTTTGGCAATTCTACTGTGGTTGAATCCCCTTTCCCTTCTAGGATTGGAATGTGCTCCTCAAATGGAAGCACTGAAGTTGGCAAAAGTTCTGTGAGTCTCATGCAAGGACTGCTGCCCTTGATCTTGCCCTCCATTTTTACCTCTACCTTGGCTCCCACCCATAATATGCAAAGCCTGGAGCAGAAGCAGCATTTTCTTGAAGCTTTACTGAGCTACTTTTGCAGCACTTTGAAGTTGAGGAGGTCCAGGCCTTGGGCACTCTCCCCAATTTCTTGGCTCCATTGAGTCCTGGTGTGGAGATTATATCACCACATGACTTGTATCTTGACAGGTGCACAATGGGTGGGCCCCTGGATGTTTTGGGCCCATCATTATCTTCTGAGGATGTAGCTGCCCCCCTTCCCTCCTCAGACGCTTCCTCCTCTACAACTTTCTCAAAGCCCAAGCTCAAAAAATATTTTCCCTCCATTTAGTGAGATGCTCAGTCACAGATTCTGTATGAAGCTTCCTGCAGTGATGAGAGATCATTGAGGCTTCTGGCTCTCTGGAGACCACATCACACCCTCCAGTCCTGGGTAGAAACAACAACTGCAACTCCTCTGATATTGTTGAGACAGGTTGTATCAGATTGGCTAGTGATGCCACATTTTTTGGAAAGAGATGGACTTACCTTTTTGAGAGGATGAGACTGATTTGTGGAGCGGGAACCTTGAAAGACCTAGCAGGAATGGTACATAGAAAAGAGTGTTCAGTTTTGTGGAGTCTGAAGAAGCTGGCCCTGACCCAGTAGGAGTGGGTCATGGAGAAAAGGAGGCTGAACTGAATTCAGGGAGTGGAGGGAAGCCTCAGTGGCAAAAGTTTTGCCTGTTGCTCCAAAGTGAAGGAGGAGGAGGAAAAAGTCACTTGGAGTTCTTCATACCACACAAAGCATCCTGGCCCTGATTCAGCACTCCCTGTTCTAATATCACTGATATCCACATAGACGTGACCCAAGAGGTGCCTGACAGGGAGAACACATTATTGATTTATGTAGATGCCCCTTCAGAGCACATTCTGGAGACAACTGATGCTCTTCATGTAAAGGCCTAGGTGTATGACATCCAGAAGGGCCTAAGCCCAGGACTCTATTATTATTCCCCATCCCATTACCTTTTCTCTGGATCCTGGGACCTTTTTTTCACAAAGGATAACACAGACAGCCATACATTGCCCCACCTGAATCATTTAGAGAGTCTGTCCAGCCAAGATCTTCTGCTAGGACCCAGCAAGAGTTAAGATTGCCTGTTGCATGGAGTTTATAGTGGCCTTTCTGACCAGCCATCAGCATCCTCCCCTACTTTTGTCTCAATTGCTGTATCCCACATTGACTAAATGTAAGTGCTCCCTCTGTAATTGCCCCCTCACATTCCCATTGAGAAAGGACCCCCAGCATGGATAATTTATTCCCCCCTAACCTCTTACCCTCCTGGTGATATTTCACAGGCAGCCACTGGGTTATTCCTCTTCCAAGGGAGTCAGAAGGCCTGAGGGGTATTAGCCCCTCTCCAGATACCCTGGTTTCCAAGACTCAAGACTGCCCAGTTAGTGACGGAAGTAGGCACTGGATCCCATGTTGTCTTCCTCATATGTTACAGTGAGATATGTTCAATGTGTCCTCACTTTCAACTTCCAGGGCAAGGTGAAGCATCTGTGTTTATCACTGAATGAGGGTGGTCAGTGCTGGGTCCAACATCTGTGATTCCAGTACATTTTCTATATGCTTGAGCACTTATGAGTGCATCCCATCTCTGTGGAGTCTGGATGCCCCAGTGATGTTGTCCTTGTCAGCTATGTACCCTCCTAGCAGCAGCAGAGCCAGGAGCAAGCTCAGAGTCATGCAGAGGTGTACAAGAGTGACTGATGCTACCCTGATTGTCCTTATTTTGAGCAAGTACTCAGACAATGGGCCATATAACTTCAAACCCATTATGATTGGTATTCTATGTTAAGGCTGTTCTTGACCTTACAGTTTTTCTAACATGGCACTCTGCTTATGACAATGCATCAGAGACTCAAGCATGTACAAATGTGCAATTTAGGCTTAATATTACTCTGGACATGCTTACTGGACGTGCATAAATACACTGCTCATATTTCACATTCCACGATTGAACTATATGCCTGTTTCCAAAAAGTGTCCAACCTAGGCTTCAAGACCCTCAAACTTTGTATGTCCCAGGACAGTGTATGCTATTTTCACAACCATGTCCAACAATCAGTCGAACCATTTCCCAAATTTTTGACCCATGTCACCAATGCTCTTGAAAAGTATGTCCCATCTGGCCTTACCAAGGATATCCTTATTAAACAGCTAACCTGGTAGAGGTCCAACACTGTCCCAATAATGCCATTGCACTTGTTAGAAATGAAAATATTCATAAGTAGGTCTTAGCTGCCCATGATATTGACACACAGAGTGAACTCATTTACATACTTTACAGCTTCCTTCAATGCCTTGGTTAATGCCGAATTTGACAAGAATGATAATTCCGCCCCACCAGACCGTACTTGCTGGAAATGTGGACACTCTGATCACTTACATAGGGATTGTCCAAAGGATCATCCAAAGGGCTATCATTGGACACAAGACTGTAAAAAAGCCCAACTAGTTCTGATATGATGGCATAAAGGCTTCATACTCCTGATTTATGAAGGTTAATGGTTTACCTTGGTTTACAATTGTTAAGGTGAACTGGTTCTTATATACTAGGTAGATTGCTTTGATATAATAAGCAATGTAGTTATAATTTAAAAAGATTGATTACCCCAATACTTTTGTTCTCTCTGCTGAGGATGCTGGAACAGCAATAAAACCAACCTTAGTAGAGATTTTGGTGTCTTTTCGAGATAGATTGAAAGCATTGTGGAACACCTTTAGGTCCTTTTCCAGAGCCAAGGTGACAGCAGGGAGTTTGTGTTTTTTATCCTGTATATGCTGGGCCAGCATCCCAGGGCAGTCTATGAAAATATGCCATTTGCTGCCCTTCAGATCAGTCAGCAGCCACTTGTGGTTCTTGGTTTACTATCTGTTCCAGGAGTTACAATTATAGATATAGACTGTGGAGACATTGTCATAAGTAAAACCACTTAGAGAATAAGTATGTTTTAAAACAATTGCTAGGTCTGGTATAAGCACAATGAATAATCATTTTCTTCCAGACAGATGATGTATGTCCTCCCCCTTTAAAATTAAAGATAAATAATTATTACACACCATCAAAAATTGTCATTCCCCAGGCTGTTATAGCCTTTACAGATGTCAATAAACATAATTTGGGGTTAATAATAATGGGAGTCAGTCATAAGGAAATAGCCTATACCAAACCAAATCCTGTATGAGTACAACTAGGAGAACTATTGGCAGTCTAGGATTGGAAATGACCCAATCATAACCCATAAATATTTCATCAGACAGCCTCTATGCCACCACACAAGTATGCAAAATACTACCTTTTGTAAAATTAAGGCTCAAAAGAATTCCATCTGCAAAACCATGGAAACTATTTAATACTTATTATAGTCCAGAGGACAACCCTGGCACATATCCCATATCTGACTGCATATGGGGCAGCCAGGAATGCTTAGCAACAGGCAGCCACAGAGTAGATCACCTAATTTTGACTATAACAGTTTCCTTGCTTTTGCTGGAACAGATTAAACTTCTCCATCAGCAATTTCATTTGTCGCCTAAAAATTTACACAAACTCGATTTACCCTTGCCCAGTTGTAACATTTAATCAGAACTTATGCAACTTACCTCAACACAAGTCAAACCATTTGATTTGTCTACCAAGTTTTTTTGGCCAAGTTTGGAATCACATAAAATACCTGCTATATCCTCCTAAACTTATTACATGGTACCTTACTGGAGGGGTAGTGGTGGCTCTAATATTTATGCTTAAGTTTCTCCCACACCTAAGATCCTGACAACAGCAAGTAAAAAATACAACACTCCAGGTGTTAATAGCTGTGGAGCATGCTGGACAAAAACCTCCAAAGAAGGTGGTTCTTGCCTGGCTGATGCAAATACAGTAGGCCATTTAAAGCCCTAGTTCTCCTAAATATCTCCCCTTGCTTTTGACTTCTTAGGACCTTCTGTGGACTCAATCCTTTGAGGACTGGTAGTCAAAGATCTTAAGACCTGTCTGGCAGGCCAACCTAAGACAGGCACATCCCAAAATGCTGGGAGGATCCCTGAGGAGGGGTTATAAAAATTCATGACTCCCACTAGGTCACTCAATAAAATAAAATAAAAAGAGTCAGATGAGGCAGGGAAATAATATAAGCAAGCACATGCAAACTCAAAATGAATAAGTAAATTGGCCAAA
Organism: Microtus pennsylvanicus; assembly: GCF_037038515.1. Lineage (NCBI taxonomy): Eukaryota > Metazoa > Chordata > Mammalia > Rodentia > Cricetidae > Microtus > Microtus pennsylvanicus. The sequence continues at coordinate 104,559,055 of NC_134601.1, forward strand.
ACTACCTGTCAGTGGATTAATAGCATGGTAACTAGTAATGCATACTCTACCCCTAGCCAAGCACAACACATGAGCTGCAACTGCCAGTTTCAAAATGACCATCTGTTGACAGAGGTTTCTGTCCTGTCTGGTCCCTCAGTCATTCAGTCCCCCCAAACACACACACACACACACACACACACACACACACACACACACGTCTTCATTAGTAATAAACTGGTTGATCTAGTAGTTCAGGGTTCTTATTAACTTTTGCATCTTAAATTAACCCATCATTCTTGTCTGTGTTACCCATGTGATTTGGTACTTTTATCAGTGAGCTATTCTCATCTTGCTTACTCTGTACCTGGGTGATGACTACAGACTGAAACTTTATTCTTTCCAGAATTCTCCTGTTCTAGTTTCCCAACCTATACTTTCTGTCTGGCTACAGCCCAAACGTTTTATTAAAATACAAGTCTCTAATTATAGGGTGCAAGGTCATTATCCCACAGTACCCTCCCTTTTTTCAAAACATGGACTCAGAATCTAATCTCCTTTGTTTAGCTTTTTTTCCAGACCATTAGCCATACCAACTTGTAACCAGCACAGTAAAAGAAAAACATCCATATTCCATTTTTGGGAATGTTGGTGTAGTTTTCTAGGCTACTTCCTGCAGATTGGTGGCAGTGATTATCTTATGGGGACCTAAAGAAAATTGAAAATTAAGGTCAAGTCATGACTGGAATATTCTGTGAAGCTTCATAATCTCAACCATCAGTTTTGAGGCTGTTCTGAATGTAGAACTCAGACAGCTGGGCCATCTGCTCCTAACAGAGATTTCTAAGGGGGTCTTCTTTGGTCAAACATGATTTTTCCTAACCAGAAAGAATCCACAGCTTTTCATTTCCTGTGGAAACAAAAGCAAGACCTCGTCTCCAAAGTAACATGTCTTTTGACTTATATTTTAAAGTCAAGGCATTTTCAAACATATATGTTAGATTAATTCAACAGCATTTATAATCAAATGTCTTTTAGCAGCTGTTGCAACTTCCTCATCTGTCAAGCAATTCAAAGACAACACAATAACATACAGTACCCAGACTCTCTGTGTATTTTACATCTTTATGTGACATTATTTTAAACTGTTTCTTTTTATTTTTATTTTCTGTTTTTTTAGACAAAGCTTCTCTGTGTATCTTTGGCTGTCCTGGAACTCACTCTGTAAGCCAGGCTCTCCTTGAATTCACAGAGATCTGCCTGCTTCTACCTACCAAGTGCTGGGATTAAAGGTGTGTGCAACCACTTCTAACCACTCTCTTCTTTTTTTTAAGGACCTTATCCTTTTTATTTTCTCTCCCAAGTCTACATATATTTTTTAAACACAATATGACCTGTTCAGAGATTTTCTTCATTTGAACCTATCTTTACTGTATATCTTTATTTTTCTGACCACATCAGTCTTCAATTTGCTAAATAATAAGTCTGGGATTAAATCTGTGACGTTAGCTGGGCGGTGGTGGCACACGCCTTTAATCCCAGCACTTGGGAGGCAGAGGCAGGTGGATCTCTGTGAGTTCGAGACCAGCCTAGTCTACAACAGCTAGTTCCAGGACAGGCTCCAAAACCACAGAGAGACCCTGTCTCACAAAAAGCAAAAAGAAAAAAAAAATCTGTGACTTTGATGACTGGATCTACCCCATTTCTTAAATTTCTGAGAGTCTAGCTTTATGACAGAGGTACTGGCAGGAACATGTTTATTGCCACAACTCGATGAAGTTTCATGGTCCCAGCCACCACCAAGAAGCATATTGTCAGCTATTTATAAATGACAACAAGCCAACAACAAATAAAATTTTGAACAATTATTAACTTTATCCTCATTTTAAAACTCTTTTGTTTACATTTTTCTTTATTGGGTATCAAACCATAGCCTTGTGAATATGAGGCAAACTTGCCACATTGAGCTTTACCCCTAACCTCATAGAAGTCCTTTATATTTATTTGATTGGTTTACATCTACCTTGAAAACCCCATACATTATATGATATACATATACATGAACACACAAAACAGCTCACACATGCACATAAACAAACTTATATTGCATTATATTCTGGTTACTTCCTACCTCCACTACCCTTTCCTTTTCTTGCAACACAAAATTTTTCTGTGGTTTGATTATGTTTTTTTCCAGAGAATTTAACTATGACATCTATATGACCATGAGTTTCACACTATCTAGCAAAACATGGTTAGTTTTTCAATGGATACACAATTATGTACTACAAGTTGTTTATCCCAGATTCTCCTAACTATAAATAGTTTAATAGCGAGTAGTTTGAAATTATAAGTCTCTTATTCATTAGTAGTTGACTATTTCCAGGGCCTTACTTGTGTGGATACAGTGCGTGAGTTCATAATTGCTATGAATATGACCTGCTTTGAAGATGACCCTCTCTCTTCCGGTGGATAGGATGTGGGATAAAGGTAACATTCCTACATTGCTGATGGGAGTGCAAACTTGTATGGCCACTTTGGAAATCAGTATGTTGAATTCACAGAAAATTATGAAACAATCTACCTCAAGACCCAGTAACGATGCTTTTGGTTGTATACCCAACAGATACTATCATATCACAAGGACATGTATTTGACTGTGTTTATAACAGCATTATTCATAAGTTCCTGAATACAACCTAGATGCCTCTCCACCAAAGAATGGATAAAGAGCCCAACGCAGCCTGCTTCAGGGCTAAGAGTCTGGGGACCGAGTGATGAGTGCTCCTGCCACAGGGGTTTCTTTGTTCCACATGACCCTGCCTCTGCCAAGCCCACCCTTTTTTCTGCAAGGTTATTGGCCAGCAAGAGGACCTGCTCTTATAGTGAGGAGGTCCATCGGGTGGGGTAGTTGTATGCCTGCTCAGCCTGCTGGACACCCCAGAAATGGAGTACAGCCCTCCTGTAATTCCCTAAATGTTTCTGGACAGTCAGTGGGGCATCTCCCCAGCTACTGGCTTTCACTATTTACCCCACCCCATCTTGCTAAGAAGCACTCCATCCCATCTGCGGGGTTCTCAGATCCACCACCACAGCCTGCTTCAGAGTGTAGGGGATCTGAGAGACAATTCCAGTGCTGAGGGCACCTAAGAGAGGGCAGGCAAAAAAAAAAACTTAAGTATACTGTCAGCCACAGCAAAGATTGGACCAAGATGCCAAGACTCTCCTGACCGCATTTGAAGGAAGAAATGGGCAGGTACCAGTGCAAGAATTCCTCCAACAACCTGAAAAGCAACATGATAACACCAGAATCCAGCAAACATGCACCAGGAAGACTTGAACATCCTAATCCAGAAGAAGTAGAAGAAATTGAGTTTAAACGTAACATTATAAAAGTGATAGAGACCCTTAAACAGGATGTGAAAAACTCCCTTAAAGAAATGGAAGAGAAGACAAACAAAAAGTTAGAAGAAATTAATAAATCCCTCAAATATACCCAAGAAAACAAAGAAAAAGCAATCAAACAGGTAAAGGAAACAGTTCAAGACTTGAAAACTGAAATGGAGGTAATGAAGAAAATATAAACCGAGGGATGGCTGGATATGGAAAATCTGGGTAAATGAACTGGAACTACAGAGACAAGTATAACCAAGAGAATAGAATAGACAGAAGAAAAAATCTCAGACACTGAAAATACTTTAAAGGAAATAAACTCATTGATCCAAGAAAACAACAAATCTAACAAATTTGTAATACAAAACTTCAAGGAACTCTGGGATACCATGAAAGGACCAAACCTGAGAATAATAGGGTAGAAGAAGGAGAAGAATTACAGCTAAAGGGCGCAGAAAATATATTCAAGAAAATTTTAGAAGAAAACTTACCCAACCTAAAGATGGATATTCCTATGAAGGTACAAAAAGCATACAGAACAACAACTATACAGGATCAAAAAAAAATTCACCATATAATAATCAAAACACAAAACATACAGAAAAAAGAATATTAAGAGCTTCAAAGGAAAAAGGTCAAGTAACATATAAAGGTAACCCTATTAGAATTAAACCTGACTTCTCAATGGAAACAACGAAAGCCAGAATGTCTTGAATATATGGGCTGCAGACACTAAGAGATCTTGGAAGCAAGCCCAGACTACTATGCCCAGCCAACCTTTCTTTCACCATCTACGGAGGAAAAAAAGATATTCCAGGACAAAAACAGATTTAATTAATACATAGCCATGAACCCAGACTTACAGAAAGTACTAGAAGGAAAACCACAATCCAAGGACGCCAACAACACCCATAATAACACAGGAATCAGACAACCCTCCGTGAGCACAACTCAAAGAAGGGAAACACACAAACACTACCACCAAAAAAAATAACCAAAGTTAACAAACACTGGTCATTAATATTACTTAATATCAATGGACTCAATTCACGTATAAAAAGGCACAGGTTAAGAGAATGGATATGAAAACAGGATCCAACATTCTGCTCTTTATAAGAAACACACCTCATCCACAAAGATAGACATTACCTCAGAGTAAAGAGTTGGCAAAAGGGTTTTCAATCAAATGGACCTAAGAAACAAGTGGGTGTGGCTATACTAATACGTAACTAAATTGACTTCAAACTAAAATCAATCAGAAGAGATAGAGATGGACACATAATACTCATAACAGGAACAATTCATCAGGATGAAGTCTCAATCCTGAATATCTATGTCCCTAATATAAAAGTACACACATATGTAAAAGAAACATTACTATAACCCAAAGCACACATCAATCACCACACACTAATAGTAGGACATTTCAACACTCCTCTCTCACCAATGGACTGGTCAACCAGACAGAAACATAACAGAGAAATAAGAGAATTAATAGAGGTAATGAATCAAATGGACTTAGCAGACATCTATAGAACATTCCACCCAAATAGGAAAGAATATACCTTCTTCTCTGCAGCTCATGGAACCTTCTGAAAAATTGACCACATACTCAGTAACAAAGCAAACTCCCACATTTACAAAAAAATATATTAGTAACCACCTGTGTCTTATCAGATCACCAGGGATTAAAGTTAGAATTCAACAACAATGCTTCCCCCAGAAAGCCTACAAACTCATGCAAACTGAACAGTAAACTACTGAACCACACCTGGGTCAAGGAAGAGATAAATAAATTAAAGTCTTCCTTGAATTTAATGAAAATGAAGACACAACATACCCAAAATTATGGGACACAATGAAACAGTGCTAAGAGGAAAGTTAATAGCACTAAGTGCCCATATAAAGAAAACGGAGAAAGCTCACATTTGGAGACTTACCAGCATACCTGAAAGCTCTAGGAAAAAAAAAGAAGCAGACTCACCCAGGAGGAATAGAAGACTGGAAATAATCAAACTGAGGGCTAAAATAAAGAAAATAGAAACACATAAAACAATCCAAATGAAATAAAGAGCTGGCTCTTTGAGAAAATCAACAAGATTGACAAACCCCTATCCAAACTTATCAAAACGCAGAGAGAGAACATGCAAATCAACAAGATCAGAAATGAAAAGTGGGGCATACAGACCATGAGGAAATACAAAGAATCATTAGGTCTTACTACAAAAGCCTGTATGCCACAAAATTCGAAAATGTAAAAGAAATGAACATTTTTTTTTAGATAAGTACCATATACCAAAATTAAATCCAGACCAGGTGAATAGTTTAAACAGACTTGTAATTCGCGAGGAATTAGAAGCTGTCATCAAAAACCTCCCGACAAAAAAAAAGCCCAGGACCAAATGCTTTTAGTGCAGAATTCTACCAGAACTTCCATGAAGAGTTAATGCCTATACTCCTTAAATTGTTGCACTTAATAAAATCAGAAGAGTCATTGCCAAACACTTTTTATGAAGCTACAGTTACCCTGATACCAAAACCACACAAAGACTCAACCAAGAGAGAAAATTACACCCCAAAATCACTCATGAATGTCAATGCAAAAATTCTCAATAAAATACTGGTAAAATGAATCCAAGAACACATTCACAAAATTATCCATTATGATCAAGTAGGCTTCATTCCAGAAATGCAGGACTGGTTTAACATACAAAAATGTATCAATGTAATCCATCATATAAATAAACTGAAAGAAAAAAGATATGATCATCTCATTAGATGCTGAAAAAGCATTTATGAAAATTCAATACCCCTTTATGATAAAGGTCTTGGAGAGATTAGGGATACAAGGATCATACCTAAATATAATAAAAGCAATATACAGCAATCTTTCAGCTAACATCAAACTAAATGGAGAGAAACTCAAAGCCATTCCACTAAAATCAGGAACAAGACAAGGCTGTCCACTCTCTCCATATCTCTTCAACATAGTGCTTGAAGTGCTAGCAATAGCAATAAGACAACATAAGGAGATCAAGGGGATTTAAAGTGGAAAGGAAGGAGTCAAACTTTCATTATTTGCTTATGATAAGATAGTGTACATAAGTGACCCCCAAAACTCTACCAAAAAACTCCTACAAATGATAAATAATTTCAGTGATGTGGCAAGATACAAGATCAACTCAAAAAAAAATCAGTAGCCCTCCTATACACAAAGGATATAGAAGCTGAAAGAGAAATCAGAGAAACTTAAACTTTCACAATAGCCACAAATAGCATAGAGAATTTTGAGGTAACACTAACCAAGGAAGTGAAAGATCTATTTGTCAAGAATTTTAAGGCTTAAAAGAAAGAAATTAAAGAGGACACCAGAAAATGGAAGGATCTCCCATGCCCTTGGATTGGTAAGATCAACATAGTAAAAATGGCAATTCTACCAAAGGGAGCCTATAGATTCAATGTAATCCCCATCAAAATCCCAACAAAATCCTTCACAGGCCTTGAGAGAACAATAACCAACATTATATGAAAAAACAAAAACACAGAATAGCCAAAAATCATACACAATAAAGGTACTTCCAGAAGCATTGACATCCCTGACTTCAAACTCTATTACAGAGCTACAGTAATTAAAACAGCTTGTTATTGGCATAAAAACAGACATTGACCAATGAAATTGAATCAAAGACCCAGATATTAATCTAAGAACCTATGAACATCTGATTTTTGACAAAAGAGCTAAAATTATACAATGGAAGAAAGAACGCATTTTCAAAAAATAGTGCTGGTATAACTGGATGTCAACCTCCAGAAGTATGAAAATAGATCCATATCTATCACCATGCACAAAACTCAAGTCCAAATTGAATAAAGACCTCAATAGAAATCTGACCACCCTGAGCCTGATAGAAGAAAAAGTGGAAAGTAGTCTGCAATACATGGGCAAAGAGACCACTTCCTGCGTATAACCCCAGTAGCACAGACAATAAGTGCAAAAATGAATAAATGGGACCTCCTGAAACTAAGAAGCTCCTATAAAGCAAAGGAAACTGTCATTACGACAAAAAGGCAACCTACTGAATGGGAGAAGATCTTCACCAACCCCACATCAGACAAAGCTCTGATCTCCAAAATATATAAAGAACTCAAGAAACTAGACATTAAAATCCTAAATAACCCAATTAAAAAATAGGATACTGATCTGAACAGAGAATTCTCAACAGAAGTTCAAATGGCCAAAAGGTCATGTTCAACTTCCTTAGCAATCAGAGAAATACAAATCAAAACATCTTTGAGATGCCATCTTACACCTGTCAGAATGGCTGAAATCAAAAACATCAATGATATCCTATGCTGGAGAGGATGTGGAGTAAAAGGAACAGTCCTCCTTTTCTAGTGGGAATACAAACTTGTACAACCACTTTGGAAATCAGTGTGGCGGTTTCTCAGGAAATTGGGAGTTAAACTACCTCAGGATCAAGCGATACCACTCTTGGGAATACACTCAAGAGATGTCCAATCATACTACAAAAGCATTTGTTCAACTATGTTCATAGCAGTGTTACTTTTAATAGCCAGAACCTGGAAACAACCTAGATCCCCTCATTAGAAGAATGGATAAAGAAAGTGTGGCACATATACACATTAGAGTACTACTCAGCAGTAAAAAACAATGATATCATGAATTTTGCATGCAAATCAATGGAAATGAAAAATACTATCCTGAGTGAGATAACCCAGACCCAAAAGGGTGAATATGGTTTGTACTCACTTATTAATGGACTCTAGCCATAAACAAAGGACATTGTCCCTATAGTTCACGATCCTAAAGAAGCCAAATAATAAGATGAACCCAAAGAAAAACATACATAGATAATCCTGGAAATTGGAAGCAGAAAAGATCACCAGGAAAAAGTTGGGACCATGGGGGGGGGGGCGAGAGTGGAGGAAGGGGAGAGGAGGAGAGAGAAGGGAGAAGGGAAGAATTGGGGAGAGATTGGGGAAGTGGAATGGTGATTGGGGGAGTGGAATGGTTGAGATGGAGGAAGGGTAGATATAGGAGCAGGGAAGAAGATATCATAATTAAGGGAGCCATTTTAGAGTGGGCGAGAGACTTGGCTCTAGAGGGGATCCCAGGTGTTCATGGGGATGTCCCCAGCTAGGTCCTTGGGCAGCAGAGGAAAAGGTGCCTGAATTGGTCTTGTCACATAGTCACACTGATGAATATCTCAAATATCGCCATAGAACCTTCAGAGACCCACATCGGAGCACTGGACTGAGCTCCCAAGGTCCAGTTGAAAAGCAGAAGGAGGGAGAAAATGAGCAAGGAAGTCAGGACAGCGAGGGGTTGGTCCATCCACTGAGATAGTGTGCCTGATCTAATGGGAGCTCAACAAAGGCAGCTGGACTGGGTCTAATTAAGCATGTGATCAAACTGGACTTTCTGAAAGTGGCTGACAATGGGGGCTGACTGAGAAGCCATTGATAATGGCACTAGGATTTGTTTATACTGCATGTACTGGCTTTTTGGGATCCTAGTCTGTTTGGATGCACACCTTCCTAGGCCTGGATGGAGGGAGGAGGGCCTTGAACTTCCCACAGAAAAGAGTACCCTGCCCTCTCTTAGGAATGGAGGGGAAGGGAGGTGGGTAAGTGGGGGAGTGGGAGGGAAATGAGAGGAAGTGGAAAATTTGAACGGTATTATTTATAAAGCAGTAAAAAAAGAATGGATAAAGAAAATGTGGCACATTTACACAATGGAGTATTATTCGGCAGTAAAAATAATGACGTCTTGAAATTTGCAGGTGAATGAATGGATCCAAAAAAAGAACACACACACACACACACACACACACACACACACACACACACACACATACATTGAGTGAGAGAACCCAGACCCAGAAAAACAAATATAATATGTAGATACAAATAAGTGGCTTCTTGATATAAAGCAAAGAAAAACCAGCCTACAATCCACAATCCCAGAGAACCTAGAAAAAAAAGAGGACCATAAGAGAAACATACAGGGATCTAAATAGGAAGGAGAAAAAGACAAGATTGCATGAGTAAACTGGAAACATGGTGGTCATGGGAGAGGGTACAAAGAGAGAGGAAGGAAGGGAGGGAAGCAGAGAAAAATGTATAATGCAAAAAATGATAATAATTGATAGAAAAGAAGAAGTCTCTCTCTTTATCTTGAGGATTATCATTTCCCAACTATACTTTGCTGTAATGCTGCCTGAGCCTTAAGGGTGTAGTGTAAATGCTTTACTTAGGGCTAAATACATAACCAGCAAATTTCACATCAACAACTCTTAGCAATCACCTCTCTAAACAAGTAGATGCTTCTTTGATTAAGACTGAGATGTAACCCTTGTCAGTAGTTATTAACATAGATATACATAAGTTATATAAATTTTAAAATAATTTTAATCACATTGTTATAGTTCTCCTGTCTTTATACTCATTTGTTATTCTGCTACAATATTTTTTTCTAAACTGTCTTCTACTCTATTTCTAAATGTTAGATTCTCAATTCTCAGGACATTCCTCTCTTAAATATTTTTAAACTGTTATATGACAATGAAGATTCTCTCAACCTCATCTATTCACTTTCTTATATTTTTATTGAAAAGTAACCATATTAATTTGTGTCTTCTATGTATCAACTTTCCCTATGCAAAGATTTTAAGCAGGCACGCTAACACTGTATTTATTCAGTGGATTGATGAAACCTTGGGCATTTTGCATGGGAGAAAGGCACTTTCCTGATTGAGAACTATTCCCCGTGAATACTGAGTATTGCCATATGTAATTCACTGTACTAAGTGCTTGTCATGGACCATTATTTTACAGGTGCTTACAGTTAAGCATTACCTTTATTTACCATATATGAAAACTAAATATTCTCCAAAGCATTTATTTTATAGTTTGATAACAAGCATTGTAATTTACTGATTTATTATTAACATACATCTTTACATAGTTTTGAAATATACCATTTCTTAGTATATATTTTAAAAGTTGCAGTATCCAAAATGCATGAATAGATAAAATCCTAATTTGAGAATTTATTACGGCATAACTCTTTATGGTCACAGTGCCTTGTGTTTTCTAAACTGATAGACTGCTAGTGTCACTTTGAATGTTAATATGAAAATAAAACAAGTCATATTTTATACAGTATAACATCCAATGTGCATGTTGTCTGTGTTTGATGTTCTCTGCAAGGGTAACTTCTACTTCTTTTTGACATAATTATTGAGAATCAATTGAGTCTCAATTTTCTCTTTGTATCTTTTCTCTTACATAAGCTGTATTTCCACACAATATACCCCAACCTTCTATCTTACTTTAAAATGTTCATATAGTGAGGTCTTTAATACATTTGGACTTGAGTTTTGTGCACGTTGATAGATATGGGTCTATTTTCATTCTTCTACAGGTTGACATCCAGTTATGCCAGCACCATTTGTTGAAGATGCTTTCTTTCTTCCATTGTATACTTTTGGCTCCTGTATCAAAAATGAGGTATTCATAGGTTTGTGGGTTAAAATTTGGGTCGTCTATACGATTCAATTGGTCGACTTCTCTGTTTTTATGCCAGTACCACACTGTTTTCATCACTGTAGCTCTGTAATAGAATTTGAAGTCAGGGATGATAATGCCTCCAGACAATTCTTTATTGTATAGGATTGTTTTGGCTATCCTGGGTTTTTTTGTTTTTCCATATAAAGTTGATTATTGTCCTCTCAAGGTCTGTGAAGAATTTTGATGGGACCTTGATGGGGATTACATTGAATCTATAAATTGCCTTTGGTAGAATTGCCATTTTTAATATGTTGATCCTCCCAATCCAAGAGCAAGGGAGGTCCTTCCATTTTCTGGTATACTCCTCAATTTCTTTCTTCAATGCCTTAAAGTTCTGGTCAAATAGATCTTTCACTTCCTTGGTTAGAGTTACCACAAGATATTTTATGCTGTTTGTGGCTATCGTGAAAGGTGAAGCTCCTCTGATTTCCCTCTCTGCTTCCATATCCTTTGTGTATAAGAGGGCAACTGATTTTCTGGAGTTCATCTTGTATCCTGCCACATTACTAAAGGTGTTTATCAGCTGTAAAAGTTCTTTGGTGGAGTTTTGGGGGTCGCTTATGTACACTATCATATCATCTGCAAATAACGAAAGTTTCACTTCTTCCTTTCCAATTCGAATCCCCTTGATCCCCTTATGTTTTCTTATTGCTATTGCTAGAACTTCAAGCACTATATTGAAGAGGTATTGCGAGAGTGGACAGCCTTGTTGTGTTCCTGACTGGGAGAAGATCTTCACCATCCCTGCAATAGACAAAGGTCTGATCTGCAAAATATATAGAGAACTCAGGAAACTAGACTTTAAAATGCTAATTAACCCAATTAAAAAATGGGGCACTGAACTGAACAGAGAATTCTCAGCAGCTGAGGATAGGGAACCTGAAATGACCCTAGCCTATAGCAATACTGATGAATTTCTTGCATATCATCATAGAACCTTCATCTGGTGATGAATGGAGATAGAGACAGAGACCCACACTGGAGCACTGGACTGAGCTCCCAACGTCCCAATGAGGAGCATAAGGAGGGAGAACATGAGCAAAGAAGTTGGGACCACGAGGGGTGCACCCACCCCTGAGACAGTGGAGCTGATCTACTGGGAGCTCACCAAGGCCAGCTGGACTGTGACTGAAAAAGCATGGGTTAAAACTGGACTCTCCGAACATGGCAAACAATGAGGGCTGATGAGAAGCCAAGGACAACGGCATGGGGTTTTGATCCTACTTAATGTGCTGGCTTTGTGGGAGCCTAGCCAGTTTGGATGTTCACCTTCCTAGATATGGACAGAGGGGGGAGGACCTAGGACTTACCACAGGGCAGGGAACCCTGACTGCTCTTTGGACTGGAGAGGGAGGGGGATAGGAGTGGGAGGAGGGGGAGAAGGGTGGGAGGAGGGGGAGAAGGGTGGGAGGAGGGGGAGAAGGGTGGGAGGAGAGGGAAGGAAATGGGAGGCTGGGAGGAGGTGGAAACTTGGTTTTTTTTCTTCCTTTTCTCAATAAAAAAATAAATAAATAAAATGTTCATATAAATCAATGTATGTTCTAATTTGCTTGTTAATTTTTTGTTTCCTTTTATTATGTGTAGTTGTGTATGCCTGTGTGTGAGTAAATACCTATAAGTGCATGTGTCTTCATAAGTCAGAGACACCATATTGTAACAGCATGAATGAATGCAGACAGATTGTAAAAATATATACAGCTTTAATGGGGAAATAGACTTACAGAACCACCGTTCCCATGGAGACCAGGAAAGCAGAAGAAGTGGCTGGGAGCACATTCACCAGATTTATAGGTAAACATTAGCCCTAGGTGAACACGCCCCCTACGGGGCTGGACTTATCCCTACATCTCCCCGTTTTGTCTAAATAAGACAGAACTAAACCAAATACAACTATATACAATAATAACAAATAATAAATATAACAGACAATATTGAGAACAAAAGTTTTGCTAAACATTCTATCTCAAGGAGTCTAAATAACGTAGAGAGTAACTACAATTATATAATCTTCAACTCCGTCAAAGATCTGAGAAGGGAATAAATATTACTTAAGAAACGAGATATATCCAAAATGTGCAACAATTGACAGAGACAACTGACTACCTGGGCAATCACCCAAAGTCTCGTTTGCAATATTGAATCAACCAACTTTGGCTAAGGCCTTACATAAATGACATACCATTATTAAAGCAAGGAACTTTCTTAGAACTATCTTACCCTGTCTTGGCAGGATAAGACAATCCTGTTTCATTGTCAGAAGTTGAGGTATGGGCTTTTCTTAACCCAAAGGCCAGTTCTGCCAAGAAACAAGCTCCCAGTGGAGTGTCTTTGGTGCTCAATGTTCTCTCGGGAGTAGAGTGGCATTGCCAGGAGTAATTGTGTCTCATTGACACATAATTCTAGGTTAGATTAAAGGCCATTTTCTACAGCTCTTCGAAGAGGCTGAAGTTTATACTATCTATACTAAATATAATCTCTATGTATCTGAAAGACCTGATTAACTTAAAATAAATATGACAAACATATAATTCTCAATACCTACCTAACTTGAAGACTAAAAGAATAAACAACTGTGCAATATATGAAGACAATGATCTTCAACTGTAAACAACGTCATTACATATCAAATGTAAACAATGTTATTATATAAATAGTATCAGAGGTAGAAATGTACATTGTAATATGGTAGATGTATCAATACAATATAGACAAAGTTATAAGCATACTCTTATACAAAAATAGAGGTAGGAACACTCACATTCAATATTCAATATATCAATATACAGGAAACAGTACCAATACAATTTTCTAAAAACAGTAATTCACAAATACCAATCATCCCATCAAACCAGTTAATCCCCCCCTTTGTTTTTAAAAATACCCCTAATTCCATAAAATATCTCCCCATCCCCTCAACCCTAAACCAACCACTAAAAGATGTCCCTAACCCTGAGGGCAAACTCTGTTGGGAGAGGGGACATTGTCCTCTAAAATTGCTTCTAGCTGACATGGGGGCAACGTTCTTCTTAGGGGCTCCTGTGAAAGCAAATGATGGTAAAATTCCCAAATTAACCTTTGACCTAAGAAAATTATAGCTAGTCTCTGAGCGTTTTGAGAAGGTCCAGCCAGAGTGTTGTCTAAAATGTGCACCATTCGAAATTGTCTCGTGCAGTTGGTACCAAAAAACGGGTTTAATTTTAGCGCTTAAAAAAAATTCATGACGTCATAAAAACCAGATTGAGTTGATGTCGTGGGGCCCCATCTTCATCCTGGAAACTTTAAAAATTACTGTAGGGAAAGTTGTTGTTTGTTATGGGAAATTTAAACATTAACAACAAGGACATATACTGACATATAAAGAAAGACACAGATATGAGGAAAAGCAAAGAAAGTTTATCAAGTACATAAATATTCTTATTCTGTCCCATTTCATGGCTCCTGACCTGAGACAGAAACTCTGAAATATCTCTTATCAACAGGCTTGGAATTGAAGAGGGACTGAGCCATAGTCCAACTCCAAAACCAGCTCTACATATTTATAAAGAAATGTTTAATAAGATACATACATATATATATATATATATATATATATATATATATATATATATATATATATAATTAATACTTACAAAATGTGTCCATCCATCAGTAATTAAATATTCAGGGTCCCTCAATTTCTTTGAAGATGAGTATTTTCCTGTGGAGATAAGAAAAGAACCCTGCCCCCAACCGATCTGTAAACCTTACCCTCAGTATGCTCGCCATCCTTGTGAATGAATTGTTATTTATCTTTTCCAAGTGACTTCTCTTCTTCAAACTGAACCTTTATTAATTTTGATTGTATCCACAATTTTTCCTCACCTGAGGAGATAAGAGCAAAACCCCTTCCCCAACGTAGCACATATCCTGGCTTCCATTGTGAGGTCAGCACATCCTTGAAATAAACTGGTTGATTCAGTTCAGTAGGCTTTTCCATTATCCAATGTCTTTCTGCAGCCGTTGTTCCCTTCTCATTAGTGTTGAGAAAATTCAAGGTTAACAAAGCATTATGTAACCTATTTCTGGGGGTGTTCTCCACCCATTTCTGTTTGATCAACGTATCTTTTATAGTTCGATTTGATCTTTCTATGACTGCTTGACCTGTAGGATTGTATGGTATACTTGTAAAATGCTTGATATTGTAATAATCAAAAAAACATTTCATTTTCCTAGAGACATAAGCAGGACCATTATCCATCTTTAATTATGTAGGTATACCCATGATAGCCATGACTTCTAATAAATGAGTGATTACCGAATCAGCTTTTTCTGAATTTAAACCAGTTGCCAACTGAAAGCCTGAATAAGTGTCAATGGTGTGATGAACATATTTTAATTTGCCAAATTCTGCAAAATGGAACACATCCATCTGCCAGATTTTATTCCTTTGGGTGCCCTTTGGATTAGCCCCTACGGGCAGTGGCGTTTGGTTATAGAAAGAGCAAGTATGGCATTTCTTTACAATCTCCTTAGCTTGTTGCCATGTAATAGAAAACTCTTTCTTCCAACCTTTGCTATTAACATGATGTTTTTTTTATGAAATTCAGAGGCTTGTAGCACACTACCAATCAATAATTGATCAATTTCTGTATTACCTTGTGCTGGAGGACCTGGCAGACCCATATGGTATCAGATGTGTGTTATATACATAGGGCAAAGCCTGTTACTGATCAAATCTTGAACCTAGAGAAACAATGAGGTTAGTTCTGTATCATCAGGTATAAATCCAGCAGTTTCAATATGCAAAATAACTCTTTTTGTGTATTGTGAATCAGTGACTATATTAATAAGTTCTTTAAAATCCCTTAGCACCATAAGAATGGCATATAATTCTGCCTTCTGGACAGAATCATAAGGACTTTGTTCCACCTTACCCAAGTCTTCTGATTTGTAACCTTCCTTCCCTGATTTATTGGCATCAGTATAGAATGTACAGGCTCCAATTATTGGAGCATCACGGACGATTCAAGGAAGAGTCCAAGAAGTTCTCTTTATGAAGTTAAGCCTCTTGCTTTTTGGATAGTTGTTATTAATGTCTCCCAAAAAATTAGCACAAGCTCTTTGTGATGGTTCATTATCTTCCCATAATTTCTTTAGTTCATCAGCAGTGAAAGGCACTATAATTTCTGCTGGGTCTATGCCTGCTAGTTGACGAAGTCTCAGCTTGCCTTTTATAATTAACTCAGAGACTTTTTCCACATAAGTTTTCAGTTTCTTACTTGGTTTATGTGGTAAAAAGATCCATTCCAAGATAATATCATCTGTCTGCATTAAAATTCCTGTAGGAGAAATTTTTGATGGTAGTATGACGAGAATACAATTGAGCTTTGGATTCACCCTGTCCACATGTGCCTGTTGTAATTTCTCCTCAATCATTGTCAGTTCCTTTTCTGGTTCAGCTGTTAATTCTCTGGGACTGTTTAAATCTTTATCACCATCCAAGGTTTTGTTCAAATGAATTATTCGATCAGGTGTTATCCCAATAGCTGGTCGTAGACTGAAAATATCTCCTAACAGTCTTTGAAAGTCATTAAGAGTCCGTAGGTGATCTCTCCTAATTTGTGCCTTTTGTGTCTTAATTTTTTGCAAACCTATTCTATAACCTAAATAATTAACAAAATCTCCCTTCTGAATCTTTTCAGGAGCAATTTGCAATCCCCATTTAGGTAAAAGTATCTTTATTTCTTCAGTCTGTTCAAGGTATCCATGTTTGAATCGGATAACAAAATGTTGTCCATGTAATGGTATACTATAGATTTGGGAAATTTTTTGCGTATTATTTGCAATGGTTGATTCACAAAATATTGGCACAGGGAGGGGCTATTTAACATACCCTGGGGGAGGACAGCCCATTGGTACCTCCTCGAAGGTTGAGAATTGTTATAAGTAGGCACTGTGAAGGCAAATTTTTCTCTATCTTCTTTTTGTAAAGATATAGTGAAAAAACAATCCTTTAAATCAATAACTATGAGAGGCCATCCTTTTGGTAATAAAGAGGGCAAAGGAATTCCAGATTGCAGAGGGCCTATAGGTTGCATAACCTTGTTGATAGCCCTGAGATCTGTCACCATTCTCCATTTACCTGATTTTTTCTTAACCACAAATACAGGAGAATTCCAAGGGCTGGTAGATTCTTCTATATGTCCAGCATCTAATTGTTCTTGTACCAGCTGTTCTAAAGTCTGTAACTTTTCCTCAGCTAAAGGCCATTGCTTTGTCCATATTGGTTTCTCAGTCAACCACTTTAGAGGCAAGGCTGTTGGTATCTCTGAATGGACATCAATTGCTTGTTCTTGTACAGCCCGAATGGCTGGTTTTCTCCATTTGTAATATCTTTTAATATTATTCTCAGAAATATAGGCTCTAGAAGTAGCAGGAATGTTAATTTGGGTATTCCATTGTTGTAATAGGTCACGACCCCATAAATTAATTGCAGTATTGGCTACATATGGCCTTAATTTTCCTATTTGTCCCTTTGGCCCTATACATTCAACCCATCTAGTGCTCTGCCTTACTCGAGATAGGGTTCCAATTCCCAGGAGCTGAACATTTACATTCTGAAGAGGCCAATACGGATGCCAAGATTCTGGGGTAATGATACTTACATCAGCACCTGTGTCCAGCAGGCCATTTACACACACTCTCAGTTTAGGTCTTTGATCGTTTATAGAAGTTTGCCAAAACACACATAACTTATCTTTCTGATCATTATTGCTTGTAACAAAGGCTGACTCCTCCTATTTCTGTTATTTCTAGAAGATGCATTATTATTTCTGAAAATCCATTGTCTACAATTCCTTTTCATATGACCCATTTTGCCACAATTAAAACATTTGGTATTCTGGTGTCTCCTTTTACCATTGGAAATTGCTTCTTCTACCCATGCTTCAGTGCCATAATCAAATGTATCAACATTCAGTGTATGCAAGACCCATTCTTCCAAGGGCACTGATCTGAGCTTTAAAGGCCCCAAAATTCTTTTGCATTCCACATTTGCATTTTCATAAGCCATTGCTTCTGGGTCAGATATCCCTATTTGTACAGCCTTAGCTAGTCTTTGTAAAAAGTCACTAAAGGGTTCTCTCTGACCCTGTTTAACTCTTACAAATGATTCCATTCTCTGTCCTGGGTCTTGGACCCTGTCCCAAGCCCTTAAGGCTGCTGTAGTACACATGGAGAGTGTGTTTTCATCCAAATTAGCTTGTTCCTGAGGGTCAGAAAAGAGTCCTTCACCTAGAATTGTATCTAGGGAAATGTCAATTCCCTTCGCTTTTTCCTGCTGTTCTAAAAGTCTAGCCTCTTGCCTGAATAAGCATTTTCATTTCAATTGTGGTCTACTCTCAAGTACTGCAGAGCTCAGCTGGAGCCAGTCTGAGGGGGTTGCTCTGCTTGTCATTGCCCAAGATTTTAGCATCTCTTTAACAAAAGAGGCGTGCATCCCAAAAGTCATGACAGCCTGTTTAATTTCTTTGAGATCATTCATAAGGACAGGCTCCCATGTATCTTCCTTGATGACCCTAGGGTTTCTGGAGCCAATCACCTTCTCTGTTGTTATTACTGGAAAGGCAGGTAGAGCTGTAGGTAGAGCTTTGTGGAAATTGTCCCGGAGAGATTTACCCACAGATGTAGTTAAAATTTGCCTTTCTACCCTTTCCTCTTCTTCATCAGAATTTAGAAATTCCTCAATCTTTTCAATTCTATTCACCATTGCCTTCTGCAATGTCTGAATCTCCTGTCCAGAATTATGTTCCAAAGCCTTCATTGAGGATTCTAAAGTATGAAGTTTGTCCATTAGAGATAACATCTCATCTTTGGACATAATTTTTGTGGCATAAACCGTGCCTTCTTGTATTGACAATCTTTCTGCCAATCTGTCATAAGCTTTAGACAAAATCCGATTGTCACATTCAGCAGTTTTGATTCTCTCAGTTAATGTTTCAGTTCCTACAGAAATGTACTGAAGCTTACGATCCAAATCAGCTGTTCCCTCTTCCATAGTAATAAATTTCTCCTTAATATCAGCCACTAATGTTTCAGTTCCTACAGAAAGGGACTGAAGCTTATGATCCAAATCAGCTGTTTCCTCTTCCATAGTAATGAATTTCTCCTTAACATCAGCCTGTACCTTTTTAAAATTTTGCTCAGTTGATTGAGTCATGTTAAACAAAGATCTGTTCTCTTCCTGGAGAACTTCAAACTGATTCTTGAGAAGATTGTTATCATTCTCAATTGTTTTTAAGCATTCAACCTCTGCCTTAAGAATCCTGGATTCGTCTCATAAAGACTTTATCATATTTCTATTATCACACCATATAGTGCCAAGGAAAACTATGAATCCCAGAAGGATCCATAGATATGGGGTGATAGACACCTCTTGTAAAATCTCCCACATGGTACAATAAAAAAAAAACTGTTAAAGTCTTGAATGGTAACGTCTTTAGACATTTTATTTATAAAAGAAAATTTTTTACCTGCAATGACCGGTTCCTGCCAGTGGTGGCGAAAGAAATGCACTTGAGTCCATGTGGCCGAGGCCAAACAACTCAAAACCAAAAGTTATTGTTCTTCCTGAGGAGTTAGAATGGTCGCGGAAGGGGTCACTTTTTTTTTTTTTTGAGACAGGGTTTCTCTGTGGCTTTGGAGCCTGTCCTGGAACTAGCTCTTGTAGACCAGGCTGGCCTTGAACTCACAAAGATCCGCCTGCTTCTGCCTCCCGAGTGCTGGGATTAAAGGCGTGTGCCACCACTGCCCGCCTCCAGAGTACTGGGATTAAAGGCGTGCGCCCCAACACCGCCTGGCGAAATCACTTCGTATCAGACCAAATCTGCCACTGTGGTGCCTTTTGTTGCAAAACCACAGGTACTTGAGCTTCCACTAATTCAGGCAGCAGGGTTCGGCTGCAAACTTAGCCAAGGCAGGCAGGGAGGGGTTAATTGCTCCTGCAAGCAGGCGAGGCAGAATGGGCCTGTGTGGCCGAGTGTATCTTGGACTAGGCACTGGGGCCTGAGTAGCGAACTAAAAAACGGCACCCAGGAGCGTGCTGTGTTAGTTAGCAGGCTACGCTCTTGAGTCCCGTTGTGCTTCCTGAGCTCTGGTAGCTAACCTTGCTCGCAAAGGCTGGGAAAGATGGAGCTTGTGCTCTCCCTGCTGGGGCGGGGGCAAAATAGCCCTACGTTGGACACCAAAGTGTAATGGCAAAACTTTCAGTCACCATATATGGAGAATATAAGATATTTTATGATAGAATCAAATGTAAAAAAATATTTTTCTTTACCAAAAGTAATAAAATTCAAGAGATAGAAACTGGGGTTTGAAAATGACCAGGACCTTGAAAATATACCAATTATAACTACAAGTTCAACTGTAATAGGTGACTAATTATTAACCTGCATTTCCTTATTATCTGAAATAATTAATAATAATAAGTTTCAAGGTATAGAATTTTGATTACATTGTTAAATGAGTTGCCTAGGTACAATAACTTAAACAAAATTAGAAGTATATGTACAGTATGTTCTAAGAAAAATAATCTCAACTTTGTATCAATATGCAAAAATTCAAGCCCTTTTAAAATATTTAAAACTTGCTATAACTCTTTTGGTTTAATAGTACAATCAATAATCTACTTTTTAGTCCCATTTATATATCCCCCTTATTTTGTTTCAGAGTAGATTTGATAAACTACCCTTTTATTATATCATACATATATTCTCAATTTTTATTCTATTCAAAAGAAGAAGTCTGAATCTAATCTCCTTTGCTAAACGTAACTCATGAACATGACCAATAACAACTATTAACCAAGTCATTTAAACAATGATAAATATTTATAACCCATTAAAAAACATAAAAAACACCCACCCCACCTCCTGGAAATGTGGGCACTGTATTCTTAAATTTACTTCCTTTTGTTTTGGGACAATGGCATCTTTAGGGTGTCCTGAAAATAAAAATTCAGATTAATTGCCAAATCCTGGGAAAAGTAGCTGTATCATTTCTTGTTCATTCTTCGTGAAATTAGAAAGTGCATCATGACTTGTCTCAAGGTTCAACTTGAATAGTCTGTGAGGCTAGATGATCTCAGTTAGCCATTATTTTTAGCTTAAAATTGTTCTGAGCAGATTATAGTCCAAAGAACATCTTAAATGTTTTTCATCTTAGTGATGTTATCATAATCCTGGAGGAATTGAGGGACCCCATCCTCTGTCTGGAGACTTCAAATATCACTCTTAGACTTGCTCATGTTTCACTACAGAAAACTGATAGAAACTCAAATCAGAAATCAGGAGCAGAAAGGTATATAAGGCCTTTTTCTAGAATTAGTACTCTCTATGACCATTAATATAATGATAAAAAGTTTAAAATGTACACACACACACACACACACACACACACACACACACACACGGATCTTCTGACATGAGACAGAGGGTTTGGATTTTAGTTTAACTATCATGCTTGAGATTAAAGAAGCAAAGAGTCGATCTTTAACTGAAATGTGACTACAAAAATACCATTTGATTTGTACTATATTTCTATAATAAATAGAAACAAACATTTGGTAAGATTTATAAAATATTATTCTGTTGAAAATGTGATATACCAGTAGTCCAATTTACTCTTTTCTTGGAACATTTTTTTTTCTGGATGATTTGACATTTTTCTTTAGTTGTCTACTTTGGGCAGTGGTGTTTGGATTTCTTAACTATATGCCTTTATTCGCTTAAAAAGACAGAAATAACACCCTTTCCTAACCCTAATTTTGGGAAAATTGTCTTTTCACAAATAATGCCTAATCAAATGAAAGGCATTGGTTAGCTATATAAGTGAGTTTCAATTAAATAGCCATGTTGTTTAATGAACTATCATCTCTTCTAATTAAGAGGTGTCTTTTATTCAAATTGAATCTTTGTCAATTTTCATGGTTTTCATCCATAGATTTTCTTCTTCTGTAGAAACAAAAGTAAAACCCCTTCACAAACATAACATGTCCTAGTTTCCATTTTGAGGTCAGTAAATTAATTCTGCAGTTTCTTTCAGCTATGCAATGTCTCTCCACAGCTATTGTTCTTTTCTCATAAGCAATTTGAAAATTCAAAGTTAATAAAGCATTATACAATCTACTTCTGGGGGTTTTTATCATCTCTTTCTGTTTCATTAATATATCGCCTAGAGTTTAATTTGATTTTTCTATAACTGCCTTTCTCGTATGACTGTGTAGTATATCTGGAATATGTTTTATATTGTAATAATCAAAAAGGTTTTCCCTTCTTAGAGACATATGCTGGAGTGTTGTCTGTCTTTATTTGTGCATGTGTGCCCATGATAACCAAAGCATCTAGGAAATGTATAATTACTAAATTAGACATTTAAAACTCAAAGCATGTGCCCATTGAAAACCTGAATAGATTAAAATTATATGGTGTACATATTTTATTTTTCCAAATTCTACAAAGTGGGACATATCCATCTGCCAGATTTCATTCCTTTGAGTACCCTTTGGATTACTTCCTGCAGGTAGTGGTATTTGATTGTATAAAGAACAAGTAGGAAATCTTATAATTTCCTTGGCTTGTTGGCATGTGATGGAAAAGACCTATTTTATTTTTTCTTTTAGTTTTTCAGGGCAAGGTTTCTCTGTAACTTTGGAGCCTGCAGCACATTTTCAATCAATAATCAATCAATTTCAGCATTACCATGTACTAGAGGACCTGGCAGACATGTATAGGATCTGATGATATATATGTATGTATATATATATATATATATATATATATATATATATATATATATATATGACAAAGCCTATTCCTGATTATATCTTGGACCTGAAAAATAATAGTTAATTCTGTATCATCTGGCATAAATTCACTGATTTCAAATTTCAATATGCAAAAACTCTTTTCTGAATATTTTGAATTGGTATCTATATTGAGAGGTTCTTTGAAATCCCTTAGTACCACAGGAATAGCAAATAATTCTTACTTTTGGACAAAAGCATAAGTACTTTGTTCCACTTTACTTAAATTTTCTGATTTGTAACATGTCTTTCCTGATTTATTTGCATCAATTTATAAAATATAGGGACTCCAGTTGTTTATACATCCCATACAATGAGAGCAATGAGCCAATTAGTTTTTGTTTTAAGATGAATTCTCTCACATTTGGGATAGCTGTTTTTAATCTCTCCCAGAACTATTGCTACAAGATCTTTGGCAAAATTAATTTTCTTTGTATAATTTTCAATTTCATCATTAGTAAAAGGTACTCTACCTCATCTCTTTGCTTATCAGTTCTGACAAGTTCTTCAATGGTTTCAATCTATGTATCACTGCCTTTTTTAGAATCTGATTTTCTTGACCTGTGAATATTTCAAATGATTTAATCAAATAAATCAATTTCTGATTCTCATTATGTACATATGATTCCAAGTCTTTAAGTTTTTCCATTAATCATATTTTCTTATCCTTACAGTTTATTTGGATGGCATGTATAATACCTTCCAGGAGGAATTTTTTTTTTATCTGGTAACTTGTCAGCTTGTCATAACTTTTGAACAGATTTTGATTGTCAATTTCAACAGGATGAATCCATTCAGATAATCTGTCAGTACCATTTTGTAAGGTTTCATGATCTTTGACATGGAATGAATTTTGACTTTCAAAGTATGATTATCATCTTCAAAGGTATGAATCTTTTCAACCAACTTCTCATTGTAAACAACTTCTAGTCTGTAAAATCTGTATCATTTCTTCCATTGTATACTTTTAGCTCCTTGATCAAAAATCAGGTGTTCATAGGTTTGTGGGTTAAAATCCGGGTCTTCTACTCTATTCCATTGATTGAATTCTCTGATTTTATGCCAATACCAAGCTGTTTTCAATACTGAAGCTCTGTAATAGAGTTTGAAATCAGGGATGGTAGTGCCTCCAGAAGTTCCTTTATTGTATAGGATTGTTTTGGCTATCCTGAAACTGAGATAAAAGCAAAGGACACTGTCACTAAGACAAAAAGGCAACCCACTGACTGGAAGAAGATCTTCACCAACCCCGCAACAGACAAAGGTCTGATCTCCAAAATATATAAAGAACTCAAGAAACTCGACTTTAAAATGCTAATTAACCCAATTAAAAAATGGGGCACTGGACTGAACAGAGAATTCTCAACAGAAGAAATTCCAATGGCCAAAAGACAATTAAGGTCATGGTCAACCTCCTTAGCCATCAGAGAAATACAAATTAAAACAATTTTGAGATACGATCTTACACCAATCAGAATGGCTAAAATCAAAAACACGAATGATAGCCTTTGCTGGAGAGGTTATGGAGTAAGGGGTATACTCATCCATTGGTGGTGGGAATGCAAACTTGCGGAAATCACTTTGGAAATCAGTGTGGCAATTTCTCAGGAAATTCCAGATCAACCTACCCCAAGACCCAGTAATACCACTCTTGGGAATATACCCAAGAGATGCCCTATCATATGACAAAAGCATTTGTTCAACTATGTTCATAGCAGCATTATTTGTAATAGCCAGAACCTGGAAACAACCTAGATGCCCGTCAATGGAAGAATGGATGAAGAAAGTGTGGAATATATACATATCAGAGTACTACTCAAGGGTAAAAAACAATGACATCTTGAATTTTGCATGCAAATGGATGGAAGTAGAAAACACTATCCTGAGTGAGGAAACCCAGACCCAAAAAGATGAACATAGGATGTACTCACTCATAATTGGATTCTAGCCATAAATAAAGGAAATTGAGCCTATAATTTGTGATCCTAAAGAAGCTAAAGAAGAAGGTGAACCCAAAGATAGACATATAGTCATCCGCCTGGATATGGGATGTAGACAAGATTGCCAGGCAAAAACTGGGAAGTTTGGGGTGAGGTGGGATGGGGGTAAGGGGAAATGGGGTGAGAAACGTGAGAAGGGGAGGATGGGGGAGCTTGGGGGAATGGGATAGTTGGGATAAAGGAAGAGTGGATATGGGAGGAGAGAAGTATATATCCTAATTAAGGGAGCCATCTTAGGGTTGGCAAGAGACTTGACTCTAGAGCAGCTCGCAGTTGTCCAGGGAGATGTCCCCAGCTAGTACGTTGGGCAACTGAGGAGAGGGAACCTGAAATGACCCTATCCTATAGCCATACTGATGAATATCTTGCATATCACCTTAGAACCTTCATCTGGCGATGGATCGATATAGAGACAGAGACCCACACTGGAACACCGGATTGAGCTCCCAAGGTCCAAATGAGGAGCAGAAGGAGGGAGAACATGATCAAGGAAGTCAGGACTGTGAGGGGCAGTGGAGCTGATCTATTGGAGCTCACCAAGGCCAGCTGGACTGAGACTGAATAAGCATGGGATGAAACTGTACTCTCTGAACATGGTGGACAATGAAGGCTGATGAGAAGCCAAGTACAATGGTCCTAGGTTTCGATCCTACTGCATGAATTGGCTTTTTGGGAGCCTAGCCTGTTTAGATGCTCACCTTCTTTGACCTGGATAGAAGTGGGAGAACCTTGGACTTAACACAGGGCAGGGAATCTGGACTGCTCTTCAATCTCAAGAGGGGGAATGGAGTGGGGGGAAGGCAAGAGTAGTGGGGAGAAGGGGAGGGGAGGGGGGAGGGGGAGAGGAGTGGGAGGAGGGGGAGGGAAATGGGAAACGGAGGATCCGGACATTTTTTTCAACAACAAACAAACAAACAAACAAGAAGAAGCTAGAACTAATAGGCCAAGCATTGATTCAAGTAATGTACTTTCTGTGTGGCTATTTTAGGGCTGAGCAGCTGGGAACATACAAATGGCCTCTTAGAACAGTGCAGTGTTCATGTATAACCTTAATGTTCATGTTCAGTGATTGTTCTTTATAATACTTTCTGATGTTTTTCCCAGAAACAAATGTTAATTTATGTTTTGTTTCTAAGATTTGGGGAATGTTATTCTGAGTATTCTCTTGCTGTAACAAATCATGTCCCAACAAATCTATTGCTATGTTAGCCACATATAGCTTTATTTTTCTCTCTGCCTTTCCAACCTTATAAATTTGATACATGTTGTACTCTGTTTTACCTGAGTTGAAGTTCTGTTTCCTAAATTCTGAATTCTTACTACCTAAAATGTCCAATTTGGATGCAAAGACTTTCGTGAAATTATTGTTTCATCACTACCTGTGTCTACCAGACCTTCAGTGACAATACCATTTATTGATATTTTTCAATTATGGTCTTTATTCATTTATACAAATCTACCAAAATACTTACCTTATGGTTTCTCCTAAATTTTTATCCTCTCTCCTATATCAGTTCCATTATAAAGAGCAGTATTATTTCTTACAAAAAGCATTAAGTTTTTTAATTGCTATGGGAAGAAATTTTCTCTATTATGACAAGAAACAATTAACCCAGATTTGGCATAGGAGGCTGTGAGAGGCCCCTCTAGAAGTTTTCTGACAACAAAGGGTTATCTTGAATATTTCTTGTTTATCTACATTTATTAGTCTAATGTCTTCTTTTGCCCCATCTTATGCATAATCCAAAATGGAGGGTTATTCTGTTTGGATTATGCTTAGAAAAAACATTGTTTCTGGCAATGCCCTATTTACAATCCCTTTTAAAAGAGTTGATGTTGTTTGCCACAATCATAACTATTTGCATGTTGATTTTTCCTCAAACCTCTGGAAATTACCTCTTGTATCCAAGCATCATCATGTTCACGAGATTCAATATTGATTCTATCAGATCCATCCCTCCATTGGTGCTTCTCTTCCCTTTATAGACCTAATTATCCTTTACAAGGAGAATTAGCATTTTCAAAACCAAGAAATTCAATTATTATTTTTCTAGCTTCTGAATTTGGTATCAATCCGTTTATTGTCAAAGTCAATCTTTCAAAGTTTTGAAGCTCTGAACAACTGTAGTGACTCAATTATCTTTCCTACTTTTTAATTCTGTTCCAAGCATTCAACGCTGCTGCATGACATAAAGCCAAGGCATGGTCATCATATAAAGATTGCCTTTCTAGAAGCATAATCTCCTTTTCCAAGAATTTGATCTTGGGAGATTTCCTTATCAGTAGATTTACTCCATTGTTCAATAGTCTTAGCCTCTTCTCTGGAGCAGGTACTCCATTGCAAGTTTGGGACAGCTTCTAAAACAGCTTTAAACAATCTATCCAGTCTTTAGGAAATAATTTTATTATAAACTGACCACAAGTTTATCATTTGCTTCAAAAAAAGGTGAAGGCATGTCATATCAGAATAGTACTTTCTTCAATCTCCTTATATCCATCATTTCCACAGGAGTTAATTTTACTCTTTCAGAACTTTGGGGATATCTATCATTTGGTAATTGTTTCTGTAAGGCTCCTGGATATATTAAGATTGGTTGCTTGAAAAGCTTATTCTGTTCCTCTCTAACCTAATAATGTTGAAATGGATTTTTCATTAAATTCCTTTGTCTGGATCTGAATATCTGTATCATCTGTTTTATTAAGTTTTTGTAAGGCTTGTATCTTGGCAGTCAAACCAAACATTTTAAGAGATAAACCAAGAATTAATAAAAAATTAAACCAGTAAGTATTATCCAAATGATAATTAATAGGATGTCAGTCACAAATAAATTGATTATTACTTTATTTAGTTGTTCCACTTTTAAACCATGCATTACACAGCAATACAGAGACCTAACTTTCTCTATTGTAATCATGTTTTTTCATTTTTTTAAAGTGGTGAAAAGCTCTCCCTTTTAACTAATTCCACCCTTAAGAATTCCTATGTTTTTCACAAAATCTGCCACTGATGAAGATGAAATTTGAGGCTTATTGTTTCTGCATAGAACACTAAAAGTCTAACAGGATTTCAATGCATCTACCTAGTTCAGCAGCAGGTCAATAAGAGGGTTCAGTAAAAGCCAACCAGGAGAGAAGAAAAGAAAACCTATTTGGTTCAGTAATGACGTTGGTCATATGTATATCTAGCCTATGCTGCTGGCTGCAAAGCAATGAGAAAATGGCTTTTTCATAAATTTGTACCCCAACAGTTGAGCAACAGACAGATATATCATGACTAATAAAAGTCAAAGACAGATAGTATGGTTCAAGCAGAAGATCAAAGCAGTCAAAAAATAGTCAAGAAATTTTTTAACTCTACCAAAGCTCAGACAAAACAAAAAGGTGATCCTATCCTCAAAGTGTATGCAGACTGCAGTACTCTCTACAAAACCTTAGACTGCAATGAGGTCAAGACTCCTCTTGCCTTATATATCTGTCACCACCCAGACATAACACTCTTGTCTCCATCGCCCTAGTGCTGGGATTAAAGGAAAGTGACTTCTGAGTGGTAGGAGCACCTTTGTATGAGTTCTATTTCACTTTTTAGATAGATTCAATCTCATGTATGCCAGTGTGGCCTTGAATCCTGAGATTAAAGATTTGTGCCACCACTTCCTGGGCTCTTGTGACTTATCTTTTCACTCTTGTCTCCAGGTAAGCTTTATTTATTAATCTGCAAATAAAATATCACTATATCTATCCATAAGCCTAATCCTTAAGAACAGTCTAAAAGGAATACTTCAATACAAGTAGCTTAACTACATCCATGAGAACAAAAGCAATAGATAACCTCACACCAAGGTAATATCTCAGTTCTAAACATCTAAACCTCAAGATCAAGGGCACCCATATTTGTGAAAGAAATATAATTAAAGCTTAAATCACACATCAAGCCACACACATTAATAGTGAAAGACGTTAAGTCCCCATTGTTATCATTAGACAGGTCATTGGCAGAAACTAAACAGAAATAATGGGACTAAAATATGTTATGACTCAAAAGGACCTTAAAGATATCTACAGAACATTTCAAATCAAAACAACTCTGAGATTCCATCTTATACCTATAAGACTGGCCAAGTTCAAAAACACTGATGACAACTTATGCTAGAGAGGTTGTGGGGAAAAGGGAACACTTCTACATTCGTGGTGGGAATGCAAGCTGGAAAAGCCCCTTTGGATGTAAGTGTGGTGATTTCTCAGAAAATTAGGAAACAGCCTTCCTCAAGACCCAGTAATACTACTTTGGGGTATATATCCAAAGGATGATCAATTGTGCCACAAGAACAGTTGCTCAACTATGTTTATAGCAAAATTGTTTGTCATAGCCAGAACCTGGAAACAACCGAAATGCCCCTTGACCTAAAAATGGATAAGAAAAATGTGGTACATTTACACAATGGAGTACTACACAGTAGAAAAAAATAACGAAATCTTGAATATTGCAGGCAAATGGATGGAGCTAGAAAACATTATTTTGAGTGGAGTAATCCAGACACAGAAAGACAGTTGTCTCATGTACTCACTCATAGGTGGTTTTTAAACAAAAAGCAAAGAAAACCAGCCTATAAACCGCAATCCCAGAGAACTTATACAATAATGAGTTGTATACATAAGCAACCCCAAAAACTCTACCAGGGAACTTGTACATCTAATAAACACCTTTTTTTCACATTTTTTTTATAAATTGAATTTTATTGAGCTCTACATTTTTCTCTGCTTTTTTCCCTATCTCTCCTCTCACCTTCAACCCTCTCCCAAGGTCCCCATGCTCCCAATTTACTAAGGAGATCTTGTCTTTTTCTACCACCCACATAGATTATACATACCTATGTATATTTCTCTTAGGGTCCTCATTGTTGTCTATGTTCTCTGGGATTGTAATTTGTGGGCAGGTTTTCTTTGTTTTATGTTTAAAAGCCACTTATGAGTGAGTAAACATCTTTAATGAAGTGGCTGGATTCCAGATTAACTCAAAAATTTATTCAAAATTAAGATTAATTCAAAATTAAAATTAACTCAAAATATGAATCACAAATGGGGTAAGACAGAAACATTGAAAACATCAACCTTCACAATAGTCACTAATAATATAAAATATCTTGGAGTAACTCTAAATCAAGTGAGAGAGCAATATGATAAGATTATCAAATCTTTGATGGAAGAAATTAGAGATGGTATCAGAAAATGGAAAATCACCAATGATAATGTATAGGTATGATTATTATAGTAAACATGGCCATCTTACCAAAAGCAATCAACAGATTTAGTGAAATTCCAATTAACTTTGCAACATAATTCTGTATAGACCTTGAAAGAATAGTACTCAAATTCATATGGGAAAAGCAAAAACCCCAGATATCCAATCAATCTTGTACAATCAACAAACTTTAAGAGGTATCACAATCTTTGATTTTAAGCTCTATTACAGAGCTATAGTAATAAAAAAAAACAGCATTGTATTTCCATAAGACCAAACAGAACTGGAGACCCAGATGTAAATCAATGTACCTATGAACAAATGAATTTTGACAAAGATATCAAAATTATACAATGAAAATAGAGCATCTCTAACAAAATGTGTTGGCATATATGCATGCCCTTATGTAGAACAATGCAAATAGATTCTGCATAAAATTCAAGTCCAAGTGAATAAAAGACCTCAATATAAATCCAGTTACAGTGATACTGATAGAAGAGAAAGTGGCCTTGAATACACTGGCACAGAAGACATATTTTGAATAGAATACCAAACCAATAGCAGAGACACAAAGAATGACAGTTAATAAATGGAACCTGTTGAAATTGCAAAGCTTCTGCAAATCAAATGATATCTGCAGCCTAAAGAATGGGAAAAGATGTTCACCAACACCATATCCAAAAGAGGGCTGATTCCCAATATGTGTGTATGTATATATGTGTATATATACATATGTGTTTTTATATCTATGCATATATATAGATGTATATATATATATATATATATATGAAATTAAACATAAAACAAGTAATCCAATTAAAAATGGGCTACAGATCTTAACAGATTTTTCAACATAAAAATCTCAAATGGCCACGGAAAACTTAAAGACTTGTTGAACCTCCTTAGCCAGCAGGGATATGCAAATCAAACTAACTCTGAGATTCTATGTTACATATGTCATAGTGGCTAAGAGCAAAAATACAAATGAGCAGCTCATATTGGCAAGGATATCCAGCAAGGGGAACACTCTTTCAATGCTGATGGGAGTGCAAAATTCTACAGTCATTTTGAAAATCAATATGACAGTTTCTCAGAAAATTGGGAATCGCTATAGCCCGTCTCAGCTACACCACTCTTTTGTATACACCTAAAGGATGCTCAATCATACAACCAAGACCATTGATCAATTATATTCATTGAGGATTTATTTGAAGTACATAAAACCTTGTAACAACCGAGATGTCCCTCAATTGAAAACCAGATAAAGAAAATACAGTCTGTTTATGCAATGGAATATTACTTAGCTGCTAAAAGCAATGACATCTGGAAATTTGGATGCAAATGGGTACAGCTAGAAAAAAATATTATCCTAAAGGTGTTAACCCAGACCCAGAAAGACAAACATGATAGATATTAACTTAAGTGGATATTAGCTGTAAAGAAAAGAATAATCATGTTGTAATCTATGAACACAGATGGGATAAGTAACAAGAAGTGTTCAAGCAGCAGGGACCCTCAGATCTTCCTGGAAAAAAAAAAAACAACAGATCTCATGAGAGAGTGTAAGGATAGGAACAAGAAGGATCATATTGAGGGTGAATGGAGGTAGGAAGTACAGAAAGAAATGACTTGAAAGTGGGGCAATTCAGTGTCAGATGCAAGGAATACTCTTAGGAATCCATAAGGATGACCCCAACTAAGACTCCTAGCAATAGGGGATACTTAGCCTGAACTTTCTACCTCCTGTGACCTGGCAAGTCTTCCAGTGGAGGAATTGGGATACCAGCCTACTTCACATAACTTTCTACTAAGAGTCTGCCCTGACTATGGAATGGGTTGGTGTAAGCATGGTGTAGAGATTTTAGGAAGGACCAACCAATGACTGGTCCAGTGTAAGACCCATTCTACGATAATGGGTCAATCCCTGACACTGCCTGGAGTTCCAGGTCTCAGAGGCTGGATGGCCCAGAGAACTAGGATAGAAACAAGCATTATTGAAGAAAAATATGTCAACATACTGATGCCTAACAACATTCTACTATACTCAGAGCTGGTGCCTATCTTAATTATCTTCAGAATTGCTTTATCCAGTTAATGGTGAAAACAGATACAATGTTGTACAACCGAACAATAGGATGAACTCTGGGGATCCTGCAAAAGAGAGGAAGGACGAATTGTGTGATACAGTTATACAGGATATAAAATAAATAAATACCTTTAATAAAAAAATGAATGTGTTTTAAAAGGATTTGAGTCCATTTGGATTTGTAATATTGTAATAATTTTGAGTGATGCAGAAACTGAAGCCTGAAGTCACTGAAAGTATTGAAGATTATCCAGAAGCTGTGATTATTAATTCTGCTAACACACACACACACACACACACACACACACACACACACACACACACGAGCCCCATGCAGCTATCACTACTCTTTCAAAAATTATGTGACTTTTATAACAATGTTGAAATAAGGGCAAACTTAACAATTTGAGCTAGTGAATGGTCCTAAGAATAAAAACAATGTTTTATATATATATATATTTTACAATTTTATCAACATACCCTGTACTAATTTTATATTTTTCAACTACTAACCTTAATGGCAATGCATTGAAACATCTCTTGTAACTTCAATTTTATAGTGCTATTTTTGTGTGAAATAGCTAATGAGAGTTAGTATAGGGATTTATTTTTTATACCTTTTCTAATTTACCAGTTGTTGTCTATAAGACATGCCATGCTAAAATGTACTTAGCAAAAATCCATAATCTAGTGCATAAAATAAAGAATAAAATGCTATCTTTAAAATATGGTTTGTGATTTTAGGTAGACCTATTTAAGACAATAGGAAAAATGCCTAGGGTGTGGGATCGAGTAATTTAGGGGTTATCCAAGTCTGTTTTAACTGCAACCATAGAACTGTAAACATTGTTGCTAAGTCTCTAGAAAGTGGAAAATATGTCCTATTGAACATGATATGTTTTCTCTATTGGTATATTAAAATAAATGTTTTTATCAAATATAAATTATTTCTTATTGTTATGATTTGAGAAAATTATACAAGTCTGACTGGGAAGTTTCTTAATATAGACATTTTTACCTAGTTTCTTTAGGAAGAATATAGTCAATATCATTGTGAAGATAATCTAATAATAAATACAGAAATACAGATACATTATAAAAATTATGTGTCAATATTGATATAAACCAGATACATGAAATAGTTAAATTTTCTCTCTTCATACAATTCATAACATTTCTCTTATTTCCCTTTATTTCCTTATGATGTAAAATGTCTCCTCATTTCTCTTTTTGCTATAGTTTACTTTGACTATTTCCTATCAAATACAAAAATTTTGTACTCTTAAGCCCAAATAGTCACTTGGTTCTAATCAATTTTTGAGTCTAGACATCTCCCTAATTTGATAACTATTTTTGAGTGACTTGGCTCTAAATTTGTTTGTGTTTAAAGGTATTATTCTTTTATATAATAATGAATTATT
Organism: Microtus pennsylvanicus; assembly: GCF_037038515.1. NCBI lineage: Eukaryota > Metazoa > Chordata > Mammalia > Rodentia > Cricetidae > Microtus > Microtus pennsylvanicus. The sequence continues at coordinate 104,592,605 of NC_134601.1, forward strand.
AAAATTATCCAGGTGTTTTTCTAAATATAATTTACTCTATAAAGGACAATCTTAAGTCTCTTTGTCATATTTTCATACTTCCCATTCAATTTTGTCATATAGCTTTGTTACTTTTGTTTTACAAAGTCATAATTTTCTTCCTGCCAAAGACTCCACAATAATTGTCCATTATCCTAATGTGAGACTATGCAAACATAACCCAGAGAGTTCTTTGCTGGATGATATCCAAGAGACTTAAGCCATCATCCTGCAGTGATGATTGTAATGTTCTGATTTTTGATGAAAGATAAAAGAAACAATAGGCTATAGTTAGCTGCAAATCCCAATATACCTGCTTATCCATCTAATTATTCTAGAAATCTCAGCCTGAAAAAAACTTACCCCATAGATATGCATTTGACCAATTTACCAAGAGAAAGTTTTTAATTTGAAATCATATTTTCATCTATTTAAGGGGAGGTAAAACCTGCTTTTTGGTCCTAATTAACTTTAATGTGTTTTGTTTTTGCTTTTCCCACCAGTTGTATTTAAGCTGCTGCATCAGTTTATATTCTTCTCTCATATACAGATTTGTGGAATATAGATAGAGATCTGTATAAAGACCTTTAAAGATCAAATTCATTCAAAATTTACTCTTCAGAGAAATCAGAAAAAAATATTAAATTGCTTTCAATGATGAGAAGTGAATATTGCAATGAAGCCTAGTTTATAATTACTTGTTCAAAGGTCATTTTAATCTTATGTCCTCAGTGGCGCATACAAAACAATACAGCATTATTTATAGGAGGGACAAAGTGCACTACAGGTTTTGATAATGGATCCATTCGTAAAAATTATCGTTCTCAGAGACAAATATTTTCCTACACATATACTCAAATATAGATACTTTAATTAATGTGAACTTATTTTAGTTGCAGTTTTTATTTTTCTGCTATACTAAACAGTTGAATATCTATTTTCTTTGATTTATTTTAGTTGTAAAAATTATGAATTTTCTAATACATATAAACCAATACTATGTTGTATTGATTAATTTCAGTTAAATTTTTTCATACTTTGTAGATTCTTGATAAATTAAAAAATGTTATTATAATTTGAAAAAAGATCATATCACTATGTATGTATTTTTCTACCTAAAATAAGCCAATTAATCTCAAATAAATACTGGACAAGGTTTTAAAACTAAATAAATTGACAGGTATGTAGTTTGAAAAAGCCAGAATCTTTATTTTGTTGTTGTTGTTGTTTATTTTATTTTTTTTTTAGTTTTTGCAAAAAAAATTCCCATTTCCCTCCCCCTCCTTGCACACATCGCCCCCTGCCCCTACTCCCCTCCCCCACTCCCCTCCCCTTCTCCCCCTCCCCCCCCACTCCATTCCCCCTCCCTCTCGAGAATGAAGAGCAGTCCAGATTCCCTTCCCTGCAGGAAGTCCAAGGTCCTCCCACTTCTATCCAGGACCAGGAAAGTGAGCATCCAAACAAGCTAGGCTCCCACAAAGCCAGTTCATGTATTAGGATCGAAACCTGGTGTAATTGTCCTTGGCTTCAAATCAGCCATCATTGTCCGCCACATTCAGAAAGTCCGGTTTCATCCCATGCTCATTCAGTCAGTCCCAGTCCCGCTGGCCTTGGTGAGCTCCCAATAGATCAGTTCCACTGTTACAGTGGGTGGGTGCACCCCTCGCGGTCCTGACTTCCTTGCTCATGATCTCCCTACTTCTGCTGCTCATTTGGATCTTAAGAGCTCAGTCCGGTGCTCCAATTTGGGTCTCTGTCTCTATCTCGATCCATTGCCAGATGAAGGTTCTAAGGTGATATGCAAGATATTCATCAGTATGGCTATAGGATAGGGTCATTTCAGGTTCCCTCTCCTCAGTTGCTCAAGGTACTAGCTAGGGACATCTCCCTGGAAACCTGCGAGCCCCTCTAGAGTCCAGTCTCTTGCCAACCCTAAGATGGCTCCCTTAATTAGGCTATATATTTCTTTGCTCCCGTGTCCACTCTTCCTTTATCCCAACCATCCCATTCCCCCAAGCTCCCCCATTCTCCCCTTCTCACGTTTCTCACCCCATTTTCCCTTAGCCCCATGCCACCTCATCCCCAAGTTCCCAGGTTTTGCCCTGCAATCTTGTCTACTTCCCATATCCAGGCGGATGACTGTATGTTTTTCTTTGGGTTCACCTTCTTATTTAGCTTTTCTAGGATCACAATTATATGCTCAATGTCCTTTATTTATGGCTAGACACCTTTATATACTCACAGGAGATCAAATAGAAAGTATCCAGAAGATATGTATTTAAATTTAAGTTCTGTATGCTTATTTGAATCATGGACACTTAAGTTAGTAAGAAAACATAGGACAAGAATCTTGAGAACCTTCTTATAATACCTAATAAAAATACACAGAAAAGCCCCTTAATTATAGGTACTTTACAGAAAGCCTAAAGATCTCCTGGGGTTTTTCATATAAAATAAAATTGCTTTTAATAAATCAGATCACATACTTTAGATAATTAATCTTAGGATTTTTATAACATATTATATCAATTAGTATTTGAATTTGTTTAGCTCTAATATCTGGATAATTATGTAGTTTGATAATTTATATTTGCCAACAAATACAAGGTTTTTAGATATCCCTGCCTTCTACATAAATAAGATCTGTTTCTTTATATTTCCATTCACCAATAATTAATTCTAAATTAGCCACCTAGAATAAATCACTTTTTTATTTAACAACATTAAAATATTAAATATGGCTATAAAGGCTTTATTAATTTTTTCTTTTTAGATAAAATGTTCCACAACCTGTTAATCAGTGTGTGTAAATAATTTTCTGTGATCATTTATGGTTTGAAATGTTTTCTGTGAAAGTACTCTTAAATGTTCTGCTTAAATCATGACAGCAGTAGGAAATTTTAATGTGATCTGGTTGCAAAAAAAGGTGTTTCTGTTTACTATGTGGAGACACTAGTAAAAATAGAAAAATCAAAATGTTTGTCTTCTTTAGGAACTAAATTGCCTACTTCTTGTACCCAGAGAATCCTTTTTTTTTTCCTAGAGAAATCAAAGAAACAACTCTTCTATGAGCAGTAACTCAGGAAAACAAAGGAATGGAGAATAGCATTGATAGGTATTCAGTGTAATAAGGAAAGAAAGAAGTGATATGTAGTTATAGGATGCATCTTTGTATCAATAGCTTAGAGGTAGAACACTTTTAAATCCTTATTATTTCCTGAAACTTGTATCTATGAAATCTGTAGAAGGGAAGGTGAAAATTAAATCATTCAGATTGTACAACAACTTAAAAACTGTTTGCGAACAGGCATACTCCACAAAGAATATGGAAATAAAACTATAAAATTGTACATTATAATTCCTGATACTGATTTTGGGCTGCAAAAATACATTGTGTACCCTTCAATGCTATTTTCTACCCTTTTTAATTAAGTGCTCCCAGAAGAGTTTTTAATTATTCATTTTATTTCTACAGAGTAAAATGATTTTCTGGTAAAATATGTAGACATTCTAGTTCCTGAAACATGAACACTGGCCTCTACCATGCAAAATGTTTTTAATGCAGTCACAATAATGAATCAACAAAATTCTATTATAAATATGAAATTATATACTATAATTTTGATTCTACTATAATTTTAAAATTATCCTTTCATGATATCCTAAATTTTGAATATTGTATTGATGGCTACACATTGGACAAAATTACCAAAAGCTATAGTATAGAAAGTTGGTTACTAATTTTCTTTTGGAAAATACACCTTTCAAGGTATCGAGACATAAGTTCAAAAGTGTATCTATTAGTCATTCTAAAAGAAGAAATAATGAGAGTAAAGTTGTATCAAAGTTATATATATTCTGTTATTTAAAATTATTATTCCATAGCAACCCAGAGACCACTCCAAGCAAGAAAACAGGTAAAATAACTTCAGATGTTCAATCTCCCTCTACGCATACAAATCCAGTCCTCTAGTCTCAGTCGATCTCTGGATCAGAATACAGTGCTATGGACTCTCATACCTCCCTACTCCCATCTCTAGTGGATTACACAGACCTTCTCTTCCAACCTTCCTTCACAACACTTAATACAGTATTCTAGTCACCAAATACATTAGGCTTTTCCTGGGAAGTCACATGGGAATCACATGCCATTCCTGTCAGCGAATCAGATACCCTTACTGCAGATCATCACATCTCTTTACTCCCCTACAAATGCAAACCAACAGTCTCATATCCAGTTCTGTTTCTTTTCTTTCTTTTTTTTTTTTTTTTTTTTGATTTTTCGAGACAGGGTTTCTCTGTAGCTTTTGGTTCCTGTCCTGGGACTAGCTCTTGTAGACCAGGCTGGCCTCGAACTCACACAGATCCGCCTGCCTCTGCCTCCCGAGTGCTGGGATTAAAGGCGTGCGCCACCATCGCCCGTCTCATACCCAGTTCTGTAGCAGAAAGTTTGTTGCAACTTCCCCTTACTCTCTGCTTCGACTGCTATTGGGTCACACACATTTTCCACTTCAACCTTCCTTACCTTGATTTATACATCTATACCAGCTTCCAACATCAGCAGGAATTTCCTGGGAACCACCAGACCTAGAGGTAGCCTAACTTCAAATCTTCCTTTTTTCCCCACCTCTCTTCTAAATCAAATCCCATTACTTGACCCTCAACTCTGTAGCAATCTGCTGTTGCTCCCCAACTTCTCTAACCCCACCTCAAATAGTTCAAAATTGTACCCTCAAAATTTCTTCTGTGCTTATCCTGTTATTGCAATCCCCAACTCCTGTGGGTATTCCCTGGGAACCCATCAAATAAGCCTGCCAGTAAAGCAATTAGGCAAGTAAAGCAGGTATGCCAACTTCAGATCTTTATTCTTTCTCCTCCACTTCATATACATTCTTCCCTGTCTCATCTTCAGCTTTGCAGCAGACTGCCTCCCATGGGATTGGTTCACTCTTTGCCCCATTTCCAGGGGGCTTAGCAAATCCTGGTGGAGCATCTGACCTTATATCCACTAGTGAACTCTCTTAGTTGTCCAACAGACGATCCTCATTTCTAAGTGTCAGCTCCTCAATACCTAGAAACACACCTTTTTCCCCAACAACCATAAGTGGCCACACTTACCAGGATCACAGAAGAATTCCTCACCACACAACACAGTCACAAAAACTATGCTAAGGATCTTAGCGGGCATTATAAAAAAAGGGGAAAAAAAACACCCACATAATAAAGACAAGACAGGAAAACAACATGTAAATTATTATCTTCTTAAACCCAGATTCCTATATGCCAGCGTAAAAACACAATTAACCAAAACCAGGACAGTATGTAAACTTTTGAGACCAGTAACCCTACCATAGTAGGCCCTGAGAGTAAGAACAGAGCTAAAGTAGAAGAAAAAGAGCTTAAAATATTCTTCATATTATGAAAATGTGTCTTAAAGGAGGATTTAAATGAATCCTTTAAAAAATCTATACAATACAAACAAAAAGGGAAGAAAGTTAATAAAACAGTAGAAGTTATGAAAGTAGAAATGGTCACTAAGGAAAACTAAAACTAAGTGAAATCTAGAAAGACAAATATTAAATGCACAGGATCCACAGAGGCAAACTTCACCAACAATATGTAAAATGAGAATCTTAGGCTTTAAAATCAAGATAGAAGAATTAGATAGGATTTTTTCTATGATTTTGTTAAAAAATATTTTTCTTGGGCTTTGAACTTGGTTTCTTCCCCCTCTTATTCTTAGACTCGATATTTTCACAGTTTCACAAATTTCCTGGATGATTTATTTCATGGGTGCTTTTGATTTAATATGTTTTTGTCCATTTTATTCATTTTGTTATAGGATTTTTAAGCCATGAGATATTTATTATTCCATCTTGTGTTCTGTTGATGAAATCTGACTCTCTTGATCTCTTCACAAATTCACAAATATTTCTATTTCAGAATTTCCTTAGTTTCAGGTCTTTTTTTATGGATTCTACTTCTATCTTAATGCCACAAATAGTTTTGTTCTATGTATTTTCTTATATCGATTGTATTTTCTGGATTTCTATAAGGGATTTAATAATTTTCTTTTAAAATACCAGAATCATCTTCATATAGGCCATTTTAAGTCTTTGGATGTTTTCAGAGAAAGGAATACCATGAAGCAAGGTGGAAAAAGAGGAAAGAGGTATCTGAAATGAGTTGTGGGAGGAGTAAGAATACTGTGTGTGTGTGTGTTTCTCCCTTTCATAGGGAGGTCATAGATTAGGTTTGCTAGAGTCAGTGGGTAGAAGGATGGACATCCAGTTAATAAATATAATTGCTGAGTATCACCAGAAGGAAATCTGACAATTCATCAGCAAAATAGTCTAATAATCAGGTATGCAACCTAAAAGTAGAATACCTATACTCGGCAAAATGTTGTCTTAGTTACTTATTTATTATTACTAGACTTAATAATAGCAGTAGAAAAATTCCAAAAGATTGATGAGAAAAGTTCCATGGGAGACCAATTTCTAAATATAACCCCAGCAGCACAGAAACTGAGAAAAACAACTAATAAACGGAACCTCCTGAAACTGAGAAGCTTCTGTAAAGCAAAGAACATGGTCAACAAGACAAAACAACAGCTACAGAAGGGGAAAAGACCTTCACTAAACGCACAGCAGACAGAGGTCTGATCTCCAAAATATACAAAGAACTCAAGAAATTGGTCATCAAAAGAACAAATAATCAAATAAAAAATGGAATGCAGACCTAAACCAAGAACTCTCAACAGAGGATTCTCAAATGGCTGAAAGACACTTAAGGAAAAGTTCAACATCCTTATTCATCAGAGAAATGCAAAGCAAAACAATTCTGAGATTACATTTTATACACGTAAGTATGGTCAAGATCGAAAACACTGATGGCAACTTATGCTGGAGAAGTTGTGGGGAAAAGGGAACACTTCTGCATTGCTGGTAGGAATGCAAGCTGGTATTTTAGTGGTTTTGTAATTGTTGTAGTAATTCATAGTTTTATAATTATAGAATCTCCTTTTGATCCTACAATCACTCCAGCAAGCAATTTTTGTCTTGGTTTACTGTGTGAAGAATGTGTTACCTCTAATTTAGTCAAATTTAGTTGGTTACCTGTAAAATACACTTCTCCCTATTATATCATTGATGTTATTTCATCAGTCCAGTTGTGTCGTTCTCGACTTTACATCTATGTGTGGTTTTCGACTTTACATCTAGGTAGGTTGAGATCTTTTTCTTTTTTCAAAATCAGTTTACAGAGAACCATTAGATTTTATGAGTGCCAACCTTTATGAAGGAAACTTTAGTCATTATCAGCTAGATTTTTCTAAGTACTTTGAGGCAGAAGTACGCTTTGTTTTCAGCAAGATGCTTGTACTTTCATGTTTTGGTAAGGTATAAAGAGCAAATATACTATCTTCTATCGGGGAAGACTTTGTACTACCCTGACAAAAATCTTAAATTAAGTATCTCAATTTCACATGAGATTTTTTTTAGGTAGTCTTTAGCTCCTACAGGGAGCATTATCCAAACATGTAGGCCAACTACAATTTTATCTGCATCTATAGGTGTGTGTATATATTGAACAAATTTAATAAAATGATAGATTTCTTTAAGCTTTTCCAAATACACTTACTGTTTTTTATGCCCCATCTTTCCCTTTCCCTCTGTACTACTCTTCTTCCTAGCTAAGTCTCCCACTTTGTTTTCTTTTTTCCCCTTCAGATCACTGTAAACTGTTAACTCCATCCTTGAAGCTACCATACTCCAGTTATGATCTCTTTCTACTTCACTGGCTTCTCTGGATAGAGCAGGTACTAAAATCCAAAGTTTTCTATATAGAATTTTCAAATAAGGGACAGCATATAGCATTTGACCCTTCTGGGTCTGAGTTACTTTGTTTAATATGGTGAAGAAAATTTCTGATTTTAATTTCCTTCACAGAAAATTAGACTACCATTGGAAAATAAGCATGTTTACATTATTCATTTATGAGTGCATGGACATTTAGGTGTAGACAGAGAATGCTTGCTCATTTCCCAGCTGCTCAGACATTAATAATAAAACAGAAACTATTTTAATTGCAAAATTGTTCAGACAATGACTCAGGCATATTTCTAGCTAATTTCTATTAATCTGTGTGTCTCCACAAGGCTGTAGCTTTCCAGGAAAGGTTCTGGCTGGCATATTTCTCCTTTGGCAGCTAATGGCTTCTCTTTGATTTTATCTACTCTATATATTTGTTTTGATTACTTCCTGCCTTTACTCTGCTAAGCCCTTGAACCAAATATTCATTAACTAATTTCATTAACCAATAAGAGCAACACATTTACAAAAAGACTCCCAACATCATCTTCCCTTTTTGGCTAAATAAAAAGGAAAATTTTAACTTTAATATAGTAAAATTACATATACAAAGCAGTTATCAGTTAAAAATTATAGTTACAATGCTTGGTGCATTTCATTTGGCAAATTAAGGAAAATATTTTATCATCTATCCTATCTTTGTGACTCTAAAGTTTATATCTAATTTATCTTTTATCATAACTAAGGAGGGCTATAACTATTTGTCTTCAAATCTGAAAAGACAGCAAAAGGCTATAATATTATCTAAGTAAATAGGAAGTGCATTGTAATCAACTTCCAAAATTATAGAATTGACAGAGATATCTTGCTGCCTGGACAGTCACTCAATGTTCCTTTGTAATATTGGGGCCTCCATTTTCAGCCTACAGGCTCATAAATTCTGGCAGACTTTTCAATAAAGCAGGACATCTGAAGATCTGTTCTGGTATGTAATAATATGTTCATCATTTTCTTTCTTCTCTGTCTTGAAGAATGCCTGGCAGTTTCTTCTCTGAAGCAGAAACCCTGAAGTACCATTAGTCTTTTGCAAAGTTCAGCAGTCACTTTTCTTTGAATTTGCATATCCAGTTCATATTGTATACTATAAAACAGTCTAGATAAGAACAGTTTTGTGTCCAAATGGCTACCCTTGTCACATTGAAGGCAAATTTTATAATGAGTTTTTAAATGTCAACCATCTCTCTGAATCAATGTGTATGCCAGCTGCAGACATGTCTCACTGTCATGAAAAGTCCTAAGTTTTTAAAACATTTTAAAGTCCATATTCTGTATGTCTTTGAAAGATTTGAAGAATACCTATCCATCTGAAAGATATCTCTGTATATATAGAAAACCTAACTAACATGACTAGAGTTTGACTATTATAGATGACTATTGATCTTTATTTCTTAATTATACTTTGCGTTTTTAAATGAGCTGCACAGATACCTTAAACAGGAGCAGAAATACATATACACAGTATAACAAATCAACCTTAAATTGTATCAATAGACCAATATTCATACCAATGCAAATTATTCATTTCTATATCATATCTCCATTGTTTATTTTAGAAATTGACTGTGACCATTAATCAATTATAATAAACCCTTTTGAGGAGAAAATATAATATATATAACCCAGACTTTTTGTGTATATTTTATTTTTACATGGTTTATTTTTCTTTACTCCTTTAATCTATAACTGTCTGTACTCTTTTATAATACTTTTACTAACACTTTAAAGACTTTGTTTTATTTATAAAACTATTTTTTTCTATAACTTTCTATACTCTTTTTCTACTTTCTCCTAGGCTTACATATATATTTTTAACAAACTTTGTCTTGTTTAGAGGTCTTTCTTTTTAGTCTGAATCTATCCTATTGTGTATCTGAAATCCTTTGCTGATAAGGAGCACTTTAAAATGGTATGTAGTATGGTTGCAGCAGCCCTGAATGCTGGATCCACCTCTCTTTGCCTTTCAATATGTCAGAGGTATGTTTACTGCCAACTCTAGGACAACTGAATGAGAACTGTGCTCACCACCTCAACTCAGGGAAGCATCATGTAGTCCATAAACACTTTTTGTCTGAGTAAAAGACAAATCTGCCATTCAGTGTGCTGCATGTCCTAGGAATATTTCCATGTATGGTAGCAGGAATCTGCCATGCTCTTTCTGACTTCAAATTCCTAGCAGACCTGATCCAGCTGTTTACCCAGGAATTGGTGTTGAGTAGCAGGCAGGCTCTTAGTTACTTTCCTCCTAACGCTGAGTCCTCATATGAGCACCCAGACCTGAAGTTTGTACTTGGACAAGTGGGTCAGCCACAAATGTATGGGCACCCTGTTGTAAGCAGGGGCTGTTCATTTGTTCCCCGGCTGCCCAGACACAAATAACAGAGAAACAATATTAATTATAACACTGTTTGGCCAATGATCCAGGCATATTTCTAGCTAGCTCTTACATCTTTAGTTACCCCATTTCTATTAATTTGTGTATTGCCACAAGGTTGTGGCTTACAGGGTGAAGTTCTGGCTCTCATCTTTCTCCTTTGGCAGCTAGATGGTGCCTCTTTGACTCCACCTACACTCTCTATCGATATCTCTATTATGATTCCCTGCCTGGCTTTACCTGCTAAACCTTTGATCCAAATATCTTTATTCATTAACCAATAAGGGAAACACATATATAGAAGGACATTCCACATCATTTAATTGATTCCTTTCCCTAGTTATATAACTACAATGAACATGCTGTATTATTTGGTTCAGCTATTGAGCTCCCTGGGTTTATGACAAGAAATGGTATACTGCGGGCTTATGACTGATCAATATCTGCTTTCTGTTTTCTAATGTAATATTGGTTCTTGTATTCATTTGATGCCTTTATTACGTTGACATATGTGTCCTATACTTTCCTGAGAATTTTATCATAAAAGCATGATGAATTTTGTCAAAAGCTTTTTGTGTGATTTTGAGATGATAATATAATTATTTTAAGTATACTTACAGAACTTCTGGTATTGCTATATTAATGTGTTGAATCATCACTAATTTCCAAAATAAAACTATCTGATCCTGGTAGTTGAGCATGTTGATGTATGCCTGTATTAAATTCATAAATATTATGTTGAAGACATTTCATCTATGTTTACCAGGAACATTGGCTTGTATTTCTCATTGGTTATTGTGTATTTGCCTCTTCCTCCCAAATGCTGGGTTTCTGGGCATATGCCACTACATATAAGTCATTTTTTTTTTAATTTTTCATGTCAAATTGTTACTTTTATAAGTGAACTTAATGGTCCATACACTAGACTCATATAATTTTTACTCTAAGGTAAATGCTTCTATTTATCATATGTGTACTCCTTTCTGCTGAAATAATTGGTTTTATTCAAACATAACTGCATGAAGAACAAGAAGATAGGTTATGGAAATCTTTCAAATGTAAATGAAATAAATGATAAATGTTAAATTAGCAAGAATGATTGTTAGTTTTCATAAAAGCTAATTAGGCTACCGATTTGAAAATTTTGTCAATATATATTAAAAAGCCACAATCACCAAATGTAAATTTTTGTTTTATGATCATTAGGCCTACTTTAAAATGCATTTAGTCTACAGATATATACAAAAATTGATCTTATGCAGGACAAGGTAGTAATTCTAAATAAACATCTTGTAATTGAGGCAAGTTTCAGGCCAATGTTTTAAACATATATGATTGTTTTATCATATGAAATTCCAATAGCACATGTGCAATAAAATGTTTAATCATGTTATGAAGACTGTTCTTTAATAATTCTAATTTAGTATTTCACATTATTTTATAAATAGTGAAGATGCCACTTATTAGCTTAAACATAAAGATTATTATCATCATTTTGAAACTATTTTATTACAGCTAATGTCAAAAGGATAATATCAATATGTGAATACATCACTACAGCATGTTCATTCAGACAAAGTTTCCATGGATGTTTACAGAGAATACAATTAAATGTTCTTTTAGATAAAAATTAGACACCTGAATCCATGGATATTCTCATTACTGGGGGAGCAAAACAATTTATTTGCTTGAACTGAAGGAATTTTACATTTTTATTTTGCCAACGAGGAATAAAAACTAATACTTACATATAATAAAGGATAAGAATTTTCATGGAAGCATTTCAAAAACTCTTATTCATATTGTTTAACATAGAAAATTCTCTTCATAATAGGAAAATAATCAGGTTAGAATGTACTTCCTCTAATACAGAACATTCATTTTACAAACACAACATTGTAAACTTTTGCTGCTAAATATTTAATTGTGGTTTATAACTAATTATACATTTTTCCTCCATGGCATTAAGCCATGCATATTATTTAGAAGCCTGTCTGTCTCAACTATTCTATCAGATATCAAGACACAATACATGTTTTAATATTTTATATATTTAGTTTGCTCATGAATATGAGAGAATTTTAATTCAATTTAAAGAGTTCTATTGATTTTACATTATCAAAAATACAGTTATATTTATGTCTATGTGAGTATGTGCAACATATGAATGCAACAAATATTGAATACTTACTATGCAAAAAGAACATGATTAGCACAAAAGTGCATGATAATTTTTATTTCCTTCCTTATAGTTAGGACGACTTGATACAAATAAATTCTAAAAATTAATACATTTATATTAATTTCATTTAGAAAGAAGAAATTTAAAAACCTGATAAGTACATTTTTTTTACTCTGAAAATGGTGTTATTAAACTTAAAACACTAACTCTTTAGGAATCTGACTTTAGCATTTGAAAATTTGGTGAGGATATGTCTTAACTAAGTATTCAAAATGAAATAGTAATGTCAAATATTTTCATAATATCAGTAGCAGGAAATTTTGTTTATGCTGAGTGACAATATAATATACAGGTTAGAAGTGTCTGTGCAAGTAAAATCTTTGTATGATTAAAACTTCCAATCTTTGATGAAAGAAATTGAAGAATATATCAGAAAATGGAAATAACTTCCATGCTTGTGGATCTGTAAGATTAACATAGCAAAACTGTCTATCCTATGAACAGTCTACACATGCAACTCAATACCCAACAACATTCTTCACTGAACTTGAAAATATGATTCTCAGCTTCATATGGAAAAAAAGGACATCTAAAATAATCCTGTCAAACAAAAGAACTACTGGAGGTCTCTTCAGTCCTAATTTCAAGTTGTACTACAAAGCTACAGTAATAAAGCAGCAAGGTATTGACATAGAACATAGTCATGGTGATCAATGGAAACGTATTGAAGACCTGAAAAAAGATTCACACACTTACAGACATACGATTTTTGATGAAACAAAAATCTTGAATAGTACACTGAAAAGAAGTACTGTCTTCAATAAATAGATCAGCTAAAACTGGATATCTACATGTAGATGAATCCAAATAAATCCATACTTAACGTAATGTAAAAATCTAACTTTAAATGTATCAAAGACCTTAACAAATACAGATACACCTAACTAGAAAAGCTTCTGTAGAACAAAAGACACCATAATCTGAAAAAAAGTGGCTGCTTACAGAATGGAAAAGGTTTAAAATGCTCTGTATATGATAGAAGACCAATATCCAAAATAAATAAAAATTCAGAAAACTAGATATCAAAAACCCTAAAAATTCAATTAGAAAAGAGGATATACTGAGACAGAGAATTCTCAATGGAGGATTATCAAGTGGCTTAGAAAATCTTAAAGAGATGCTCAACTTCCTTTATCATCAGGAAAATACAAATCAAAACTACTTCCAGATTTTATTTTACACCTATGAGAATTGCTAAAATCAATAACACAAGTGACAGCTCATGCTTGAGATGATGTGAAATAAGAACACTTATACATTGCTGACAGAATGCATGTATATACAGCCAGAGTGTCAGATCCTCTAAGAGAATGGAATCAATCTAACTCAAGATGAATCCAAAAAACTCTTAGGCACATACCCAAAGGATGCTTCCTCCTACCACAAGGATTCTTGCTAAACCATGCTTATTGCTGCTTTCTTCATAATAGCTAGAAAATGGAAAGAACTCTCAAGTGAAGAATGGATAAAAGAAATGTTGTACATTTACACATTGAAATACAACCTAGCTATTAAAAAATGACATATTGAAATTTGGAAGCAAGTGGATAGAACTAGAAAAAAAAAAACATCTGAGTGAGTTAACTCAGATCCAGAAAGATAAATACAGTATTGCATTCATACATGTATATATTACCCATTAAAAGGATGGCAAACCTTCAATCAATAGACCCAGGGAGGTGAGGCATAAAAGGAACTGGACACGGACACATGTATCTCCCTGGGATGAGGAATAAAACAAATTTTATGGGTGGACTGGTGGTATTGGGCTGGCATGAGCCGAATACTTAGGGAGGGAAGGGGAAACAGGGTTGAAGAAGGGAATGCTGAGAGAGAAGAGAGACAATACAGAGTTGATGGGACATTTGTGGGGTGGTATGGAAACCTAATTCTGTGGAATCTTTCAAAAATATATAAAGGCACTCCTAATGAAGTGTCAAAATCATGTGGGCAATAGAGATCCACGGGACATCCCTTGATATCAAACCAAGCTTCCAGGTCCAGGACAGGTCACATCTAGTTGAGTTATTGGACAAAAGAGCCCTATGGAAATCCATAATGAACTCTGGCTTTTGGCAAGACAATAAGATTCTTAAAAAACAAAACAAAACAAAACATAATACCAAGGACCCAATCCATTGCTGAGAGTAGCAGCAACACAACTCATTGAACCTGGTCAGATTGAATGGTGCCTAGATAGAACCTTCACCTGGATATTCTAGTGTCTTTATTACAGAAAGATACTATTCAGACTACCAAAAGAAAAACATAAATACAAACCCAGCCAAAAAATGCCCTACAATCTGTTTTGCCTGAAATATATCACAGGTGGATGACAATAGAGAATTTCTGTGGTAACCAACACTTGTTCAATTTGGCCTAAGGCCCACTCCATGAGTTGAAATCCATACCTGCCATTGAACCAGAGACTAGAAAGCCCAATGACTAGGGTCATACCAAATACCACTTCTCTACAGGAAGTAAAGATAAAATGATGCCTAATTATATTCTACTATATCCATATATAAGTGCCTTATTCATCCATATCACAGAATCTTCTTGTTATAGCAGATCAGAATAAATACAGAGACACACAATCAGGCATTAGGCATATATAGAGAGACCTTGGAACACACAGCTCTAAAATTTAGAATTTCATCAAATCCTTCCCCTGAGAGCACAGGGAACCCCGAAGGGAGAGGAGGCAGAAAGAATGTTTAAAAAGATAAAGAAAAAAGAAAAAAAAAACAGAAGAGAAGGATGATACCAGAAGAATAAGGCCCTTTGAATCAACTTGGTATAACTCATATGAATTCAGAGACTGAAAGTATAAACATAAACTTACATGGTTCTGCACCAAGTCCCCTGCATATATAGCATTCAGTTTAATATTTTTGCATGCTCTTGAGTTTGTGGACAAGTGGGTCTCTGATCTTTGTGTCTTCGCTAGGAGCTCTTTTCCTTCTCTTACTTTGCTTTGTCCAAATTTATTGTGATTTTTTAAACGTTCTTATATTTTATTTTGCTACATTTAGTTCTTATCTCCAATAATTTTGTTTTGTTCTATTGAGAGACAGAAAGGCAATAGATGGGGAATATAAAGGAAGCGGATAGGAACTGGGAGGAATAAAGAAAGGTTAAATTGTAAGCAAGACTCATTGTTCTTATGAAAAAGAATTTATTTTTAATAAAAAGGGAAAAGATAAATGTTAAAAACTGAGAGTAAGTACTTAAATCCTGAATAAAATAGTATATTGTGTATTAAAAAATTAAAAATAACTTTCATTAAAAAAGGAACTGGCTTGGAATCCTGATCTCAAATTTTAATTTAAAAAACAATTAAATTATCTTAATATGGTGTCCTTAATTAAAACAATCTATGCCATGTTTTAAGTTTGTCATACATTTGTTTCTTATCATACATATCCACCTTACCTTGTAACCACTGGGTAAATTACATCATGACATTTTTATATAAATATAATAAAATTAAGGCATATGTTTTTAGACATTCTAATATTTAATTTGTCTATCTGGTTATCATAGACATTTCAATATTTCCTATTTTTAACTCACTTCAAAATATGTTCATATCACATATTTCATTAATGATCTTCATAAATAACACATTATCTTCATCATTATTTTATATAATAGTATTTCACAACAAAGTTATATTCTTCACAAGGGAAAATACAGATTATCTTCAGTAGCACAGAATATTTATAGATTACCTTCTTTTCTCAAATTGCAAATATGGAGGGAAAATAAATGAGCAAAACTTAAAAGTAAATAGAATACTAACCTATAACTATATTAACGTAAGAGCTGATTAGATGTCTATAAAGACTACAATGACAATGCTATATTTAAAGGAATACAGATATGAGACAAGGTACTCCAACAACTTTCACTTATGAAAACATTGGTAGTTATGTAAAACAACATCTAGGCTTTCTTCCAGAGGTGTCTTAGAATAATTCTCTACATGTTGTTCTATGTATCTATTTTATTAGGTAGTTGTGGAAGTACTTAGCTCTTCATACTACTTACATGTGTACCTCAATGTTCAGATCTGTGATCTTGAGTTATTAATAATAGTATCCAAATTAAGATATCCCTCTAAAGCTTAGATTTTATTATATATAGTAAAAAATACTTTATGTCAGTTTGATTAATAGCTTTTGTTTCCCTCAGATCATGATATATAGTAATAAGAATACATACAATTTTCTACATCAGATAATAATATATTAATTGAAATTAAGACTCTATTATAAAATATGGCATGTGTTTAACACATAAAAATTTGGAAAATAGCAAACAGGGTACTTAAAGAATTAAGAGCTAAGCTTTAATATTTGGAAATATTGTTAAATAGAGACAGCTAAATCATATATTTGCTATGTTGTTTATCAAATATTCTTCATTCAATGAAGTTATATTTAATAAGCTAGTATATATTTACATTTTCCACATTATTCTATATTCAACAAAGGCATATTTAGTGAGCTATTCCTATGAAAGTATATACCTTAAAACACTGAAAATTATCACTGTTCCCTTCTTCAAAATCTTGATTCTTCATTTTTTTGTTGATACGGGAGTCACCACTGTGTGCTGTGATTACCATTAATGAATAAAGAAACTGCCTTGGCCTGTTGATGGGCAGAACTTAGGTAGGCAGAGATAATGGGACTAAATGACACTGGGAGAAAAGGGGCAGAATCGGAGTGCTGCCAGAGATAGATGTGCTGAACATTTGCTGGGAAGCCACGAACTTGTGGTGACATACAGATTAATAGGAATAGGTTAAATTAAGATGTAAGAGTTAGCCAATAAGAATATTCCTTTAAAAATTACCTTGTCCAAGAAATAGCAGGAAGAATTTTGGAGAGAAATTACTATGCCCATATTCCCAGATATTGACTTTAAATTTTGTTTACATTTAAAGGGGAATATGCTATAGAGATTTGCATTGGTCTGGATCTTGGTTTATTGATACAAATTTAAGGTCAGTTTTGATATATGTATATTTATGCCCTTGATTAAGGTATTGTGCTTGTATAGTTCATTTAAAAATGTAATGCATAATTAAGAAAAATGGGTTAATAGATAGTCATCTGTAATAGTCAAGATTGCAGTTATGTTAGTTAGGCTTTCTAGATATATAGAGATATATTTCAGTTTGTTAGGTATTCTTCAAATCTTTCAGAGACCTTCAGAATATGGCATTTAAATGTTTTAAAAATTTAGGACATTTCATGATAGTGAGACACACCTGTTCCTGGCAACACCAATCTGCTTCAAGAGGAAGATGGGCATTTAAGAGGCTCTTTATGGAGTTGGTTAGCCATTTGGGCAAGAAACTGCTCTTGCCTAGACTGCTTAGGGACCCACAGGAAAATGACTACTGAACTTGCCTAAAGGTGAGATGGTTCTTTGGGGTTCCTGTTTCATGAAAGAGTCTGCGAGATATTCTGAAGTATGCAGAGGAAAGGGACTGAAATATCTTTAAAATTTCTTGTTTCATGAAAAAGTCTGATGAATACTATGAGCCTGTAGGCTGAAGATGGTTGCCCCAACAGTACAGAAGAACTTTGCATAACTGTCCAGGAAGCAAGATATCTGGGTCATTTTTAGAGTTTTGGAAGTTGCTTACAATGAACTTCCTGTTTACTTAGGTAATATTTTATACTTCTGGAGTCTTTGATGGAGTTGAAGAATTTTTAGTTGTAGTTTTCTGTAGTTATCATAAAAGATAAAGTAGATATAAATATTGTAACTATAATTCTTGTTTGAAACATGTTTTGTTTTATGTAATTTTACTATGTTAAATTTAAAATCCTCTTTATTATTTAAACAGAAAAGGGGAGATGATTTGGGAGTCCCCTCTGTGAGCTATGATTACCATTAATGAATAAAATAAACCTATTTTTTTTAAAAAACTTGGCCTGTTGATAGGGCAGAACTTAGGTAGGGAAGACTGGACTGGATGCTGGGAGAAGAAAGGGTGAAGTCAGAGAGATGCAATGGATCTCTCGCTAGAGATAGACCTTGTTGAAAGTTTTCTGGTAGGGCATGACCTCATGATGATATATAGATAAATAGAAATGTGTTAAATTAAGATGTAAGTGTTAGCCAGTAAGATGCTAGAGCTAATGGATCAAGCAGTGATTTTAATAATGCAGTATTTCTGTATGATTATTTTGGTTCTGGTTGGCAGGGAAAACAAGCAGCTCCTTGCAACACTTTGCAGATGTTTTAGCCATAACCTTTGCAAAATTACACAATATGGAGGAAATTCATTATGTTTTGCCCTAGGGTTCTGTGTAATTAGAATGGAATAGTTCATGCTTTTTGTACATATATGTACTCATAATACAGACTACATTTTTCATTTAACTTACTACATTCTTACAACTTGTAGCAATTGAAACATTGAGTGATTTGCATGTGATTCCATCAATAACATAGGATATGTACTTACTAACTAATTCTCACAACTTTGTTATTTTATACTGGAAGTTGAAGGGCTCTAACAGGCACAAACATGATACTGTTTGTTTTTACCTCTTTATCATTTCTTTTAATTAATTGATTATTTATTTGATTTATTTATTTACTATTTTCTTGTGTGGGAGATCCTTCTGTCTATGTGTTGTTTTATTAGTTAACGAATAAAGAAACTGCCTTGGCCTGATAAGGCAGAGCTTATATAGATGGAGAAAACTGGACTGGATGCTGGGAGGAAGAAGGGCAGAGTCAGGGGTGCCATGGATCCACTGCCAGAGGTAGACATGGTAAAAATTTGATTGCAGGCCATGACCTCATGGTGATATGCAGATTAATAGAAATGGGTTAAATTAAGATGTAAGAGTTATCCAATAAGAATTTAGAGCTCATGGGACAAGCCGTGATTTAATTAATACAGTATCTGTGTGGTTATTTTGGTGGTCAGCCACCAGGACACACAAGCAGGTCTTCCCTATAACAATTTTCTATTTATTTTTAGAAAGAAAACAAACTATTGTTTTTCATTTGGCATACCAATACCAGTTTCCTCTCCCTCATCTCCTCCCATTCCCTCTACCCATCTTCCCACCACACCTCCCATCCACTCCTCAGAGAGGTAAGGCACATTGCTTTGGGCAAGGTTCAAGGTTCTTCTTACTATATCTAGGCTGAGCAAGGTATATATCCAAAGAGAATAGGTTCCAAAAAAGTCAGTAAAGAAATAGGGATAAATCCTGTTGCCACTGCCAGTTGCTGCTCAGTCTGCTCTAGCCATACAACTGTTACCCACATTCAAAGGTTCTAGTTTGGTTCTATGCTTCTTTCTTCCCAGTCTGGCTGGTTCTGGATTCCCATTTATGGTTTAACCTATTTGTTAATATTCTCACTTCTTCCAATCTTCAATTGGACTTTGAGTGCTCAATCCTGTATTCTAATGCAGGACTCTGCCTCTGTTTCTGTAAGTTGCTGGATGAAGGTTCTATAGTGATATTTCAGATATTTATCAGTCTTTCTACAGGGCAAGGCCAGTTATGGCACTCTCTACTCTATTGCTTAGGGTCTTATCTGAAGTCATCCTTTTGGGTTTCTGGGAATTTTTCAATTCTGTATCGCTGCATTTGAGGATAGGTATTTTTTAAATCTGATTTTGTCATGGAATATCTTGTTTTCTCCATCAATGATGATTAAAATCTTTGCTGGGTATAGTAGGCTGGGTTTGCATCCATTGTCTGCTAGTTTCTGTAGCACATCTGCCCGGGACATCCAGGCTTTTCTGGATTCCATTGATAACTAGGGTGTAATTCTCATAGGTCAATCTTTATATGTTACTTGAACTTTTTTCTTTACAGCTCTTAATATTCTTTCTTTATTCTGTATGTTTTGGATTTTGATTATTATATGGTGAGGGATTTTTTTTTTGATCCAGTCTGTTTGGTATGCTGTAAGCTTCTTGTGCTTTCATAGGGATATCCTTCTTAAGATTGGCAAAGTTTTTTTTCTATGATTTTGTTGAATATATTTTCTTTGCCTTTGACCTGGAATTCTTCTTCTATCCCTATTATTCTTAGATTTGGTCTTTTCATGGCATCCCAGACTTCCTGGATGTTTTGGGTAAGAATTTTTTTAATTCAATGTTTCTTTGATGAATGAGTCCATTTCCTCTATAGTATCTTCAAAAACTCCTGAGATTCTCTCTCCCATCTCTTGTAGTCTGTTGGTTATGCTAGTCTCTTAAGTTCCTGTTTATTTACCCAGATTTTCCAGATCCAGAATTCCCTTGCTTTGTTTTTTTTCTTTATTACCTCTATTTTAGATATGAAATCTTGACCTGCTTTTTTGACCTGTTTGATTGTTTGTTCTTCCTTTTTTTTGAGTTCTAAGAGTTTTAATAATTTCTTGATTTTTTTTTTGTTTTTTTCCCTTTATTTATTTAAGGGAGTTTTTCATTTCCCCCTGAAAGGTCTTCATAATCTTCATAAAGTTACATTTAAAATCATTTTCTTCTGCTTCTATTGGGTTAGGATGAGCAAGTATTCCTGTTGTCTGGAGTTGCCATGTTACATTTTAGGTTGTTGACTGAAATCTTGCATTTGTGCCTACCCATCTCTTTATTCAATTGATGCTGGCAGTGTTTTTCTGCCTTGGTCCAATCCTTGCAGTTTTTGTATGAGCCTTGGGATCTGTCTTTGTCTGATAGATACTGTCAATGACTGTGCCTCAGAGATTTTCAAGCAGCCTGCCTGCAGAAAACTCACCCGCTGGATAGAAGCTGAGAAGGTAGAGTAGGGCCCCAAAGTTTTGCCCCAGTATACAGGGCCTAGAGAGTTAGTTATCTTGCCAAGTGGCTGGGCACTCACCTCTTGGTCTTCTCTGTGTAATATCAGGCTGTGTTTCAGAGTTCCACTGAGGTTGCAGGGAGTGATAGGTGATTTCATGGTTGGGATGTGATTTGTAGCTTGCAGGATCCAATGTTTGGGATAGTGGTAATGGAATAGCCTACTTGCAGGAAACTCTCCTGCTTGCTGCCTAGAGAAGCCAAGGCAGGTGGGGCAGGTGCCCAGGATTTGGACACAGTATGGAAGGCCTAGAGAGTGGGGTGTCCCACTGAGTGGCTGGTCACTCACTTCTTGATCCTCTCTGTGTAGTAACAGGCTGTGTTTCAGGCTATTTTATTTCTTTTTTGACTCCCTTATTTGGCCACTTCCACTTTCCTGAGGTTGATTATCAAGGATCAACTATCAAATTTCCATATTTGGCTGCAGTGACCAACATGTTGAATCATGACTAAAATGGAATTCCCCATTTTCTCCTTAAAGTCACTCCTGCTGCCTTACTGCTATTGTTTCTGTCTCATTGACATATAGCAGACTGTCTCTCTATCTTGCTCAATATAGGGTCTTTTGGGAGGAAATTGGTATTTGGGAGTGGTATTAGCTTAATTGGGGGTCTAGAAGTAAATATCCCATTGTGCATGTGTCCTTTCATTTTGGATCCATGACTTGAATTAACCTTTCAGCCTTTTCCTCACCTTCAGTTGCCTCTGCATACAGTATATTCATTCAACAGCAGCTGATTGGTAAGTACCCTACCCCTCACTTTCTCCAAAGTCCTGCAGGTAATCCGATGATGACCATTGACTGTCTAGCATCTATGCTCTGGTACATGGTATTGGGAAGATACCAACCACCCACAACCTTCATTGTTTTTTTCAGATTTATTTGGAAGGCTGGTAGGCAAATTCTGATCACTTAAGTTTGTTCGGTGGTTTTCCCTTCTTTTTTTTCTTTTCTTTTTTGTTCTGTCAATATCCAGTATCCATTATTCATTGTCCAAAAATGCTGTCAAAAGGCTCACATATATCTCCTCAGACTATTTTGTCTACCTGTTGGTGAGAGATCTTGGGTGAAGACCCTTCCCTTCAAAGACCATATTAGCAAACACTAAATACTCTAGGGGATGCCCTTGGCTCTTGTCCTTGGGTTATCATCCACCATTACTGATGGAATCCACTTTATTCATCCCAAATGATTTACCTTTGGGGTGTGTTCTCACAAATCTCAAACGGCTACAAATCACTCTACATCTTAAATATCTTAAACTCTTTCATTTCAATATTCAAGATTGTCTGAAATATTTCCTAGAAAACCAGTCTAAATGACTGCCTAAGGGCTTTCTTGATCCAAATATTCAAGATTTTACAAAGTCTGTGAGCACTAAGGAAAATAGAAAGCTTACTCTGCTCTTTACTCCAAGTGTTCTGTTTACCTCCTTTTTGCCTTCCCACATTATCCTTATTCTTTTTATTTATTTATTTATTTATTTATTTATTTATTGGTTTTTCTTTTTTCTTTTTTTTAAATTTATTTATTTATTAAGGATTTCTGCCTCCTCCCCTCAACCGCCTCCCATTTCCCTCCCCCTCCCCCGATCAAGTCCCCCTCCCTCATCTGCTCGAAGAGCAATCAGTGTTCTCTGACCTGTGGGAAGCCCAAGGACCGCCCATCTCTATCCAGGTCTAGTAAGGTGAGCATCCAAACTGCCTAGGCTCCCCCAAAGGGAGTAAGTGCAGTAGGATCAAAAACCCAATGCGATTGTTCTTGAGTTCTCAGTATTCCTCATTGTCCGCTATGTTCGGCTAGTCCGGATTTATCCCATGCCTTTTCAGACCCGGGTCCTTATTCTTAAGGCTTCTAACTCACCTACCAATCCTTCTGCACCTAAAATTGAAAGCCGATCCTTTGATCCTTCTGATGAAACTTTTCATGTCCCTGTCCTCTTCCCTCTAGTCAATTGTCTTCCCCAAACTGCCCCACATCTATGAGGCTCCCTTCTTCTCTATCTCCCTTGATTTCACCAGAGCCAGAAGAGTCAGCTTCCACAATCTCAAACAAACTTCCTCCTTTCCCACCTCATCCATTCAATCCAGGTCATCCTCAGAATCAAATTGCCCAGTGAGCCACTTTCCTTTTAGCTTTTGTAATGCTGGATTCTGTGGAAAATTGCCTACAGCCTTCTCCCCACGCCTACTCCTTAAAGAGGTTGATAGAGTTCCTTCTGGTGTTTATGTCCCATTTTTCTTTAGTGTCTCTTTCTCTTTCCCATGTGGAAAAATGTCTGGATTCCTTTATCTTAGCCCCTACCACCTTGATGAAACTATTTCAATACCTAACGTAGTCCACAATCCTACCATTCATGACCTCTATACAATTATTTCTAATAACTGTATCCCTAAGAATACAGATGTGTCTAGGAAAAGACTTGTAATAATGCACATAAAATACATCAAACAGATTGCTCCCACCAACTATATTTATGGCAGTCCTCAAAATTGATCCTCATTGGAATTACAAAGGCAAAAATGATTGTCTCCTCTTTGTCCTAAGGGGAACAGACCTCAAAACATTAACTTTCAAAAGTTCCAAGAGGTAATTCAAGACAACTCCGAAAATTCACCTCAATTCATCCTTTGCCTTACACAGATCTTGCTCCACCATACAAACCTAGAACTGGAAATCCCATATGGCCAACAGCTCCTTATGACCTAAAATTCTGCCCAATCTTTTACACATATAAGGGCCAAAATCAAAGGTCTAGATTGAGGCCAACTTACACACCAAATCAAGGTTCTGGCAGTGGCATTTAACATCTTCCATAACCATGATGAGTGCAAGCAAAAAACATAAGTACTACTCTTCGATAAGCCCCTCCAACAATCTCCCAGTACTGGGATATCCTAAAAGAGGAAAACTTCTGGTCAGAAGGAATAGGCATGTTCTTGCTTCGAGTTAGGAAACAAATTTACTGATCTTGTGTTTTTTCAAATCCTCAAAGACCTCTTTGACTTTGTCCTATGTTTCACTAAGAAGGTCATTGTGAATCACAGTGTCCCCAGGGCACAACATTCCTGGAGTAATCCGACCTTTCTATACCCCCTTTTTTAGTATTATTTATTTATTTGTTTGTTTGTTTATTTGTTTATTTCTTTATTAAAGATTTCTGTCTCTTCCCCACCACCGCCTCCCATTTTCCTCCCCCTCCCCCAATCAAGTCCCTCTCCCTCGTCAGGGTTCCCTGCCCTGTGGAAAGTCCAAGGACCACCCACCTCCATCCAGGTGTAAGGTGAGCATCCAAACTGCCTAGGCTCCCACAAAGCCAGTAGGTGCAGTAGGATCAAAAACCCATTGCCATTGTTCTTGAGTTCTCAGTAGTCCTCATTGTCTGCTATGTTCAGCGAGTCCGAGTGGATAATGAGTTCTACACCCTTTTTTAAACCTACCGTGCCTAGCAGCTGAGGATTGATGTGGCCTGGGCTGTACTATGGACCTCACTAAACTGACACCAATCACTCTCTGGGAGCTTTGAGTCTCAAATCTTGTGTTAGGTCACCTTATTATGTTCCTTCTGGATATCAATATCACTCTTTTAGTCTTGATGAAATTCTGGAGTCCTGCTCATCCCTGTACCCCCTGAATAGTCAGGGGGAAGGGCTGGTTTTCCATACCCATTCAGATCTTATTCTATAACTAGTTCCTTCAAAGGCTTTTCCTTTTCTCTCTCATCTTTTCCTTATACCCTCACATGCTTTTTCATTACTAGGGAGAGAGATTCTCTTCAAACTTGGCATCAATTTTGTCTTTTACCCTGGCAACAGCGCCTAAGACACCTCGAAAACTCTTCACCACTTTCTTCTGCCTCCATTTGTACTCTCTCTCCAAGGAATCACAAAATCTCTCCTGTCCTCTGCCTTCTTATTTTGCCAGTCCCAGTTAATAAATTACCACTCTCCTTTTCTTGCTATAAATCATTTTCCACTTTATTACTTTCAGTGACCCTCTGCCTGTATCTCCAAATGCCAATACCCCCTAACTGTAGCCATGCTCTGAAGCCTCAAACCTTTGATTTAATCTCTTTTATCCAAGCTGTTTCATCATTTCACCTCTTCACCATAAATTACCCCCATATTGGTAGTGAAAAACCAGAACTTTCTCATGGTTCTGGAATTTTCTTCCATTAATGCTGCCATTGCTCCACTGAATCCTGTGATCTCTATTCTTTATACTATCCTTATTATCTCTGGCTACACTACTCACTCCTTGGTCCTAGAATTTAAAGATGATTTTTTTCTTAATTCCATTAGATATCAATTCTCAAGATCTACCTGCCTTCATATAAGCAGACTCTGATACTCTATAATCCCAACAATTGTCTTTCTCTAGTGATTTGTAGATAGCCCCCACCTCTTAAAGTAGGCACTTGCCAAGCAGCTGGACTGCCTTCCCCCTTTTCCTCCTGTCAGCTTCAGTAGGAACATGTTCTCCTTTACAGTCCTTCATTTGATGACAGTCAATTTGACACTGCCTCTCTCATCAATTTCCTAGCTCTAGAGAATACAAAACTCACTTTCCAAAGCTTCTCTCTCCCCTACCCCAACACATGCCTATGAATCTCTTTTACAACAACCAATAAACACCTCACTCAGAACCACCATGCTTACCTCTGTTCCATATCTCTACCTTCAACAACATTTCAGTTGCTTTTATTTCTTTTATTAAGGTTGGCCCAATTTCCTCCATTCATGTCACTGGACTTTCACTTGCATGTCCTCAAACACTTCTAAATCTCCTCATGAGTCACTTTTTCCCATAAAAAAACAATTCCTTAGACTTAAAAAAATGTTCTCCTCTCTGCCCTGGAACTCTGTTCCCCAAATCTATACAGACCTTTACATCTCTACACTCCTGAAAACAAGGTTATAAACTTGGGGTCTTGGAATACCTTTCTTTGTCCTTGTTGCTTACCTCTCCAAAACTCTGAACAATACAATTCATGGCTGGCTGCTTCAAACCTTCTCTGTGAATCTAAAACATTAACTAAGGGAACTCCCTTACAATATATCTTTCTCTCTCTCTCTCTCTCTCTCTCTTTCTCTCTCTCTCTCTCTCTCTCTCTCTCTCTCTCTCTCTCTCTCTCTCTCTCTCTCTCTCCTCCTTACTTACAAAGGACTCCAATCCAATCCCTTCTGCTATCTCAATTATATATCTCCAAACTTCTTTTATAAAAAAATAACTCATAATTCTTATTTATACCCCATTAACACATTTGAACTTATTCCCTTTGCCCCAACATTCTTCAGATGCTCTTCACTCCTCCAATGAGAACCTTGAAGTTCTCCCCACATCGTTCCATATATAAGGGATTCATCTATCTATTTCTGATTTTACTTTTTAAAGGAATGGCAGTTCCTTGCTCTGAGAAGCTCACCATGTTTATGGGATATGCAGTAGTCTCTCAGTTGATGTCATCAGGCAGCTTCCATATGTCCACAAAAGACAAATCAGCAGGCAGAATAGGTATCCCTAACCAGAGACATCCACATTGTCCGAAATATGTGTCAACAGTGTACACAGACTCTAAATATGCTTTTCCCATTCTCTTAACACACTTGGATATCTGGAAGGTAACAGTATTTATAAACACAAAAGACAATTATATCACTAACTGTTCATATAGTCATAAATTCCTGAAGGTTTCTCTCTTACCCTCTCAAATTGGCTTTCTTCATTTTAAAGCACATCAGACTGTCCACTCCACTGTAGTAAATGTAATACTTGTGCTGACATAGGAGCTCTCAAGCTGCCCTTTGATCCCTTATAACTCACCCTACTTCCCTCCAACGTACACAACTGCATGACCCAGATTAAAACATACATAGCCCTCCTTCAACACATCATTCACTAATATTATCACATATTTTGCCCTAATACCAAATCCATTCTATCCTTTCTCCCAACCCACCTGACTCTCATTACAGGAGATAGGACCTTTGTACATAATATATCCTAAACCTACAATGTATAGAGGGTGCTAAATAGACCTCCAATATATAATCCCCTGTTTCCAACTCACCATACCCAGTGACTGTTTCCTGGCTGTGATTGGCAAAATGACTTAGGTCAATTGCCCATTATAAAATGTTATTAATATCTTTTAGTCTGAATTGACAAATTCTCTTGCTGGATTGAGTTATTTACAGTAACTATTCTTCTACTCTATTACATAGTGTCTTTCTTTGAACTGCTTACTTCCCTACAGTCCAGAATTCACCTCTCAGATTACCTAGGGCCTGGGCTAAGCTTTGTAATTGCCCTGGTATTTTCCTATCCCATATCCATAATTTCAATGTTTTCTTGTAAGGTATAACACACATGAAGAGCCCTAAAAAATAAATTTGTTATTTATCGTGAACCTTCTTTTCAATTGCACTAAATTTATCTCTCTAGCTAAAACCCTTCAAAAATTCTCCATTTGAATTTATGTTTGGGAGACCCCTTCTTTTTCTGGGACTATATCCCTTACCCATCCCATCTCTAATTAACTCCTCCCTCCTGCAGGAAATCCAATGGTTCATATGAACACATACTAACAGCTTACTTCTCAGGTCATTCACAAATCCTGCATTTTTTTTCTGTGTAGACAGAAAAGATTCTCCTTGCAAACCTTAAGAAACCACTTCTGCCTATGCAAAACAAATGGCAAGTAACATATACTATGGTATTTATGACTGACTGAAGTTAGACTCTGGAAAATCTCAAATTGGGTACATCTGTCTCATTCAAAACCTTTTCAATCCCCCTCTCCTTCCTCATTCACTAACACTCTCTAAGACCCTCCTTTACTTTCTCATCCCTATGGTCCTTGTGCCCTTAATTATTTTTAAATTCCCATTGCCTCTATCTTTGAACAAGATGAATATTATATCTTCTCATGCTTCTCTTCAACCTTAATATGTCAGATTATGTCTAGAAATTCAGGCCATGGAAATCTTAGAAACCAAAAAAAAAGGATTCCACATGTGTTATCTGTAAAGCTTCCTGTCTCAAAACTGGGTGCAGTATTCCTGTAACAATTCTTATTTCGTCCTGCTCTATTTCATCGAAGCACAATGAATGACCCTTCACCTGCTTAATCTTCCCAAAATTATGAGGTCTTCCCAATTACAAAAGATGTCCCAATTACATTTCCAAAATCTATTGGCCAAGTACTGGCATCACACAGTGGGCAGATGACACCAGACAGTCATTGGAATTCTGACTTCTCCAAACCACTATTGTCAACACACTCCAAATGTATAACCAAGACCAATGGGAAGATAGAAGGGACCCTTGGTTTCAAGGTGCAATGTATAATACAAAGCATTTTAACCCATTTAAATCTTGGAAACTCATGACTACAATTAATAATCACTATCAATTGGTTCCCATAATTACATTGGTGATCCAGGTGCCTTTGGAGATCAAACACTCTGAGAAACTCCTACACACACAATTATAAGACTCAACCAAACTCAACTTGTCCCACTCATCTCCTCTCCAATTTACACTCTCATGGCAAGATACTCGCTTGGGTTGAAATCATCAGACAACCCCTTTTTTATTCTCAACTTCACTGATTCTTTAATATCTGCTTTTTTGTGACACTCTTCAATGTCTTCCACTTAATGTCTTATTAATCTTCCTGAGTAACTAGAAAGTTTGGTCTGAAAAGAGGAACAATGTTTTTCCATGATATATCCATGAGCCAGAAACAGCTTGGCCTCCTGGAATTTTTAATATAAATTCTGGTTTTTCTCAACACTGCTATACAGGCATTGCTGGAAACAGCTTATTTAGCTTCAGTCGCTGAAACCAATGATCTTACATTATATAATGGATCTAAGTATCAAGGTAAGTTTTCTGGTTTTTTTTTTGAGGTCACAGCTGTTTTTATTTGCTGAAACTGTGACTTTGAGATACTCTTTCCTCAGACCTTGCCAAGTGAAGCATGATACAGCAATGTACATTCCAAAACAGTTTTCTGAAAAGAACCATATACTAGGTAACTCAATGACAACACTGTTATTGATCATAAACATAGTGAACTGTACTGAAGAAGAAAAGCAGACACCCTGACACGTGTGCTTTCTGCCTGGTACAAATGTTGAGAGAGAATACTTTGGACACCTGACACCTATACGAACAACCCTATCTTTAATCTCTGCAACACTAGTAATATATAATAGTCATGGACTTGGTCAAATAAAAAAAGCAACTCCCACTAAAAATACTTGTATTCATCCTACAGAACCTAAGAGATAGGAGTGCTATTCAAAAGTGTCCACATGCACGTAGCGTCTGAAATATTCTTTTTATCCTGAAAGAGAAACTAGAAAAAAGACACGATTCCCTCAGAAAGCAATGACTCGATTCAGGTTGTGACTTTATATTAAAGCGCCATGCAAAACATGGAGATAAAGGAAGCAATTTCCATTTGCCGGTCACTATTTTAGCAACACAGCTTCGAGAGTTCTGTCCTCATTATATAACCCTTCGTCTGCTCCAGGAAGTTAAGACGACACTGCGACAAACAGGACAGGTGTTATTCTCCCAAAACCAGCGTTCGATGCAGTGGACATGGTACTCATGGGAGCAAGGTAGCTCACAAATTCTGTCGCCTTCTTTATATTGAGTCATGCAAACAGTGCATGTCTTCAATGCATCGTTTTCACCAAAACTTCTTGTTGCCAAGTTATTAATCTGGACATTGGTGGGTCTTCTCATTAGGTGGTTGTCATTAAAGGGGTAAAGTCGGGTTGCTTCAATACCCCCTTCAAACATGTGTGAGATACTTTCTGAATATTCATCAATGGAAATGGGGCCAGGGTTGTAGCTGGGGATGGAAGCAGAGTTGTTACCACTCCATGCAAGCTCACCAAAAGGTGTTGTTCTCGGCCTAAACCTGGGTTGAATTGGAACAGATGTAGTTTCCCTTGATCCAGTATTGAAGATTGAAAGAGTGGAAAAGCTGTGAGTACTCATAGAGGCTGTCCCAGCTGCACGTTCAGAATGTGTAGAAGTGCCTAGAAAACCTCCAGGTTCACTTTCATAAGTGACCGTGTTGTTTGGGATCTGAGACCTTGACCAAGTTCTGCTAGCTACGCTATCTCTCTCTCGGTCTTCTGCCCGCAGAACTCTTCTGACTTGGTCTCTGGTTGGAGGTCTTTGACCAGATCCTGCCGCTTCACCATTGGCATCTGTGTCTGAAGAGCTTGTCCCTTGAGCGGCAGAATTTCTTGACCCAGAAGCCACAAAACGACCTCTACCTAGCAACTCAGGGCTAGTTATCTGGTGAGGGGCTCTAGAACTTCCCTCGATCTCGTTTACCAAAGGCTGCTCAAAAGTCTGAGATGAGTTGCTATGAAGAGATCTTCGTGGAATTTCATTTGCTGGGTGCAGAGAAGAACTACTTCTTTCAGCTCTAGCTCTGGTTCTTCGCTGGTGATCTGGTTTCGGGCTTCTTGCCCTCCTCCGACCTCTGGTGGATGGCACATCTGTTAATGCTTCAGCAGAACTGTGTTCTGACCTAGGTGTTCTGGAGGATGATATCTCAGATGCTGAATTTTCCATTTGACCGTGGATGCTGCGATCCATGTTTTCTACACTAAGACGTGTAGAAGATGGTTCATTTTCATTCTCTGAAGTTTGTCTTCCATTATTACGGTTAACTTGGGTCTCTAAACTGAATCTGAAATCACCACTGTTTGGATTAGTGTGGCTCACTGCCCTCACGGACTGATTACCTCTCTGACCACTTCTTGTTGTATTGCCAGTCTGTCTGACAGAGCTAAGGCAATCTATTATGGAGTCACCATTGGACTTGTCATCTGAAGAGTCTCCATTTTCTTCTGACCTCCGCGGGGGCGGGGGCAACAGCAGCGGCAACAGCGGCCCCTCTTTAATTTGCTGAAGTCTTCTGAAGAGCTCTTCCTCAGTACTTTGACCTGGGGTGCCTAGCAAATTGTTGTCTCTCAGAAGTCGATAGTCTTCTCTGCTCAGATTATTGACAAATCGATAAAAAGCTTCTTCCCGATCCAAGCGATCCCCTTGCCTTCTGAGCTCTGCTGCAGATTGGTCATTTCCTTGATCGCTAGAATCTGAGTTTTCCATCTTGATGATCAAGTGGACGATTATCTGTCTGTTATGACATAGTACTGAAATCCAATCGACTGGACCTTCAGTTTTCTTCACTAGGCTTCGATGGTCCGGCCTGGAGGGGACTGGCTGGGCTCTGCCGTCTCCTCTGCCCGAGAGGCTGCCTGAGCTCTGCTGCGTGCCTGCCTCCTGCACTCTAGCCCGCCTCAGAATGCCTGTGAGAGACCCGCCTCTAGCCCAGCGCCTGCCCATTCTGAGACGTAGCTCCAGCAACCATTCTCTTCCCCATTGTTACCTAGCAGTGACAGAAATCCACTCAGGATAACTTTTCTTAAAGTCACCCCACATTACCTATTGAATGTATTTTAGGTCCCCTTTCTCAGCTACTCCAGAGGATTCCAGAGTACTATTTAGAAAGCAGATGATTCAGCCAAAGCGTACCCTGTGGGCTTGGGGAAGAGTGACTGGTAGACCTACTCGTAGGACAAACACACTCTTCTTGCAAGGCTGGCATCACGCTGGGGAATTTAGTGAGATAGTGACTGCTTCATGATAGGTTGGCATCACACAGGATGTTCATTGTGCCCTTCCCCAATCACAGTGGCTAGGTGCCATCATGAGAAGGAACCAAGGGGTTGACCTTTGCTACACTGGTGTCATGAGAACAAGGATTAAGTCAGGGAGCCTGAAGACACCCTGCTATAGCCCTCGATAGGGAGATAGCCATACACACTATTAGAGAGAAGGGGAAAGCAGATATGGACATGCTGATCCTTTCAGGTTGGCATCCGATTAGGATGCTAAGGGGATTGGTGTTTTCTAGACCAGCCCTCCATGTAAGTGTAAGGAACTGTTACTGTCACCCGAGGTCAGCAGGAAGTTTGGCTTCTAGAGGTACCTTTCTGCCATGCATTTTCATACCGTCAGGATGGAAAGCTGAAACTCAGACCCATTGGAACGCGTGTTTTCCATAGCCCCCTTCCTCCCACTGAGTGTTCACTGAGGGGTGACTTATGAAAACACAGAGCCTGAGCCTTCTGCTCAGATCTCAGTCCTCTCTTTGCTCCCCTTCACCACTCTTCAAAGTGTTCAGGGGCCTCTCATCAACTTGGTAAGTAGGCAGAGCCCGAAACATAAATTCTGGAGAAGGTGGAACATGGGAGCACCTGCGTAGCCCTAAGGCTTGGAAAGCAGAGTGTGTGTAGTAGATGCTGTTGTTATACAAAGAAGAGACACTCCCAAAGAAGATGGGCATGTTGAACGTCTGACCCTTGGCTAGTCCAGGATCAGCAGTTTCATAAATGGTAGACAAGGCAAAAGAACTCTATTTCAACACACCACTCTTTGCTCCTAGCAGACTCCAATGTTGGGAGACCCAGAAAGAAATCACACACTGATGTAGGTGGGTCTTCTATCTATCTGTTGCTTTCATTGGTTAATTAATTAAGAAAACTGCTTGGCCTGATAGGTCAAAACATAGGTAGGTGGGGAAGACAAAATAGAATGCCAGGAGGAATAAGGCAGTGAGACAGACGTTATAGCTCTCCTCTCCAAGATAGATGCAGATTAAGATCCTTCCTGGTTTCTCAGGTAACCATTTTAAAGGGAGAGCCATTGGTATCTCTAAAGGTTTGCTAGTTGCTTTGTGTTCTGGTACTCCCTGAATCACTTGTGACCTTTGCTGATAGCAACTTAAAATATTCTTCCCAGAAACATGAGTTTTGGGGACTGCACTAATGTTAATCTGGCTATTCAATTGCTTCAACGGGTCATGTCCTCATAAATTCACTGTGATATTAACCACATATGGCCTCAGCCTTTCTCTCTGTCATTCTGGCCCCATGCATTCAACCCATCTCATGCTTTGTTTCACTAGATATAGGGTTCCAATTCCTAGGAATTGAACATCTGTCTCTTGAAGAGGTAAATTCGGATGCCAAGATTCTGTAGTAACAATAGTCATATCTGCACCTGTGTTCAGTAATCCCTCAATTGCAATGCTATTTATAAGAACTCTTTAATTTGATCTTTGTTAATTGATAGAAGTTTGCCAAAATATGCATTTCTTATTTCCTATTGGAGTTTTTTTTTAATCCATCCTCCATGTCTAGTCTATCATCCAGAACAGAATGGTTATTTACAGCAGGCACTGGATTTTTAACTTTCTTGGTGAGATATTTTCTCTACAATGACTGGGAAAGACTCAAACATGTTTGACATGGGCGCCTGCATGAGGCCCCCAAGGAGTTTCCCAGTGGTACAAGATTGCTTTGTCTGTCTTTCTCAATCTACATCCATTGATCCAATGTTGTCCTTTGCCACCTCATCTACAAAATACAGGAGATTGAGACCTTCTAATTTTGCCATCTCTAGGGGAAACATTATTTCTAGGAATTCCTTGCCTACAATTGCTTCTCAGATATCTTATTTTACTACAATTAAAATACTTAGCATTTTGGTGTCTCTTCATACCTTTGGAAATTGCTTTTCCTATCCAAGCCTTAGTATTATAGTCAAATGTTTCAACATTCATTGTATGTAGGATCCATTTATCCTCTGGTGCTGATCTGATCATTAAAGGTCCAAGTACATTTTTGCCTTATTTGTTGGCATCTTCAAACGCCAAATATTTAATAAGTAGTTATCTAGCTTCTGAATCTGTTACTCCTATTTGTACAGCCTTTTTTAACCTTTCTCAAAAGTCACTAAAAGGGTCCCTGAGTCTTCTTTTAATCCTGGTATATTATTCAACTATTTTTCTTAGTTCTTGAATCCTGTCCCAAACATTTAAGGCTGTTGTGTGACATAGGGACAAATTGTTTTCATCATATATATCCCAATCCTGTGGATCCTTGTAATAGTCCTTGCCAAGAATTTGCTTTTGGGAAGCTTTCTTTTGTTTTTCCCTATTGTTCTGAAATTTTTGCCTTTTTGCCAATAGCATTTCCATAATAGGTTGGGTCTGTCTTCAAGAACATCTGAGACTAATTGGAACCAATTTTATGGGATAGCCTTTTTGCTTGTAGTCCACCTTTTTACCATTTCCCTAACAATGAAGAATGCAAGTCATAGGATACTATTGCTTGCTTAATTTCCTTTAGCTCATTCATACTTATAGGTTGCCATTTACATCCTTTGAAAACTTTTGTGCATTTAGTACTGGGTGGCTTGTCAGGGGAGACTGCAGGATACCTAGCTAGACTCTTGGATAAGTCATCTCTGACTCTGACATATATTGTTATGTACTGTCCTTGTACCTTCTCTCCCTGCTCATCAGTTATAATAACTTTCTCCATCATTTCAAATGTTTTTACCACTGCTGTTTGTGAAGTCTGAATTTCTTTTCCTGTGTATAGTTTTAGTGCCTTCCTTGAGTAACTTAGCTTCTAGTCCTTCTTCTCCACATATGATTCCAAGGTATGAATTCTTTTCAAGTAACGATAACATCTCATCCTTGGACATTATTTGGATGGTGTGCAGATTGCCTTCCTGGAGAGATACCCTATTTGTTAATCTATCACAATTTTTTAACAGATTTTTATTATTAAGTTCAACAGCATGAATTCTTTCAGATAATTTCCCTTCGCCATTTGCCATAGATTGAAATTTGTCTGTAAAATTAATGTTATCCTCTTCAAAATATTAATTTTTTCAGCTTGCTCTTCATTATTCATTTGTAAAGACTGTATCA
Organism: Microtus pennsylvanicus; assembly: GCF_037038515.1. Classification (NCBI taxonomy): domain Eukaryota; kingdom Metazoa; phylum Chordata; class Mammalia; order Rodentia; family Cricetidae; genus Microtus; species Microtus pennsylvanicus. The sequence goes on from NC_134601.1 coordinate 104,627,781, forward strand.
TCTCTAAAATTTATTCATTCTTGGCTCTGTTATCAAACTATTTTGTTAAGAATATAATAAGAAAAATAAAACTAAATCCCAAAATAAAATTAATAAATGTATAAGAAAAATCACAGACACCTTGCAGAATACCATCCTTAGTGTAAGCAATATGGTTATTAAATTCCTGAATGGTTATATTGTCTATAATCATATAGCTTTCAAATTTATTAATTCACTTATATTCCTTAAGAATTTTCAGTACATTGTTGTATCTGTAATAATTTTTATTGGCCAGCAGGTGTCATGATTTTAGCTACATGACTTAGTGCCATGACCAGTGGCAGCATGAATATTCCTGCTTTGGTTCCAGCCAAAAAACTGATAAATATGCTTTGCTTGACAAGTTAATAGCAATTATTGAGTTGACCTGATCTTGGTATGGCCTAAGTTAGTAATATACATTAATCCAAATCTTGTTTTTTTCCACTACTTTTTTGTTGTTCAGAAAGAAAATGGAAGGTATGTAGAAAGTACCCTGAAACCATATTTTTCTCATACGTGTGAAAAAAGACCTGTATTTCTCATACATGGTAAAGCAAAGGACACTGTCACTAAGACAAAAAGGCAACCCACTGACTGGGAGAAGATCTTCACCAACCCCACAACTGACAAAGGTCTGATTTCCAAAATATATAAAGAACTCAAGAAACTAGACTTTAAAAAACTAATCAACCCAATTATAAAATGGGGCAAGGAGCTGAACAGAGAATTCTCAACAGAAGAACTTCAAATGGCCAAAAGACACTTAAGGTCATGCTCAACTTCCTTAGCGATCAGGGAAATGCAAATCAAGACAACTTTAAGATAACATCTTACACCTGTCAGAATGGCTAAAATAAAAAACACCAATGATAGCCTTTGCTAGAGAGGTTATGGAGAAAGGGGTACCCTCATCCATTGCTGGTGGGAATGCAAACTTGTGCAACCACTGTGGAAAGCAGTGTGGCAGTTTCTCAGGAAATTTGGGATCAACCTACCCCTGGACCCAGCAATACCACTCTTGGGAATATACCCAAGAGATGCCCTATCATACAACAAAAGTATATGCTCAACTATGTTCATAGCAGCCTTGTTTGTAATAGCCAGAATCTAGAAACAACCTAGATGCCTTTCAATGGAAGAATGGATGAAGAAAGTATGGAATATATACATATTAGAGTACTACTCAGCAGTAAAAAACAATGACTTCTTGAATTTTGCATGCAAATGCACGGAAATAGAAAACACTATCCTGAGTGAGGTAAGCCAGACCCAAAAAGAGGAACATGGGATGTACTCACTTATATTTGGCTTTTAGCCATAAATAAAGGACATTGAGCCTATAATGTGTGATCCTAGAGAAGCTAAATAAGAAGGTGAACCCAAAGAAAAACATATAGTTATCCTCCTGGATATTGTAAGTAGACAAGATTCCTGGGCAAAAATTGGGAACTGGGGGGGGGGTGTTGTAGTAGGAGCGGCGGGGCCGCCTGGTAGCTTATGCCAGAAATAACAACACACAAACTGTATTCGTTTAAACACTGCTTGGCCCATTAACTCTAGGCCTTAGTGGCTAATTCGGATATCCCAATCAACCCATCTCTAATCAACCATGTAGCACCGGTCTTACTGGGAAAGATTCAGCATGTCTGACCTGGCGGCTTGCTTCATCGCGTGCGTCTGCCCAGGAGAGGTGTGCATGGCATCTCCCTGAGCTCACTTCCTCTTCCTCCCAGCATTCTGTTCTGTTTACTCCTCCCACCTATCTGTGGAACTGGGAACTGTCTCCCAGCTACATTCTGCAGACTTGAGCCACCAGAGCACCATGAGATAAAATGTTTTATGGTTTAAGGTTTTGTTCATACACATAGTAAAGGTTGAAGATAGGCAGTAAAGCAAGTTCAGAGAGAAAAATACCTCTTAATGGGTTACAGGGTATCCATAGGCTAAAGTAAAAAAATAATAAACTGCCATTAAAATAATAGTTTTAAAATAGTAAAGTCTCTAAAGAGAGAAGTAAAATATTTTTTAAAATAACTAAAAATCCACATAAGGATGAGAAATATTAAAACACAGAAAGTTTTGACCTTATATGGTAATTTGGTAATTTTGAAATTTTTGAATGCTAATGCTAATCAAACAATCAACAGCTACTGAGAGATATTGAATTTTTGAAGAAACTGCTGAATTAAACCAATGTATATACTTTTAAATTATCTTAACTTTCAAATGGAAGTAAAAAATGTGTTACATTGGGGAATAGGTTATACTTTTATTTCCATGGAAAACAAAAGGCTGTGGATTCTTTCCAGTTTAAAGAAATCAGACTTGACTGAAGAATACCTCCTGAGTATATTGGCTACAGACATGGGGGAAGAAGCCAAGAAAGACTACAGGACCAGTGATGTGTAAGCTGATCCCTCTGTACAGGAACAATTTGGAGCTAAGATGAGACATGATAAATCTTGTTGGGTACAGAGTCCTTATGACTTTATTACAGTTTGTATATTGTAATACAAAAGACTTACAAATTTGACATATGCACTTTATGTACTCAAACATAGAACAAAAATTCAATTTCAGCTGTCTTATCCATACTGCATGTATTGCTATAGATATATATGTTACCTTTGAAGGTTTTTAAGTGTTTAGAGCAAGGGGACCAGTCAGCAATAAAAATAGGTGACCCATGTAATCCAGCCTCTCCAAATGCCTCTGTTTAAATTTCAAAAGATTTCTGCATCCAGAACAGATTCAAGGCTGCTAGTTGAGCTGGTCCAACCTCACAGACTATTCTAGCCAGGACTACCGAAAAGTCTTATGCTTTCTCCTTGTACTGAGACTGGACAACAATTATTACAGCTACCTGTCCCAGGACAAGATCATTATCCTAATTTTCTCAGTGTTTCCCACAAATACCATTGCCCTCAGTTAACAAGAAATAGTTTTGTATGGATATTTTGTTTGTGTTTTAACAAAAATAAAAGCTTGCCTGAAGCTCATAATGCAGAGATAAGCCCAATAAAGGCCAGGCAGTGGTGGTTCCCACCATTAATGCTAGTATTTGGGATTCCCATGACTTTAATCTCATCACTAGGGAGGTGGGGAAAGACAGAGTTATGTCGGGGCAGAGAGTGGAATATAAGGCGGGAGAAGATGTCATTTTTTTTTGTGCTGTGTAGTACTAAATTGTGTAAACATACCACAATGTCCTTATCCATTCTTCAGTCAAGGGGAATTTAGGTTGTTTCCAGGTCTTGCTATGACAACAAATGCTGCTATGAACATAGTTGAGCCCATGTCCTTGTTGTACAATTGATCATCCTTTGGGTATATACTCAAAAGTGATATTACTACATCTTTAGGAAGGTTGTTTTCTAATTTTCTGAGAAATTGCCATACCAATATCCAAAGGGGTTACACAAGTTTGCAACCCCACCAGCAATGCAAGAGTGTTGCCTTTACCCCACATCCTATCAAGCATAAGTTGTCTTCAGTGTTTTTGTCCTTTGCCCTTAGAGGTGTAAGATGAAATCTCAGAGTTGTTTTTATTTGCATTCTCTGATAGCTAAGAATATTGAGCATTTCCTTAAGTGTCTTTCAGCCATTATAGATTCTTCTTTTGAGATTTCTTTCTTTTAGATTTGTACTTTATTTTATTGAATTATTTGTTCATTTGATGCAGGCAAATGGATAGATCTAGAAAATATCATATTGAATGAGGTAACCCAGACCCAGAAAGCCAAATATCATATATATTCACTACTAAGTGGGTTTTAGGCATAAATCAAAGAAGACCAGCCTATAACTCACAATTCCAGAGAACCTAGATAACAATGAGGACTCTAAGAGAGACATACATGGATCTAATCTACATGATAATTAGAAAAAAGTCAAGATATCCTTAGTAAATTTGGAGCATGGAAACCATGGGAAAGGGCTGAAGGGGAGGAGAAAGGAAAGGATGGGAGCAGAGAAAAGTGAATAGCTCAAGAAAATCAATAAAAATGTATTTAAAAAGGCAGGAGAAGGAACTCAGAGGCAGTCTAAAGATGCAGTGTAAGCATGCAGTCTGAGGATTACACCTTCAGTCTGAGGATTTCATATAGGCATAAGGTCTCTTTAGTGGTTAGCTACATTGCTTCTCTAATCTCTCAGCTTTCATTGCCTAATACCTGACTCCAGGTTTTTATTATTAATACCCAATTACAATTTGGGCTACACAGTATTAAGAACACAATAGCCACATTCCCAAAGTGTGGAATGGGATTGTTTTGGTCATTTGATAGTTTATGGATGTTTGTCATCATTTAGGGGGATTGGTGCCAAATTTTTAGTCATCATGGACAGGGAAAAAGCTAAAAAACATGAAAGAAGATTCAGGGATCTCCTTATGTAAGAAAAAACGAGAAAATCGAGCAAAGAAATGATGGGATAAAAGAGTAGATTTTTTGTTTGTTTGTTTGTTTTTTTTTTTTTTTTGAGACAGGGTTTCTCTGTGGTTTTGGAGCCTGTCCTGGAACTAGCTCTTGTAGACCAGGCTGGTCTCGAACTCACAGAGATCCGCCTGCCTCTGCCTCCCGAGTGCTGGGATTAAAGGCGTGCACCACCACCGCCTGGCCAAAAATGTAGATTTTTGAGTCTACTTTTGAACAACTACTAGTCTCAAATAGTTTACATCAACATAGATTTTGTGGATGTGGGATGTTCTTTTGTATTTGTGTTACTATTATTGGCTAATGAAAAAACATTTTAGGCCAATAACTTAACAGAGTAAAGCCAGGTGGGAAATCCAAGAGATATATAGAGAGAGTAGGAAGATTCAGAGTGACACCATGTAACTGTCAAAGGAGAAACGCACCAGAATGCCAGAACCTTATCAGTAGGCCACAGCCTCATAGTGATACATAGACTAGAAATAGGTTAATTCAAGATGGAAATGCTAGCTAGAAATATGCATGAGCTTTTGGCCAAACAGTATTGCAATCAATATTGTTTCCGTGTGATTATTCAGGTATGGACAGCTGCGACGAGCTCCCTGACCAGCAAGAAGGAATAGCCACCAGAGGAGGATTCTTCTCAAATCACGCTTTATTGGAGCCTCTTGGTTGTAGGGAGAGCAGAAAGCAAGGGGCCCGGAGCTCTGAACTATAGCTGCTTATATAGGGAGTCTGCCTAGCAACTTTTGATACTTTAACTGTTTTTCTGGAGACCCACGGGCAGGAAAGAAAGCTGGGGAACATCCTTGTCAATTACAGACCAGGATGTTCCCCTGCCGGTCAGGGGAAGTGTGGGCAGCTAGATCACAACAACTCACCCTGTTTTCCGGTGGAAGAACTGCAACCCTAATATGGAGTTATCTATCAAGCGAGGCTGGGGCCAAATGCCATCTTGTAATGGCAGCTATTCAAATCGGCTCCCAGCAGACAGCCAGGAAACAAACAAGCTCTCTCTAATTACATTTAGTATATTGATTCAATTCAAGGTTATTTTTCTTATAATGTATTATGTGTTTCTATTTCTTTTTTAAGGTAGCACACCTTTATATCTAATTTAAATGTTTAATGTATAGTTTTATTCTTATAATCATAATAGACAACTTATGAATATTGTATTAATTTAAGCTATAAATTGAAATATAATGTCATAAATTGAATCCAATATTTATTGCAATCCTCACAATATTGTCCTCACTATATTTGTTATATTAATGCTTCAAAAGTTCTAAAGTAATATATTTTCTTCGAACATGTGTTTTTCTGGACACAATAAGGTATATTTATCTTTTCATTTATTATGTACATAGTAGAATATAAACATAAAAGTATTATTAGGTTAGATTCTAAATCTGACAGTTTATTTAAATTTAATGTCCAACACAGCCATGGAAAATTAACTGTAATACTACTTGGGTTTTACAATATGATGTCCAGCTGTAATTCCAGCAACTTCTAGCTTAAGGAAGTAAGTTTTTAAATTTGAATTGACCATGGGCTACATAGTAAATTTGTATCTGAAAACTACTCTAGGAAACAAAGATTTATACTATTATGAAAATAAGATAACAATAAGAAACCAGAAAGTGTTCGTGGAAAAATCTTAAAGAGATACATTTTTGAAATGTCCTGTTTCTGAAGAAGTGAATATATTATTTTATTTAATTAATTGTCAAATTACATTAATTCTCTGTCTGTAAAATATATTTAATATGTTCTTAGTATCCAGAATACTAAAATTTATTTTATATTTATTTATTTTTCTTAAATGGGTTTCTGGTTTCTAGTCTTCTAATGATTTATACTGCCTGAAACCTTACATTTTCTATTTAATATCCTTCTCAATTTTCAGTGACTTTCCTCAAGTTGCATAATAGAGATAATAGTCTTCACAGTGTTATCACTATAAATACATCTTTTTAAAGAAATTTGGGGCCAAAAAATCTTTTCTGTTTTATCCTCAGACTCTGTTGATCCAAACCACTCATTATTTTAAAAACCTGTTGAAATGTATAATTTTCTTTTCTGTACTTACCTATACTTCATTTCCTTATAAAAATATTTGGTAACACATACTTCAAAGCAAGAACTGAGTCATCATTATATATACATTGCTAGCCTTTTCCTTCTCAGTTTGAAATTAAGCAAATGTATTTCTGTATTTATTTATTTGAAATGTAGAAATTTTACAAACTGTGGTAATATCACTTACTTTTCTGTTGCTGTGATAAAATACCATGACCAGAGTGATTTATAAAAGAAAGAATTTAAGTATTCTTAAGGTTTCAGAAGGTTAGAGTCTATTATAGTGTAAAAAAACCAAAAGCAAATCCTCTCCAGCAGCATCTGAGAAATCATACATTGTGATGCATAGGCAAACAGATGGTAGGAGGCTTTTGAAACTTCAAGACAAACTTCAGTGACATATATTCTTCAACAAGACTGCATCTTCTAATCATGCCCAAATACCTACTGAGGACCTAGTTTCTAAACATGAGGTTATGGGGTCCATTCTTATTTAAACCACCACACATCTCAATAAAAAATTATCATTGAGTTAGCTAGGTTCTAGCCTTATAATAAAATATTTTACTTATTAAATAAATGATTTTTTTTATGAATAACTTTTATAAATTCATTACATACATACTTCAGCCAGACATGAAAAAAAATCAGGGAACAAGAGAAGAGGTATCACATATATTGAGTCCTAATTCTAAATGACAGACAAAAAAAAAAACCCTAAAATTCTAATGTCTGAAATCATACCAAAACAAATGTACTGTAGGAAATCCTACAGCCAGTAGCCCTTAAGTTATCCACCCACTGGGGCATGGCTTCTTATACTATACTGTTTACACCAATGTAAAGCGTGCGTCCGGTCTCTTCCTATTCCAGCAGAGAATATTGATTTGTGAGTATACCCCTAAATAAACATCAATCTATTATTCCCAATTCTGAGCTAGTGTGGAATTTCTTTAAGTGTCCTTCTTCATCTGGCTCCCAAATGGATTCTTAGTCCACACATATTGGGTAGACAACCTAATGTCCTACCTGGTCCATGGCCCAGAAAGTCTCCCAAACCTGCCCACTTGGCTCGCTTTTACCTAAAGCGGGTTTTGGAGAATTATCCCCACAGTGGAGCTTACTGAATGTGGCAACTTGGAAATTTCCCAAGTGCACACATGACTTCTGCGTTCCCTGGCATAGTTCTCTTGCAAAGTTCCTTGCCATGTGGCTATTTGTGCAGCTTCAAGATTGTGTTCTCTGCCCCTGAGTTCTGGGTTTCTTGCACCATGTATGGAATTGACAGCAGGTAGTGTATTGAGGCATCATTATTATCCAGGTGGAGACATCATGGTGTCCCATAATCTTCTTTGGAGACTTTGGGTCACCACTAGGATCTGGGAGTCTCTGTCTGATATAAGCTTTTTAATCATAATTTTAAATGCCATATTTCATAGATCTCTGAAGTATTTAGGGCTGCCCAGGTATAACTGAATATACAAACTTTATTATTAATTACTTCTTTAAAACTAAACTGATTATTAATTTGTCTTTCTAACAGTCTACAATAAGTTTGAATCATATCAGATTTAACTTTTAACTGATGTTTCTGGTGAATATTACCTAGCCTAGCATTGGTGTTTCTAAAATTGTTAAGGTCCATCCTTGCAAATGTTCTTTCTTTGGGACTCTGGTCTAAACTTTTCTTTATGATCCCTTTTAGTCTTTTATCTGGGTGGCTCTTGAATTACAACATTTAACTGACAGAACAAAAGCACATTCTTGTGTATAAAAGCATTGAGTTGTAGCTTTTCAATAAAGAAGAGCATCAAACAGTTTTAACATTATCTACATCAAAAAGACATCCAAATTTCTGCTAATTCAAATCTAGTGACCAGAGCTCAGAGAAGAAGTACAAAATTTTCAATTACCATATACTAATTTTTCAACAAAAAAAGCCTACATAATTTCCCAAGAAATAGACATGACTATTTAACAAGACTTTTAAAAACCAGAATTAACCCAGTGTGTTAAGCATCTAACTTATTTTTATATTTTATTTTTAAAATTAATATTTACAGGTATGAGAAGCTATTAGAAATCATAGCAAATGAAGTTCACATCCTTTGGCCTTTTATAATTTTCATATACCTTCTATAACTTTTCATATACCTTCTGCATTTTTTTTTTGCTTTTCAGACAACACAAAAACTTCCATCAAATCTTTTTTTTCTCTCCTCTCATTTCCCAGACAATATCCAAATTTCCATCATTCTTTTTCCCTGATTTTGCCCAGCAGAACATTGCATAGATATAATATATAAAATAAAAGCAGAAATGTAAACATCTTAACCGAAGGTGATAAGTATTTGCAACCAGTTGGATATAAATGACTAAAATCCATACTTTTTTTTTTCCTGTGGAAAAAAAAGCATAGTTTTTTTGCAAACATAATGGTGGGTTTTTTTTTTTACATTTACTTTAAAATCAACGTTTTCTAAAGTATACAGGTTAGTATAATTTAACATTTCTTATAAACAATATCAGGACAGAGAAGGATTAAAATGGAAAATTGTTGGCAAGCAGAAGAGACCTTGAATGTTATCATAGTAAAGAAAACCTTGGCTAGGAAAGAGAAGGGGGAGCAGTAGTGGTGTGCACAAGAGAGTGTCCTTGGATGCTAAAGTTCCTAAAAAAAATTGTTAACTTCTCTCTGGCCACAATCTCAGATTCTTTGTTTTACACAGTTTTTCAATTGTAAGCAGTTAATTCCTTATGCATGGGAATGTAGGTTCCTCCCTCCTGCCCAAAAATGTCTGCAGAGACCCTCAAGATATTGAGACAGGGCCTTCAGAGGAGGGCATGAAGGAACATTCTCATGTCCCTCACTGTTCCCTGTGGGCTCCCTGGCTGTAAGGCCCAGCTGTGCCATGGGACTCTAGCACTTCTTGGGCCACTGCTGTTTTCTCCTCTTGCCCAATCAACATGCTTTGACTCTGCCCTCAGTGGGTGCACACCAACATTGCCACCCACTACATCCCAGGCACCTCTGTTCAGTCGCCTGGGTGGCCTTAGTGACTCTAAAGCCCTGCCCGAGTCACCATCCCCAGAGGGACCCCAGATCCTGGATGCACAGAATTTGCCATCACATGGCCCCAGGTCCTCTGCCACATTGCACTTCCCACAGTCTCACGGCTTGGCTCACCTGTCATGTATTCCCTTTTTCCTCCACACATTTAAGCTCTGTCCCATTTAGACAATAATCAGACAAGCAGACTTCCCGGAATTCCAGGGGGTAGAGGGAGTTTTTCCTATTATGACAGAGGGAGAGATGGAATGACTTTAGACAAACAAAGAGACAAAGACACAGGCACAACTAGGACAAAGAAAAGACAAATCCAAACTCTAACAATGTCCTGGGACCAATAACAAAGTGGTTTCTCTTCCTTTGTTGTGCAGAGAAACCCAAAGGCAATACTAACCAGAACCAGACCTCCACAAGAGCTTCCTGGTCGCTCCCTGTCGAGGCTGCTGATACAAAACGCCCATGTTTTTGGCCCTTTCAAATGACTTGAGGCTTGCAACCTTTGTCCCAAAGGGGATCAAGATGTCTCTCTCTCTCTCTCCATGATCACTCTCTGGACATGTCTGTCCTAGTGAGAGTCTGCAAATTACAACTTTCTGGCTAGACAAATTATAATAACATGTATTACTCTCAGACAAATAGCACATATATACATATATATCACTGGTATAGAATAAGCCTCTAGACCTTCAGGGGTTCTGGCAAGGGTCTTTGGGATTCCCATCCAACGCACGAAATGTTGTGCTCAAGTTGAGACCCCCAGAGAGACCACCACTGTAATCCATTCAAAGTCCAGAATGCTAAAGCAAGGTTTATTCTGTGTGCATATAGACCAGCTAGCTGGGAGCTCAAAGCCACCACTCACGATGCAGCACACTGGGGAGAGATCCCTTTCTTAATTTGGGCTTCACATGTGTAGGCAAAATCCGCAAGCTAGGTTTACTTAGGGTCAAGGGGGTTAGTTTTGCTAAGTACAGGGTCTGGACTATTTACTTCTGCACTACAGGGTATGGACTACTTCTGCATACCCTCTTCTTCCTTTAAGTTGCTACTTCTGCTTCTGTGCATTCCCCCACCCTCCCACCAAGCAGTTATTTTTGCTCCTGTCTACACCACAAAGCTATGTGGCTAGCTGCCAGGAACAGTTGTTTTTTTTTTTTTTTTCCAGCTAACTCTTATTATGCTGCAAAGAGCTCAAAGCATGTGTCTTAATTGGGTGATAACCAAGCAAAGCTTTTTAAAATTTTCCATGTCCTCACAGTAGAAGGCCCATACTTTTTGGTTAAGCAGAAGATGCAGCAAAGACTAACACTTGAACAATGAATGTCAAGCAATAAGAGACAAACATTATCCATTATCCCATTATCCTTGAGTACTCCTTGAGGAACTATTTTAAAAGCAGGCCCTCAGGATGAGCATAGTCCAGTCATTCCCAATCACTGTGAAGGACATATATCCCCAGGAAAATTAGAATATCTAATGTCTGTTATAAAAATTTATACTGCTCTGAAAAGTAGAATAACCATGGAGGATGAATCAAAAATCCCAACAGAAAATAGAAAACATATATTTTGGCATACTTCTATAAATGATCAAAGAACAAAGCTGAGAGTATGAATAAATAACATTATAATGGGAGGATTATTAAACACAGGTCCAGATGTGACTATTATTACTCCAGAATCTTTGCATCTTAATTGGCCTCTTCAGGAGGCAGATGTTTAATTCTTAGCAACTTGTATCATATCTCAGGTAAAACAAAGTATTATATGGGTTGAATGTATAAGGCCAGAAGTAAAGGAGGAAGGCTGAGGCCACATGTGGCTAACGTAGCAGTGAATCTATGGAATTGTGATCTCTTACAACAATGGAAGACCCAGATTAACATTTTTGCAGTGCCAGAAACAGACCATAAAACAACTCATGTTTCTGGGAAGGATATTGTAAGGTACTATAAAAAAACATATACTGACTATTCAGGTTGTACATAAACATAGAACAACAACTGTTGAACTCTCAGAGGTACACTTGGCTCTGCCTTTAGAATGGTTGACAGAAACACCTGTAGGGGTTAAATAATGGGCTATTACAATAGAAAAACTGGAGGCTTTAGAACAGCCTATCCAGGAGAAACTAAATGCTCAGCATATTGAAGAATAAACCAGCCCTAGTAATTCTTTTGTATTTGCTGTTAAAAAGAAATCTGGGAAATGGAGAATGGTAACAGATTAAGAGGAAAAATTTGCCTTAACAATGCCTACTTATAATAATTATCAGTCTGCTAAAAGATATCGATGGAAGATTCTCCCACAGAGAATTGTAAATACCCCCAAACCTATGCCAATATTTCATAAGTCAGTGATTGGAAATGATACTTAAGCAATTTCCTGAATCTATAGTTTACCATTACATGGACATTTTGCTATCTGATTCAAATGTAGATACATTAGAAAGGATGTTTAAAGAAGCAAAGAAAGTTTTGCCTCATTGGGTACTTCAAATTGCATCTGAAAAAAAATGTAAAGAGGAGATTCTATCAATCTAGGTTATAAAATAAGTTTATGTACAATTAGTACACAAAAAGTGTAAATTAAGAAATATAGAGTGCAGACTCTTTTTTTTTTTTTTTTTTTTTTTGGTTTTTCGAGACAGGGTTTCTCTGTGGCTTTGGAGCCTGTCCTGGAACTAGCTCTGTAGACCAGGCTGGTCTCGAACTCACAGAGATCCACATGCCTCTGTCTCCCAAGTGCTGGGATTAAAGGCGTGCGCCACCATCGCCCGGCTTAGAGTGCAGACTCTTAAACTTCTTAAATTTATTAGGAATCATTTCCAATCTATGGCTTGCTACTGGGATAAAACCTGATCAAATAATTCCATAAAACAAAACTTTAGATGGTGACAAAAATTTAAAGAGTGCCAGGGAATTATCAGATGAAACTGAGGGAGAATTGACTTAGATTGAAAAGAAATTACAGAAGGCATATATGGATTGTGTAGATCTGAGTTTTAACTGCTATCTGGTTTTGCCCTTCAAATTATTTCCCTATAGGAATTTTAATGCAAAGGAAAGATATTATCTTTAGAATGAATCTTTTTACCACATAAACTGAGCAATTTTTTTTAAATGTGTAAAATGTTTATGGATTAATTATAAAAAAAATGAGACTTCATCAATTAGCAGGGATAGACCCAGCAGAAATTACAGTACCTTTTACTAAGGATGAAATTAACAAATTATGGGAAAACAGTGAACTCTGGCAAAGATCGTGTACTAATTTTCTGGGAGAGATTAAAAACAATTGCCCCAAAATTGAGAGAATTCAATATATAAAGAGAGTTAATTGGATATTTTCTCACATTGAATGGAACACATCAATAACTAGATCTCCTAAATTCTCTACTGATACAAATAAATCAGGAAGAGCAGGTTACAAATCAGAAGATTTAAGTAAAGTAGAACAAAGTTCTTATAATTCTGTGCAAAAGTCAGAATTATATGATATTTTCTGGTACTCAGTAATTTTAAAGATGTTCTCAATATGGAGAAAGAGATATTTTCTTTGACTATTAAAACCAATGAATTTATACCAGATGATACAGAATTGACCTCATTATTTATTCAGGTTCAAGATATAATCAAGAATAGGCTTCATCCAATATACATAATACACATTCCACATGGGTCTGCCAGGTCCTCTAGTACCAGATAATACAGAAATTGATCTATTATTAAGTGGAAATCTGCTGAAGGCCTCAGAATTTCACATAAAAAATCATGTCAATAGCAAAGGTTTAAAAAAGGACTTTTTCACACATTGCAATAAGACAAGGAAATTATAGGAAGAAGTCCTACTTGTTCTTCATAAAACCAAACACTGCTGCCTTCAGGAAGTAGCCGAAAGGGTACTTAAAGGAATGACATTTCGCAGATGAATGTGTTCCATTTTGTAGAATTTGGAAAACAAAAATATTTACATTACAACATTGATACCTATTCAGGTTTTCAATAGGAAACTGTTTTGAGTTTGGAACAAGCAGACTCGGTTATCACACATTTATTAGAAGTTAAACCCATAATGGGTAAACCTACCCAAATAAAGACAGACAGTGCTCCATTTTATGTCTCTAAGCAAACAAAACAGGTTTTCGTTTATTATAATATAATGCATATTACAGGTATACCACATGATCCTACAGATTAGGTGGTTTTAGAAAGATCAAACCAAACTATAAAGGATATGTTAAACATACAGAAAGAGATGGTAAAGACCCCCAGAAATAGATTGCATAATGATTTATTAACCTTGCATTTTTGTAATGCTAATGAGAAAAGACCAATGGCTGCAGAAAGACATTGGATTACAGAAAAAACTTCTAAATTAAATCAGCCAGTTTATTTCAAGTATGTGTTGACCTCAGAATGGAAACCAAGTAATATGCTACATTGGGAATCGGGGTTTGCTTTTATTTCCACAGGAGACGAAAAGCTATGAATACTATCAAATTAATCAAGTTTTGGTCTGAAAAAGAGAAACCTCTGGATAAATAGAAATGACAGGTAATCCACAGAGGTGACAGTCGTGTGACTTGTAAGAAAACCTCTTAAAGTTTGGTACAGGGTTCTGTTCTTGTCTTTACAGAAAATAACCATCTTCAAAAAGTTAAGAGATCTTGGACATGTTGATGCCTAAAGAAGAAAAATTAGTTATCCAGAAAGAATCACCATGCAAAGACATATCTGTTTTAGGTTACAAATATTTTCTGAAGGGTAAAATCTCACTACCTAAGCATACCTATCTCCCAAATTCTCAGTATAATTTATGACTTTTGTGACTCACTAAAAAATCAAAGCTGTCTTTGGAGTTGGACAGTGGCTCTCCTTCTCTAAATCCTAGCCTGTTATTAAAAGAAAAATTTAGAGTTTATGTCAAATATCACCAGCTAACTGGTGTGGGAGAGATGGAAGATAGAAATATAGAGACTAAGGTTATCAAAATTCTGTTTTCAAAAAAATTCACATTTCTTCACACATATTTTAATCTTTATGATACATTTTTGAATATATATCTATTGAAATTCAAACTATCTGTTTTGATAGAAATTTTTTTAAGTTTTCAACAGTGAACAGTAAATTTTCCTACAATAATCTTTGAAGTCCCAGGAAGAAGAAGGGGCTCCACAACAACATTTCCTCCTAGTTTATATAATGCCATATACTTCAAAGCACCCACTTGATGATCAGCTTTGGACTACAAACTGCTCAGAACAATTTCAAGATGTCTAGCTGAGATTACCCAGTCTCACAAGCCCTGAATTTTCCTATTATACATAGACTTAACAAAAATGATAAAACAATCTCTCCTAGGACTGAACCATTAACCCAAATTTTTCTTTCAAAGTCCCTTAAATGAACCATCACCCCTAGACAGCAGGAAGTAAATTTAATAAACTGATACCCATATTTCCAAGAGGTGAGGTTGGTGTTTTTTATCATTCACCAGATTATGAATAAATGGTAGATTATTGAAACTACTCAGAAAAGAAAAATGGAGGATATAGATATGATAAGATAAAAATGTAGATTATTAAATCTACTTTTAAAAACAACTATTAGTTTTAAATGTTTTACATTGGATTGGAGTAATATAAGCTAGTAGTTATTCACCTAGTATAACCAAACTTGTAGTCACATTAGGTATGCTTATAAGGGCAAGCAAAGATATATTTTAGATAGACAGATAATTTTCAAACAATTCAAAAATCTAACAGAATATGACATTTAAATTGTTTTAATAACCTAGGTTCTTCTTTTTTAGGAAAATTAGACATGTGTGCTTCTGGCAGCACTAATCTACTTCAGTTAATAGAATAGGTATCAAAGAAACTCAACATGGAGTTGACATTCTCTGGGACAAAATTAAGCCACTGGGCAAGAAAATGCCTCTGCCTCAAATGCTGACAGTATGCTATCCTAATTAGACAATCAGGGCACAAAAATGTGACCGCCAATCATTGTCAATACAAAGAGGTACAGTCTTTCAGAATATCCTACTTCACAGAAAGATCTGTCAGATATGCTAGGTCTATAGACTGATGTTAGATACCCCAATGTTGCAAAGTAAATTTGGGACGCTTTCCAAACATCCATTATTTCTGTCATTTCTCACATTTTTGGAAGTTGCTTCTTTGCCCTTCTTACTTCCTCAGTTAATACTATTTACTTCTTGGGGCTCTGGGGAACTTGAAGGCCAGAGAGGTATCATTTTCTTTGTTTACCTTACACCAAAACAAATTATCATAGAAAGTAAATTAGACAAAAGACTTTGGACTCACTAAGATAGGAGAGATATGGAATATTTTCTCTGAATTTGTCAAATGCAAATGGACTAGAAATTCTTGATGCATTTATTGTCTGCATATATTGTATATAGCTATTATACTTATTGTATTAACTTTTTCTTCTATTGGTTATAGACTTCTTTATTATTTTAAACATGAAGGGGAAATGTAGTTGCACTTTACTTGTATTTTATAAATAAAGTTTGCCTGAGGATCAGAAAACTAAAACAGCCACAATGGAAACTCTAACAGTCCAGGCAGTAATGATATATACCTTTAATCTCAGGAGCCACACTAGATGCCACAAAAACCAGGTGGTGATTGCCTTTAAACCCAGTGGTACAAGTTTATAATCCCAGGCCTAGGTAGGAATATAAGGTTGGAGGAGATAGCTCATAGTCTCAATCTCATTTTGAAATTCCTGGAGGCAGGATTACAATTTCTGGACTAAGGTTGAAGTAAAAGTCAGTGGCTGGCTGGTTCACTTTTATGATGTTCAGGTTGAACCCCAATATCTATCTCTGAGTTTTTATTAATCTTGCTTTATATGTGCTCATTTATCATTGGATCATTCATTTATTCATTTGTTAAAATCTGCATTATAAAAGTAGATAAATATCACTTGCCATGTGAAAGGTGGTTAATCTTTATTCTCAGTTTACCCAGACTTAACAACACATAGAATTCAAACCTCTGGTCAGGTCTTTGTGTTCATAATAACTAAAGAGAGTATACCTACCCTAAATTTAAGTAGTACCATCCTTGGCCTTCAAACTTAGACATATTTTGAATGGAAAAAATAGAAAATGAATTAAAAACCAGCATCTTTACTCACCCTGTGCTTCCCGACTATATGTGGAATGTGAATGACTACCACATACTCTCAAACATACTGAATTGCATCCTCTCAAGTCCCAAAGTAGAAAAAAAAATCTTCATTACATTAGGTTGTTTTTGGCTTCTTGATGACATAAAATAATATTTCATGGCTAGTATTTGCAGGAAGATTTGGATGAAAATAAAATAGGGAAATTATGATCAAAATATATTGAATGTAATAAATTAAAGAGAACATAGTAAATAATTTCTCAGAGAAAAATTCTGGGAAAACCTTAAGAGAAAATATTTGCTAAGTGCTTGTGGGCCTAAAATTACATATATTAAGATCTTTTCCGTTTTTATTTAAATTATTTTTCATTTTGTATTCCAACCCTAGCCCCCCCCCCCCGTTTCTGCCTCCAACTCCCCACTCATCCCACGACCCACCCACTACTCAGAGGAAGTTAGGTCTTCCATGAGTGGTCAATGAAGTCTGACATACCTTATTGAGGCAGGATCAAGCCTCCCCTCTACATGAAGGGCTGAACAAAGTATCCCAGCACAGGAAATGAGCTCTGAAAAGCCAAATCATGCACCCAGGATAAGTTCTGGTCCTATTGCCATCCACCCCCAACAGATCAAGCCACTATTCAAAGAGCATAGTTTAATCCCATGCAGGGTCTCCAGCTGTTAGTCTAGAGTCTGTGAGCTCCAACTAGTTTTGGTCAGCTGTCTCTGGTTTTCCCACTCATGATCTTGATTCCCTTGCTCATATGATACTTCCTCCCTCTCTTCAACTGAATTCCAGGAGATTAGTCCAGTGCTCGGCAGTGAACCACAGCATCTGCTTCCAATAGTTACTGTATGTAGCTCCACGATGACAATTAGGGTAGTCACTAATCTGATTATAGGGGAAGGCCAGTTGAGGCCCACTTTCCATTATTGCTGAAAGTCTTAGATGGGATCATTATTCTACATTCTTGGAAATTTCCCTAGCCCCAGATTTCTCCCTCAATGACTCCCTCTTTCAAGATCTCTAATTCATTGCTCTAGAACTCATTCCCTCTCCCAACTCAGCCAACTTGAACATTCATGTTCCCATCCCCCATCCCCTCCCTTCTACCCTTCTCTGGAAAATATCTTCTTATACAATGTAAATATTTGTTACTCTTATTGGTTTAATAAAATGATGACTGGCCAACAACCAGGCAAGAAGTATAGGTGAGGTGACCAGACTAGGAGAATCCTGGGAAGAGAAAAGTCAGAGACACAGTCACATGCCAGATGCAAAGGAAGCAAGATGATAATGGCTTAATGAGCAAAAGGTGCCAAGCCACATGGATAACTATAGATAATAATTATGGGTTAATTTAAATTGTAAAAGCTAGTTAATAATAAGCCTGAAAAATAGACAAAACAGTTAATAATTCATGTAAGCCTCTCTTTGTTTCTTTGGAACTGAATATCTGTTTGACCAGGTAGGACAGAAATGTTGATTGACACCACCCCTTCCCAGTTGACCAAGGAGATCTTAACTATTTTCTCTTCCTGGGGCATGCCGTGAGTATCCCTCTTAGGGTGTTCCTTTATACCTAGCTTCTCTGGGGCTGTGGATTATAGCCTCGTTATTCTTTGCTTTACTTCTATCATCTACTTATGAGTGAGTACATACTGTGTTTGTCTTTCTGGGTCTGGGTTAGCTGACTCAGGATGTTTTCTTTTACCAGTTCTATTCATTTGCCTGCAATTTCAACATGTCATTGTCTATTACCACTAAGTAATAATCCATTGTATAAATGTGCCATATTTTATCTATTCTTTGGTTGAGGAACATCTAGATTGTTTCCATTTTCTGGCTATTATGAAAAATGCTACTATGACCATATTTAAGCAAATGTCCGGTGGCACACTTGTGAATCCTTTGAGAATATGCCCAAGAATAGTATTGCTAGGTCTTGAGGTAAATTAATTTCCAGTTTTCTGAGAAATTGCCATACTAGTTTTCAAAGTTGGTGAACCTGTTTGCACTCCCAAGAACAAGAGGTGAGTGCCCCTTTACGCCAATCCTTTCCAACATAAGTTGTCATAAATGTTTTTGATCTTAGCTATTCTGACAGATGTAAGATGGTATCTAAGACTCAATTAAACTGTATTTCCCTAGTGGCTAATGATGTTGAATAATTCCTTATGTCTTTAGGCCAATTGCAATTCTTTTGTTGAGAATTCTCTATTTAGATCTGTACCCCAATTTTCATTGAATCGTTTTGTATTTTGTTTTAGTCCTCCTATATGCAAATGAGAAATGTGCTGAGAATGAAATCAGAAACAATACCCTTTAAAATAGACACAAATAATATAAAATATCTTTGAGCAACTCAAACCAAACAAGTGAAAGAATTATATGACAAATATTTCTAGTCTTCGAAGAAGCAAATTAGAGAAGAGATCAAAATGAAAAAGATACAAAAATGCTCATGGATTAGTAAAATTAATTGTGTGTGTGTGTATGGATATTAAATGCAGTGTCCATCAAAATCCCAGCACAATTCTTTGCAGACCTGGAAGGAACAATTCTCAACTTCACAATGAAAACAAAAATTCAGGAGACCTAAAACAAAGATGGACAAAAAGGAACTTATGGAGGTATCACTATTCCTGAGTACGATATACTATAGAGCTATAGTGATAAAAACAATTTTGTATTGGCATTAAAACAGACACATGGATCAATGCAATTGAATCAAAGACAGATATAAATCTACATACCTAGGGACATCTGATTTTCAGCAAAGAATCAATTATTTATAATAGAAAAAATGAAGTATCTTCAACAAATGGTGCTGCCATCACTATATGGTGGCATGTAGAAGAGTTCAAACAGACCTATATTTATTGCCCTGCACATAACTCAAATCCATGTGGATCAAAGACCTCAAAATAAGCCTAGTTACAACAAACTTGAAAGAAGAAAAAGTGGAAAGTAGCCTTGAATGTATGGGTACATGAGACTTGTTCCTGAATATAACTTCAGTAACACAGACACTAAAATTGACAATTAATAAATGAGTTCTCCTGAAACTCCTGAAAGGGTCTGTAAGACAAAGAACATTGCTAAAAAGAAAAAAAAAGTAGCCTACAGAATGGGAAAAGATCTTCACCAACCCTATATCTGACAAAGGGCTCATCTCAAAAGTATATAACAAACCCAAGAAACTAGACTTCATGTGTTGAGATTTTAAGCCCTATTATGGTAACAGGAATATTGTTTTTGTAGGCAATGGTACTGTAAGCACAGTTTGTGATTTCATCAAAAAAAGTTTGGAAAACCCACAGATTCCTTCTCATATGTAAGAAAGCATGTAAAAAATGGTTTTCTGTGAATCAGGCAGAATTTTACCTTATAATGATGAGCTTTGCAGCCTCCAGGAATGTCAGAAATAAATTTCTCTCAGCCATTCAGTTAATCCTATTATGACTCAGAAGAAGAAATAATGAAACAATAATTCAAAAGTACATTTGATTTTAAGATATAGTCTCAGAAGTTATGTGGCATTATTTCGGTTACAATTTATGAAATCATTCAGAAGTACACTTGAGGGGACAAGACAGATATATAAACTTCCATGAAAAGATGCCATTTTTACCTTCATTAAAAATAGCACAATAAATTAAAAGAAACATCTTTTATTATAAAGTTAGAGATTTATAAACAAGGGTAGCTCATTGTCAGAATATACCTAACTTCAAATATTAATGGGAATGGTACTTATCATTCTAAGAAGGCTAATTCAAGGTATATGAATCTAAAGAAATCTACATGAAAACACTTTATAGTCAAATTGTATCAAAATCAAAGACAGAGTATTTAGGGATTAGATTTAAAAAATGTATCTCCTATAGTGGAATGCTTTAAACCTGCCAGCATATTTACAGACCAGAAAAGTCTACTTAAAATATTGAAAGAAAAAAAATTACTAACTAGGACTAGAATTCATATAAAAATGTTACCAGAGTCTGCTCATTCATTTTCTGGCTGCCCAGACACAAAATAATCACACAGAAATGGTATTATTACAAACTGCTTGATCTATTGGGTCATGCTTCTTTTTTTTTAAATTTATTTATTTATTATGCATACAGCATTCTTCCCACACACCAGAAGAGGGCGCCAGATCTCATTACAGATGGTTGTGAGCCATCATGTGGTTGCTGGGAATTGAACTCAGGACCTCTGGAAGAGCAGCCAGTGCTCTCAACCTCTGAGCCATCTCTCCAGCCCCTGGGTCATGCTTCTTATTTGCTAGTTTTGTGTATAGCCACCTGATTGTGACCTGTTTGTAATGCTTCATCCAGCGTCTGGCATCTGTCTCCTGTGGTGGCTCAATGTCTTCTCTCTGATTCCAGCTACTCTGTCTGCTTGAAATTTCTGCCTTCCCCTATTCTGTGCTGTAATAGGCCCAAAGCAGATTCTTTATTAATCAATGGTATTTATAGTGTAAAAAAGAGAATCCCATATCACCTTCTTTTTTTTGTCTAAATAAAAGGAAGGTTTTAACTTTAACATAGCAAGATTACATACAACAAAACAGTTATCAAGCAAGAATTATAGTTAATATATATATATACATTTTATTATCATAACTAAGAAATACTATAATTATAATTATTTATTCTTCAACTCCATCAAAGACTCCAGAAGGATATAATTTTACCTAAGTAAATAGGAAGTGCATTGAAAACAACTTCCAAAACTAGAATTTATAGAGGCGTCTCACTGCCAGGACAGTCACCCAAATTTCTTTTGTAACATTGGGGCAACAATCTTCAGCCTACAGGCCCAGAGTACATAAAAAGAACAATAAGAATTGCTGTTTGATGATGTCAGCATTACTATAACATACTAACCAGTTGTTTGAGCAGTGAAAAGGACAATTGAGTTTATCAGTTAATTTGTCACTAGTACTACTTGTAAAATGAACAAATGAAGAAGAGCTTATGTAAAATAATTTTATGTAATCTTTTATTTCACATTTCCTTTGTAATAATTTTGAGGAGATGAATAAAGAAAATAAATACTGTCTTTTTAAAATGAAGGAAAAATAAATACCTCCCCAAAGTAAAAATAGAAGGTAAAATTAGTAAAGGAAGTTCCTAAAAATGATACAAAAAATGAAACTGATAAGTTGAGATTCATTAAGTTCCTTATGCAAATTTGATCAAAGACAAGCTTGAAAGTGTGTGCCTCAAGTCCCACCAAAAATCTAATTTTGAAACATGACTGATGGATTCTAATTATACATAGATAATTGAAACTGTAATTATCCTGTTAGGTGTTTTGAAACATAGTGTCTTCTAGCCTAAGCTAGCATCTTACTCACTAAATATCTGATGGAGATGATGACCTATTATTTCCTGCCATTCCTTTCTAAGTGCTAGGATTTCAGGCATGCAAGACCCTGTCCAAATGGTACTAAAATTATATGATATTCTGCTCTGCATTCATATAGCTCCTTTCCCAGAAACATAAGAATGTATCTCACATTAAGAAAATAAAAGCTAAGTATATTGGGACATTGTCTGCTTTTCAGCCAGGGATCTGAGGAACTGAAAAAAAGGAAAGAATACAGTCTAATGCTGTAGACCAACTTACTTCAGTTTCAGTGTACTTTTATACATGAACATAACAAAAAAAGTAATGATCTAAGGAAGGTTACTTGAGTTCAGATAAACATGATCCAATGAACATATAAATAAATGCCAGTAAACACATACTAAATATTGACAAACCAGCCATTTCCCAGGATGTTCTCAGAACAGGACAATTTAATCAAACTTGCCTGGAACATACTAAGTTTATACCAGGAAAAGTACAAAACCAAGATAGACAGAGGCCAGATACAAATTCATGAAACACTAATGATACCACATTCTATACCTATGTTCTGACACCCAACAAAAATAAACATATCTCATAAATTAAATGTAACTGTTATAGGAGTGTATTAGTATTTCAATCGTATTTTAATAAATAAACTTGCTTGGGATTGAAGTTGTGTGTTACCAGTAGTCACACCATTAGACATAGAAACCAGGCAGTGCATGTCTTTAATCCAAGAGGTGCATACCTATAATCCCATCCCTAGATAGGATTGATTATAAGGTGGAAGGAGACAGCTCTCAACACAAATTCTCATTCTGAGATGCATAGAGGCAGAATCATCATTTCGGACTGAGGTCAAGGTAAGGGTTAGGAACTGTATGTTTTACTCTCAGATCCTCAGGCAGACTTTATTTATTAAAATACAGTTGAAATACCACTACACAGGAGTCATGGAATCATATCCAAGCACAATCCAGAGAACAAAATGCACCTGAAGTAAAAGTTCCTTTATTTTTTTTTTTCTGGAGACTCACTTACAGTTACCAAGTCATTTTTGATCATATATCATACTTTTGACCATGTTCAAGTTCAACCACAATGAATTTTGGTAAAGCAGTCTATATGTTTTGTGATTCTTCAAGGTTAGTGTTTTCCACACGATGCAATGCCAGAGTTACATCTTTCAGTACTCTGCTCATAACACAATATCATTTCTTTTGTGTATAGTTTCATGTAAGTTCTGAATCATAGAACTACTTAAATTTTACATATATATACATATATATATGATATTATAAATGATAATGCCAGGAAGAATTAAATAGAACAATAAATCACCTCGGGAACAACAGGAGAAATTGCTCCAAAAAACCACTGTTATTCATACCTATTAGAGGGTTAATATATAACTGTCCCCAACACAGTTTTCTTTCTTTACTTTTGAAGATTTATTTTATTTATGTGTATGTGTGAGTGAGTGCACATGTATAAGTGTACATGGATGCAGCTGCCCACAAATTTTGGAAGTGCATATTGAATTCCTCAGTGCCAGGGTCACCGAAAATTTTGAAAAGTCTCACATGGGCACTATCAACTTTACCAAGTAAATTTTTCAAGAGTAGCTAGCAACCTTAACAACTGTTCCTTTTCTCCAGCCTGAAATATTACATATTTAAAGCCTAAAACCTTAAGTGTGAATTGAAAACCTGTGGTCTCACTTTGATGTAGGTGCATGTAATTAATCCAATTGCTTTTAAAAAACAAGAAAACAAGGATAATGAATTACTGTGAATGTGAATAAAAGCAGGTAGATTTTTGAAAGAGAATCTACAACATTAAATATTAAATGCATATTTGAACTAATACACAAGTTTTATATCTTATATCTATATAAAATTAGGATCTGTCAGGTTGATACCAATATCCACGAACTTGAAGCGACTCATGACAGCGCGGCAGGCTATGTTCAGAGGAATTTATAGGGGGGTGCAGAAGCATCAAGATGACTTACAGGATGTAATACAGAGAGCTATCCAGATTGGTGTCAAAAAGTTTATGATCACAGGTGGAAGTCTACAAGACAGTAAAGATGCTCTGCAGTTGGCACACACAAATGACATGTTTTTCAGTACAGTTGGGTGTCATCCCACAAGATGTGATGAATTTGAAAAGAATAGCCCTGATGGTTACTTGGCAGGATTGCTGGACCTTGCTAGGAACAACAAGGACAAAGTTGTAGCAATAGGGGAATGTGGACTCGATTTTGACCGCCTGCAGTTTTGTCCCAAAGATACTCAGCTCAAATATTTCGAAAAACAATTTGAACTGTCAGAACAGACACAGTTACCAATGTTTCTTCATTGTCGAAACTCACATGCCGACTTTTTGGACATAATGAGAAGAAATAGAGACCGGTGTGTGGGCGGCGTGGTGCATTCATTTGACGGGACAAAGGAAGCAGCGGCTGCTTTGATTGACTTGGACCTTTACATAGGATTTAATGGTTGCTCACTGAAAACGGAAGCTAACTTGGAAGTTCTGAAGTCAATACCTAGTGAAAAACTAATGATTGAAACAGATGCGCCTTGGTGTGGAGTTAAAAGTACACATGCTGGATCAAAATACATAAAAACTTCATTTCCTACCAAAAAGAAATGGGAAAACGGGTGCTGTTTAAAAGACAGAAACGAGCCCTGCCACATAATCCAAATATTGGAGATAATGGCAGCAGTAAGAGAAGAAGATCCACTGGAATTAGCCAATACGCTATATAACAACACCATTAAAGTATTTTTTCCTGAAAAAAAAATTAGTTATTTACTCAGTATCTATGAAGGAAACTATTAATCTTATTTTATATAAAGAAAATTATTCCATATAAAAGTGGATATGAGGGAACATTTTGAAGACAGTATTTAATCCTCAAAAGAAACACCTCTTTTCCATAATGGCCGTTTTCAGATGTATCATTATTATGCCCCCTTCTCTTTCTCAGACACACACACACACACACACACACACACACACACACACATATCCATCCTCTATGTTGACTAGGATTATAAAAATTTTGCTGTATCTGTAGATATATTGATTATATATGTAAAAACATGACTGGCACACATAATATAATTTGACAATCAAACAAGACCTAACAACAGAGGGGAAAACATTATTTCTCCTCAAAGCAATGTATTCTTTCATCTAAAACCATCTGACTTAACAATTAATAAGCCAAATAGACAAGCATGAAGGATACTGTTGCTGGAAAAGGTAGAAAGATTTATTTTAAATCATTATTGAAATTTACTGTCCTATTCTGAAAATTAAAAAGTTAGGTTAGACAATGCTAAACTACGATGCTTTTGAAAAGCTCAAAGTATACCTCCATTTCATAGTATGTGTTTTTAGTTACATATTTATGTAGTAGTGGTAGAAATAATTTTATAAATATCAAAATTCTTCTAAAGGAACATAAGAAAATCAACAATAATAGTATATAGCAAAGCAATATATAAAATATGAAAAACATAAAAATGTTCCAGAAAGCCTAATTTTATTCTGTTTGAGGAAGAGGTGAAAACAATTAATTATACTACCTTAATAAGTTATTTACAATTTCATATGAATGTCACCAGTTGTAGTTTTTCTCAGTCATGTATGTCTCTTAGTAGAAGGTTCTCATCTTTATTACTTCACATGCATTTCCAGACACTTCTTTCTGAATGAAGATTATATTTGAGTAGAAGAACACATGTATCATATGCACATGTTCTTGGGCTTATTATCTAGCTTCCATAATGAAAATAAAGCTTTTCTTTTATAATATGTAAATAGCTATAAACATAGTGTCGATTATCAATAATAAGTTTATATAATATTAAGACTCACAATTATTCTTCAGATCCTTTCATTTATGATCATATGTTTTATATACAATGCAATATGATGTGAGCCTAGTCAGTTGTTCTTTTACTACCTCTTGGATTTATTGTTTTTATTCTATTTTCTCTACCAGAATCTAAGTATAATTATACATCACTTTCATCCAAGTTAATACATCTAAATACTTTGCACTTCCTCCAGACTCTTATGACCCTTTTCATTTTCACATTGATTAAAATAATCTTCCTGAAACACTTACACAATGTGGTTGAGAATATTTAACCTGCTGTTCAAAACTCTCCTTTTTCAAACATTAATAAGACTTCCATAATCATCTCTCATTACAATCTTTCAAGATGTTTGTTGTCTATTAACGTTTTTTATGAGATCACCAAAGATATTGCTCAGTATTGCCTTCTTTTCATATTTCTATTTTCTTCTCTATGTAAGCAAACCCAACAGCTAAAGCCTTGAAAACTGTTTCCACCTTCTGGCTAGTTTCATAATAACACTTCAACAGACAAACATGAGTTAACAATAATGTGAAAAAGCACTTCAGTCAACTTAAAAGATTGATGTTAACTTTCAAATTGTCATGAAGTTCCACAAAGAATGCATGACTGAATAGTTTGAATTGATATTTTAAATAGCAGCTTTTAACAGGCAATAGGTCATATTACAATTTGGACAGTATTTGAAATTTTAATAAATAATGCTAATAAAATCATGTTATACAATTCAATAAATTGAAATCAGAATGTTGTTCAATTTTTGCAACCATTAATCTTATCAAGAAATATATGAGAAGTTCAAACTTAGTTACTAAGTAGAGGGTTCAATGAGTAGAACTTTCCCACAATTTTTCAACTAATTCAAAATCTCCATTACTAAAATTTTAGGAAAAAATAAGTTGGCATTGGTGTCAGTGCCTGTAAATGGAGTTGTGAGCCTGGCTTGCAGAGCTGGCATTGAACAAACCTCAACCATGTTGGACTGGGCAGAGCCAAAAGGCAAAATAACCTTAGTCCTACCACATCGATTACCATTTTAAAAGCACTTCTGATCCAAGTGATTACAGATAAGCAATAAAGACAGATTCATACAGAAATAAATCTCTGAACAGTTCACAGTGTGTTGAAAAAAATGTGCATAGGCCTGAGAGAGATAAGAAAAAAGAATATTAGTTATATAAAAAGTAAATGGTATTAAGAAAGGAATGTCTTTAAAGAGACAGAGTACAAGCCGGGCGATGGTGGCGCACGCCTTTAATCCCAGCACTTGGGAGGCAGAGGCAGGCGGATCTCTGTGAGTTCGAGACCAGCCTGGTCTACAGAGCTAGTTCCAGGACAGGCTCCAAAGCCACAGAGAAACCCTGTCTCGAAAAACCAAAAAAAAAAAAAAAAAAGAGACAGAGTACAGACAGTCATAGAATAAAGGGGCTAAAAAACATAAATATGGAAACTACAGAGAGTGGATTATGTATTTATTTTGCTAACAAACTCTGGTGCCCACTTACAATAGAATCTGGCCCTCTCTTTGAATTATACTTATATTTTGGATATTAACCCTCTGTCATAAGTGGAGTTGGAAAAATTTTTTTCCCATTCAGTATACTACCTTTTCCCCCCTATTCTTGATTTTGCTTTACCGACCCATTTTGGTTTTATGAGTTTCCCATCATTAATTGTTGATCTTACTGCCTGTGCTTTAGGTGTTTTATTCAGGAAATTATCTTCTGTGACAATATGTTCAATTCTATCTGCCACATTCTGTACTATCAGTTTCTGTGTATCTGATTGTGTGTCTTTGATAAACTTGGACTTGAGTTTTGTATAGGATGATAGATATAGATCTACTTGCATTCCTCTACATGCTGACATCCAGTTACACTGGCACTATTTGATAAAGATGCTTTCTTTTACATTATACACTTCTGGCTTCTTCATAAAAATCAAGCCTCTATAGGTATGTGGTGTTACATGTGTGCCTTTGGTTCAGTTCTGTTGACCAACATGTCTGCTTTGTATGCCAATAAAGGTTTATAGTACAACTTGAAATCAGGGTTGCTGATACCGTCTGGAAGTTTTTTTATTGTACAGGATTTTGTTTTTCTGTATGATGTTGAGTATTGCTCTTTCAATGTCTGGAAGGAATGTTATTGGAATTTTGATGTTGACTGCATTTAAGCTTTCTATTACTTTTAGTAGCATGGCCATTTTTACTGCAATTATCCCTTGAAACCATGAAAATGGGAGATGTTTCTACCTTCTGATATCTTCTTCAATTTCCTTCTTCAACAACTAATTTTTTTCATTTAGGTTATTCACTTGCTTTGTTAGAGTTATCCCAATATATTTTATATTATTTATGACTATTGTGAAGGATAATGTATCACTGATTTCATTCTCAACCAATTTGTCACTTAGATATAGGAAGGATACTCATTTTTTAGTTAATCTTTTATCCAGCCACATTGATGAAGGTACTTTTTCAGTTGTAGGAGTTCCCTGGTAGAATTTTTGAGGTTACTTATGTAAAGGGGGATATGATATAGATATTTGTATTGGTATGGATCATCAGGTGCTTCAAAAGTAAGTTTTATATATAGATAATGTTAACAATATTTGTTACCATCCAATTCATAAAATCAGACCTTTGGAAGTTAAGTCTTTCAACAGTAAAATGAACATCTGGCATTAATGTGAATGGTAATTTAAATTCAATTTTAACATTTAATATTAAAAATAGAAATATTTTTAGTGAATATATATTTAATTTTTTACAATGGTATGGTGAAGATGACTTCACTAAGATTAAGAAATGAATAGACAGCAAATTAATTGTAATTCAAAAAATTATATTGATCAATCAAAATAAAACTGTATCAGTGTTCGTAGTAAATAATGTATAAAAATATTTGAGACTAGCATTGATGAATCATTTTCTAATATTGCTGTTTATTTCTGTCTTTACCATAATTTTAGAAGTGTTTGTTCATCTAAAGCACTGTTTTGCTGTTTATATAGCATATCAACTAACCTGTGTTCTATTTTTGTACTAAAGTTTTTATAATGCTGATCTTTTACTATCTTTTAATTATGTGTATGTATGTGTATCTTATTATGTGCCAATGTGTGCAGCTATGTGCAGAGACCAAAGACATATCTGAATCTGGAGTCACAGGCTGATATAGGTGCTAGGAACTCAACTCAATTCTGTTAGAAATCCAGAAAGTTTCTTGACTACCAAACCATTGCCCTAGCACCCTGTTACATTAAAACTTTTAAGAATGATTTTTTTAGACATGGCTTCAGAAGTAAAATTCGCACAAAACCCAGAGTATCTTTTTGGTAAAAGTAGTTAGCAACCTAGTATTGTAATATTAATGCTGCACATCTTTAAATACCTCTATAATTCTCATGGGTAAAACCAAGGAAAATACTTGAATTAAGTGACCACGTATGCCTTTTTAAACCAGGTTTACACAGTTCATTAGAACTCTAATCTCACATGTTCCTCTCTGTGTGATTGCCTATTTATATGATCATGCTATAAACCATTGTCAATCTTGGGAAATATTTTGTCCCTTCTGTTTGGTGTCTTCTGTGCAGTCTGTTCCTGACCTCTAGCCTTGTTGACAAAAGAAACCTCTTTCTCCTCTTATAACTCTCCTTATTTTATCTAGAAAGAATGGGGAAATGATCTCAAGTATTTTTGGTACCATAGATAATCAGATAATTATACATTTAGCAGTTATTTTTCAGTTATAGATTCGTGTGGCATATTTAAGTTTTGTCCTATGTTGCTTTCTTTTCTCTCTTAGAGATTACATTTTTGAAATAGAGAGGTAAATCAACAACTTCTCAGAGTGATGATTGATGACAATCATAGAGAAAAAATAAAGCAAAGCTAGAGAACATTAATACTTGTCTTACTCTCCAAAGTGAAAAAATTTAATAAGATCATAGAAGTGAAAAATTTCATCGTAAAATTTTATATTTGTACTTTTCAATATCTTTAATTGTTAGAAATATATTTTCACTGAGCACTCAGTGAAGTATTCAAAGATTTGTAAATAGACAGTAATTGTTTGACAAGTTTATAAGAACTCTGTGAAGTAAAAATTTAGGATAATGAGTTCAGCATTTAATTTAAAAATTGAGGTAGGTTCAGTACAGCATTTGAAGAAAGAGGGGTAAAAGTTATACATATGCCTAGATAAAGAAGATTCTTGACAGTTAGAAGAATAGAATTAAAAATTCAAAGGTGAAATTATGGCTAAGGAATAGCAACAATATCTATGAGTTGGAAGCAGAGGTGGCCAGAATTGGAAAGCATAGCTTATCTGGCCAGAAAGGTGGTAGGAGCAGATCATAAGAGATCTTGACAAGAATATGAATTGCATTGGAAAATAATGTGATTCTTTCATAAACAGTTCCCTGTACAGACTGTGCTTCTGTTTCCCTTTTGCCCAAACCTGAATAATCACACATAAACTATATTAATTATAATACTGTTTGACCAATGGCTCGGGTGTATTCCTAGCTAGCTTTTATATCTTAAAATTAATCCACTTCTATTAATCTACGTATTGCTATGAGGCCATGGTTTACCAGTTATGTTCTGACATCTTTCTCTTTCAGCAGTTACATGGTGCCTTCCAGACTCCACCTCTTTTGTCTTTGCATTTAGTTTAGGTTTCTCAGCTATCTATTATTTGCCCCGTCATAAGGCAAAGCAGCTTCTTTATCAACCAATGGTAATAAAACATATTTATAGCACACAGAGGGAAACCCAACATTATCTCCCATTTTTGTCTAAAGAAAAAGGAAGGATTTAACTTTCACATAGTAAAATTAAATATAACAAAACAGGTATCAAGTAAGAATTGCAGGTACAGTATTTAGACTATTTGTATCTGGCAAAATTAAAGAAAATATTCTATCATCTATCTTATTTTTGTTAGTCTAAAGTTTAATATCTAATTTATCTTATATCATAACTAAGGAAAACTGTAACTATAACTATCTGTCTTCAAAGACCCCAGAAATATAGTATTACCTAAGTAAACAGGAAGTGCATTTTAAGCAATTTCCAAAATTTTAGGAATTCTGTTGCCTGAATAGGCATTCAAAGTTTTCTTGAAGCATCCATCTTTATCCTATTGGCCCATAATATCTGGCAAACTTTTCAGTGAAACAAGAAATTTGAAAATCTGTTCTGTTTGTACTCTTAAAGTTCATCAGTTGCTTTCTTCTGTGTTATGCAGAATGTCTGGAAATTTCTTCTGTGAAGTACGAACAATGAAGGACCATACTATCTTTTGTAAAGCTCAGCATTCACTTTTTGTGGGTCCTACATGTCCAGTTCATTCAGCATATCATCAATCAATCTAGACAAGAGTAGTTCCTTGCTGAAATGGCTAGCAAACTCCATAATGAACCTATTGAATGCCTATTATCCTCTTGAAATGGATTAGTGCTGCTAGAAGCAGATATATATGTCTCACTGTTCAGAATAGTCTACATTCTTGAAACATTTTAAATTCCATAAACTGTAGGCCCTCCTGAAGATTATCTATCTAAACGAAATATCTCTGTATATCTTTTTTTTCCTTTTTTTATTTTTATTTTTTTTAATTTATTTATTTATTAAGGATTTCTGCCTCCTCCCTGCAACCGCCTCCCATTTCTCTCCCCCTCCCCCGATCCAGTCCCCCTCCCTCATCAGCCAGAAGAGCAATCAGGATTCCCTGACCTGTGGGAAGCCCAAGGACCACCTACCTCTATCCAGATCTAGTAAGGTGAGCATCCAAACTGCCTAGGCTCCCCCAAAGCCAGTATGTGCAGTAGGATCAAAAACCCACTGTGATTGTTCTTGAGTTCTCAGTATTCCTCATTGTCCGCTATGTTCAGCTAGTCCGAATTTATCCCATGCTTTTTCAGACCCAGGCCAGCTGGCCTTGGTGAGTTCCCGATAGAACATCCACATTGTCTCAGTGTGTGGGTGCACCCCTCGTGGTCCTGAGTTCCTTGCTCGTGCTCCGTCTTCTTCTGCTCCTGATTTGGACCTTGAGATTTCTGTCCGGTGCTCCAATGTGGGTCTCTGTCTCTGTCTCCTTTCATCGCCTGATGAAGGTTAATATTCATGAGGATGCCTATGTGTTTGTCTTTGGATTCACCTTCTTATTTAGCTTCTCTAGGAACATGAATTATAAGCTCAATGTCCTTTATTTATGGCTAGAAACCAAATATGAGTGAGTACATCCCATGTTCCTCTTTTTGTGTCTGGCTTACCTCACTCAGGATAGTGTTTTCTATTTCCATCCATTTGTATGCAAAATTCAAGAAGTCTTTGTTTTTTACTGCTGAGTAATACTCTAATATGTATATATTCCATATTTTCTTCATCCATTCTTCCGTTGAAGGGCATCTAGGTTGTTTCCAGGTTCTGGCTATTACAAACAATGCTGCCATGAACATAGTTGAGCATATACTTTTGTTGTATGATAGGGCATCGCTTGGGTATATTCCCATGAGTGGTATTGCTGGATCCAGGGGTAGGTTGATCCCGAATTTCCTGAGA
This sequence comes from Microtus pennsylvanicus, assembly GCF_037038515.1. Classification (NCBI taxonomy): domain Eukaryota; kingdom Metazoa; phylum Chordata; class Mammalia; order Rodentia; family Cricetidae; genus Microtus; species Microtus pennsylvanicus. The sequence continues at coordinate 104,660,398 of NC_134601.1, forward strand.
AACCGAAACACTGCTTTCCAGAGTGGTTGCACAAGATTGCATTCCCACCAGCAATGGGTGAGTGTACCCCTTTCTCCACAACCTCTCCAGCAAAGGCTATCATTGGTGTTTTTTATTTTAGCCATTCTGACAGGTGTAAGATGGTATCTTAAAGTTGTCTAATTTAAAAATGTTTCTAAGTTATTTAAAAAGATTTAGTTTCCAGCAGTTTTGAGGCATTGTATTCATAGTAAGAACTCAAGAACAATGGCACTGGGTTTTGATCCTACTGCACATACTGGCTTTGTGGGAGCCTAGGCAGTTTGGATGCTCACCTAACTAGACCTGGCAGGATGTGGGTGGTCCTTGGATTTCTCACAGGGCAGGGAACCCTGCTTGCTCTTTGGGCTGATGAGGGAGGGGGACTTGATCGGGGAAGGGGGAGGGAAATGGGAGGCGGTGGTGGGGAGGAAGCAGAAATCTTTAATAAATGAAAAAGAAATCAGTGCTCATTTCAGATCTTATAATCAATTCCTACGTTTACTGCTCTAATGTAGGTAAAACTTTATCTCATTGGTATATTCCTAGGTATCTGTATGATTCTCTGAAGGCTTGCATCTCTTTCTCTGACATTACAAACCACCAAAAACATGTACATTATTTCCTCTATCTCTGCTACCTGCACTTTCCCTGATGAATCCCTAAACATTTCTAAGAAATTCTTCATCATCAATATCTCTCTGAAGTGTCAGTGCTCTCCTACTTATAACTCTGCTGACTTCGTCTCCCAAATTCCCTGGTCTCCATGTCTATGTTATTTCATAACTATCTAGAACTTCATCCATATTGAACCAAATAACTAATAAAACATTCAGCTATCTTCTACTTATACCTCTGCTGACTTTGTTTCCTAAGTTCTCTGATCTACATATCAATGTTCTTTCATAACTATCTAGAACTTCAACCAAATTGAACCAAAGAGAAACTAATAAAATATCTGAAGAAATAAAATATTTTATTCTACAAATTTTCAAAAGTCACATGTGAGTACTCAATTAATTTTCCCCAATAAAAGGTGGATTCTGTCATGTATTTTAAATTAACATTTATATTTATTATTACTTTTTTCCTATCCTAAATGCTTTTCATTTAATTTTGTAAGAATATCATTAGATAAAGCAAGAATAGATATGAGGGGAAGGAAAGCAATATCTTGATTGAGGGAGCCAGTATGGGGTTAGCAAGAAACCCGGCTCTAGAAAAATTCCTAGGAATTCACAAGAATGACCTCAGCTAAAACTCTAAGCATTAGATGAGAAGGTGACTGAATTGGCCTTGCCCGGTAGACTGAGCTCCCAAGGTCCAGTTGAGGAGTGGAAGGAGTGAGAATATAAGCAAGGAGGTCAAGACCATGAGGGGTTCACCCACTGAGACAGTGTGACTGAACTAATGGGAGCTCACCAACTCCAACTGGACTGGGAGTAAATGAGCATGGGATCAAACTAGTCCCTCTGAATGTGGTTGACAGTTGGGGCAGACTGAAAGGCCACTGAGATTTTTCTCTACTACATGTACTGACTTTTTGGGATCCTATTCTCTTTGGATGTATACCTTGGTTAACCTAGATGTATTAGGGAGGGCCTTGGACTTACCACAGGGCAGGGAGCCTTGCCCTCTCTTAGTATTGGAGGGGGGAGTGGTGGGAGGCAATGTGGAAGGAGAAGGGAGGGAGTGGGAATTTGGATTGGTATTTTTTTTCTTTTGGTCATTTGAGATTATTTTTTTAAATTTATTTAACATTTCTACCTCCTCCCATTCTCCCTTTTCCCTCCCAGTCCCCTCACTCCTCCTCCCCCACTTCCACTCCACCCATTTCCCCTCCCCCTTGCTCTCCAGTCCTAAGAGATGTCAGGGTGCCCTGCCTTGTGGGAAGTCCAACTGGACTCTCTGAATGTGGCTGACAATGAGGGCAAACTGAGAAGCCAATGATAATGACACTGGATTTTGATTCTCCTGCATGTACTGGCTTTTTGGGAACCTAGTTTGTTTGGATGCACACCTTCCTAGACCTGGATGGAGGGGATTGGTATTTCTTAAAGTAATAAAATAATAAGTAAAAGAAGAAGAAAAGAATGTATCAACAGACAGTATATAACCCTCTAATTTTTTATCACAGTACTATCTGAGAGAAAAAGTATAATCTACATGAATTAACATAAGGCTGATCAATTTGCATTCCATAATATGGATATTTTATGAATATCACATAAATGTGTATATAACTATATTTAAAATGCAAAATATAATATTTTGTATGAGTATAAAATTTGAGATATATTATTATCATCACTTTGAACTTAGAGTATTAGGGAAATATATACACTTTGTATTCTACCTTCCTGTGTTGTAGGCAATAGCGGCAGAGTCAAGTACACTTTCACAGACTATTGGCATCTAAAAGTGGAGCACTGTGGTACTCTATTGTTTTAATAATGCTTATTCTAACTGAAGCATTAAGAAAACAATTTTAATCTGTAGCAAAGTGGTTTTATTTAAATTATATGTATCTCTCATGCCATCTAGTGATATAAAGGTAAAAAAAGAAAGCAGTGCACTTATAATGAGTTTAGATCAGTAAGTCAGTATTCTGTCGTCCTTTGGAGAATTACTTCCAAGCTCTCAAAATCCCTCATTTTCCTGAGTGTTCTAGGCTTTGCATTAATTACATATAACATGTTCAATATTTCATATTGGAATATCTTATAGAAGAAAATAAAATAAGTGGTAGTGTACTTGCTTTATAGGAAAAAAGCTCTGGATTCAATTTCTAGTATTAATAAAAAATAACAAAGAGACTTAAATTTTTTATATAATTTCAGCAATTGCTGCATATAGGTCTGAAAATAATATGTTTCAGACTTTCAAGCATTTGTGATTCTACTACGGCTAATAAATATTGTCCATATATTAATATTTTAAAGTTTAACCTTCCATTGTCTCTTCTGTATCCAAGAAAAGCAAGACATGCATCAAAAGCAACGGTGTTTACAAAAACATTTCTTCTTACTACTTTCTATCTTTCTGCTTTTATAGGATATTTGTTATCCTATAAAATCATCCTTCCTCTGGAGTGTGGTTGATAGACCCTATTCAGTGACATTTTCTGTGGCTTATATGCTCAGGGACACTGTGCTGCCGAAAATTCTCTTTACCCAGAAAGTATTAATTGCAGATAGCGTCTTTGTTAAGGGTGGGAGCTGCTGTCCACCTCTTCTCAGTGGGACTCCATCTGGCTTGAACCCTAACGGTTCTTTTTTTTTTTTTAATTTATATATAGGGTCTATCAACCACACTCCAGAGCAGGACTCAGGCCCACATGAAACAAACTCAATGGTATTTTTGTGGACTTTTAAATTTCATTTTACTTAATTTTGGCATTTTTTTGTCTTATTGGTCTCTTGCTTGATTGTTTTGATTTACATTTTTGTGTTTCTTGGTTGTTTTTTTTTTTTGAAAGAAAGAGAGAGAAAGAATATAAAGTTGGGAGGGTAGGGAGGTGGGAGGGATCTGGGAAGAGTTTGGGGAAGGGAAAAATTATCAAAATATTCTGTATGAACTTTTTTTTCTAATAAAAAATAATAAAATAAAAAAAATAATAAAATCATCCTTCCTGAGAAATAAAGCAATAAAGCTAGTAATGATGAAACAGGAAATTCAGAGAGCTAAATGTTATTAAATTCTACTTAAAATAGTAAAATGTATACAGAACACAGTGGAAAATATATACACATATACATGAGTTTACATAATGCACATAGTATCATATTATAATTTTTCTTATTATGTCCATCTTATAGATTTAAAACTAGTCTGTTATTGCTACTCAGGTTGAAACAATCTATTATGATACAAAGTTCTGTAGTTACTACCATTTTTTTGCCCATAATGCCAACCTTTGTTTGGTGTATGGGGTGTTTGCTTTGCATTTTCTTTTCTAAGCATACATATGGTGCATATGATTTTCAAATTATACTCTAGTGGTATTGAATTTTCCAATCTTTCATTCTACTCTAGTGAGCAATTCAGTTTTAAATCATATCCTGTCCCATATTAAAACACTTAAGTGTGAGATTCTTCTCTGTGTGCAGAAGCTTCTTTGGCCTGTGGCAGGGCAGAATATAGCCATGCTGAATGAGATATAGTGAGAGAGTAAGTGGAGTCAGGAGACACCATGTAGCTGCCAAAAGGGAAGGGCACTGCAAAATTTTATTGGTAAACCACAAGCCTTGTGGTAAAATATAAAATAATAGAAATTGATTAATTTAAGATGTAAGACTTAGTTAATAAGAAGCCTGAACTAATAGGCAAAATATTTTTATAATTAATATAGATTCTGTGTGAAAATTTGAGACTGGAAATATGGAAAAACAAATTAAGTGTCTCTGCTTATAAAATGGTGCCCAATCTGGGACTTGGATCTACATAAGACCTAAAAAAAGGCCCCCAAAAAAAGCACTTCTAGACCCACAAAAATGGGAGCCAAGCACCACTCTTTAATAGCCACATTTTTTTCAGATATGTTCTCCTTGATAGTGAACAGAGGTATAGCTCTTTTAATAGAAGGCATACTTATTCTGCATTAGCAGCAAAAGATGCTTGGCTTCTTTAAGAGCTGGTTTCTTGGTTCATGCTGGCAACATGAATAGTTCTGGCTCTTTTGGGAGGTCCTGCACTTAAATGAGGTTTGTGAGCAGTGTGCTGCTAATTGCTTAATGGTGAAATAGACCTGCTGCATCCTTGGAGCTGGGGCAGTGAGCATGGAGAACAGAGGAGGTGAACATACCTCTGCCTTGTTAAACAAGGTGTGGTCAACAGTCAGAGAAAAGGATTTGGTCCTAGCCATGCCTACTCAGCATTTTAAGAGAAGGGCACTCCTGGTTAGAAAATGATTACAGATATGCAATAAAGACAGATTCAGACAAAAAAAGAACCTCTGAATAGGACACAATATGTTTGAAAATATGCATAGGTTTGAGAGAGAGGGAAAAGAGTATAGAGAAGAATACATACACTCATATATTTAAAAAGTAAAGATAATATGAAAAAGAAATAGAATAAAAGATAAGTAAATCAAAGATGGAATATACACAGAGGGTCTGGATTATTCATTTTATTGTATTTTCTTTGAATTTTTTACTGCAGAGAGACATTTGATTCCAGGGGTTTCTAAGATAAAACAACGTATATATTTTAAAGGTATCTTGACTTCAAAATTTGCTTCTAAGAATATGTCCTGTTTTTATACAGGATGAGAACCTGTGAATTGCTTCCAGACTAATGTGGTTTGATCAAACAAGACAACCTGAAAGGTTCTTGTAAATCCTCAAAATACTTTATCCAACAAATAGTAGGAAAAAATTTAAATAAAACAATGTCCCAAATCCCAAAATGATTGTTTATAAATGTTTGTTTTTATTTGAAAGGGGTTGATTATAAGTAATTAATAGTTAATTTAAAAAATAAGAGGTATATGTTATAGAGATGAATACTTTGCATTGGTATGGATCTTGGTCTAGGGATACATGTTTAAAGTTGACTTTGTTTTACTGTGAATATGTATTTCTGCTCTTGTTTAAGGTATTTTACTTGCATAGATCAATTAAAATGTAATTTATGGTTAAGAAATACTGGTTAATAGATAGTCATCTGTAATAATCAAGATTTTGGAGAGAAAAGGGAGAAGGGGAGGATGGGGGAACTTGGGGAAAAAGGAGGAGTGGGATAAAGGAAGATTGGATAGGGGAGCACGGAAGCACAATTCTTAGTTAAGGGAGCCACCTTAGGGTTGGCAAGAGACTTGAACCTAGAGTGGCTCCCAGGAGCCCAAGCCGAGGTCCCCAGTTAGTTCCTTGGGCAGCTGAGGATAGGGAACCTGAAATGGCCCTAGCCTATAGCAATACTGATGAATATCTTGCATATCATCATAGAACCTTCATCTGGTGATGGATGGAGATAGAGACAGAGACCCACACTGGAGCACTGGACTGAGCTCCCAACGTCCCAATGAGGAGCAGAAGGAGGGAGAACATGAGCAAAGAAGTCGGGACCACGAGGGGTGCATCCACCCACTGAGACAGTGGAGCTGATCTACTGGGAGCTCACCAAAGCCAGCTGGATTGTGACTGAAAAAGCATGGGTTAAAACTGGACTCTCTGAACATGGCGAACAATGAGGGCTGAGGACAATGGCACGGGGTTTTGATCCTATGCAATGTGCTGGCTTTGTGGGAGCCTAGCCAGTTTGGATGTTCACCTTCCTAGATATGGACAGAGGGGGGAGGACCTAGGACTTACCACAGGGCAGGGAACTCTGACTGCTCTTTGGACTGGAGAGGGAGGGGGGAGGAGTGGGGGGAGGGGGAGAAGGGTGGGAGGAGGGGGAGGGAAATGGGAGGCTGGAAGGAGGTGGAAACTTGTTTTTTTCTTCCTTTTCTCAATAAAAATATTAAAAAAAATTTTAAATATATTAGTTAGATTTTCAAGATATACAGAGATATAGTTCAGTAAGATATCTTCAACACTTCAAAGACCTATGGAATGTGGCATTTAAAATGTTTTAAGAACTTAGACTTTTCTTGACAGTGAGGCATGTCTGTTTTTGGCCTCACCAATTACTTCAGAGAGGTTGATGGACATTGAAGCAACTCATTATGGAATTTTCCTTCAATGTGACAAGGCTAGCCATTTGCCTTGCCTGGACTACTTGATGCTATGCTGTATAAACTGGACATACAGGACCCAAAGAAATGTGACTGCTCAACTTTCCAAAACATGGAATGGTACTTTATTGTTCTTACTTCACAGAAGAAACTGCCAAACATTATGCAGAACACAGAAGAATGTGACTGACAAACTGCCAATATATGCAAAACAGTCTTTCAAATTTCCTGCTTCATAGAAATATCTGCCAAATACTATGGACCTGTAGGCTGAATATTGGTACCTTAATGCTACAGAAGAACATTGGGTGGCTATACAGGTAGCAAGATGTCTCTGTCAATTCTAGAGTTTTGGAAGTTGCTTTGCCACACACTTATTGTTTGCTTAGGTAATATATCCGTCTGGGGTCTTTGAAAATTTGAAGATAGATAGTTATAGTTTTCCTTAGTTATAATAAAAGATAAAGCTTAGATGTAAAGCTTTAGACTTACAAAGAAATATTGCAACTGTAATTCTTACTTGACACCTAATTTGTTATATGTAATTTTACTATATAAAGTTAAAACCTTTCTTTTTATTTAGACAGAAAAAAGGAGATGATGTGGGATTCTTCTCAGTATGCTGCGCATATATTTTATTGCCATTGGCTAATAAAGGAGCTTCTTTGGCCTATGGCAGGGCAGAACACAGCCTGGCTGGAAGAGATATAGTGAGAGAGTAGGCAGAGTCAGGAAATACCATGTAGCTGCCAAAGCAGAAGGGCACTGCAGAACATTACCAGTAAACCATGAGCCTCACAGTAAAGTATAAAATAATAGAAATGGCATAATTTAGGATGGAAGAGTGAGTTAGATATCCACCTAAGCTATTTGCCATACAATGCTGTAATTAAACATACTTTCTGTGTGAATATCCGGGGTCTGGGTCCCCAGGAAATTAATGAGTCCACTCTTACACTTAAGTGTTTCCCATTCAAATAAAATCCTGCAAATTTTCATATTCTCATAGTCAGCTACTAAAACACTTACACTGTTGTCTTTCCCAGTACTCTGGGATATGGGTGTGCATCTTTGGAGTGAGCTACAAACCTAAGGCAATGGAAACTCCCAGGAATCTATTAGAATGACACCAGCTGTGACTGCTTGAAATGGGGGATACAGAGCCTGAACAGGCTGCCTCCTACAACAGAAAAGACTTCTAGTGGAGGGATTGGGACAGGTGACAAAATTTCAACCTATGATTTTTTTTCTACCTATAAGATGTGCTGGGATAAAGGTGGCACAGAAATTGGGAGACTTAACAAGCAATAACTGGTACAGATTGAGACCCATACCATGAGAAGGAGCTTACTACCTGACACTGACTGGAAGGCCAATACACAGAAGAGAGATAAATAAAATAACTAGGATTGAGCAAACATAACTGGAGAAAAGCCAATGAAATTATTTCTAATATTCTTCTATATTCATTGACTGGTAGATAGTTCAACTGTCATCAGAGAAACTTCACCCAGCAATTGATAAAAACTGATGCAAAGTCCTACAGCCAAACATTAGAGCTTGGGAATCCTGCAGAAGAGTAAAAGGAAGGACTGTAGTAATTAGCAGGGCTGACTATACTACAAAGCAACCTATAGAAATAATTAAACTGGGCCCATAGTGACCCACACAGACTGATCTGACTACCAGGGAACCTGCATGGAACTGGCCTATGCCCTCTGCACATATGTTGCAGTTGTGTAGCTTGGTCTTCTTGTGGGATGACTAACAGTGGGATCAGGGACTGTCTTACTCTGTTGTCTGCTTTTGGGGCCCTTTCCTCCTACAGGGTTGCCTAGTCTAGCTTTAATAGGCGAGAAGAAGCCTAGTCTTATTCCAACTTGATATATCATAGATGATTAATATCCATGGGAGTCCCACCATTTTCTGAAGAGAAAAGAAGGATGAGAGGCTTGGAGAGTGTCTAAGAGAATAAGTGGGGTGGACTTGGAGGAGAGGACTGGGGGAAACTGTGACTGGAATAGAAAAGCAAAAATTAAATAAATAAGAGTAAAAAACACACTGAAGCTATGAGTGTTTTGCATAATAAATATTCATTGAGTAAGTGGGTGGATGAATGAATTGTTAACGAAAAATATTATTAATTTTCAGTATTGATTCCCTAATCAAAGCCTTTTCCCCTCTTCACCTGGAATGCAGTATTTTATATATAACCCACAAATACACCTTAACACTTTTATCTTAGAAATGAATAAAAAACATCAATGGTCCATTTATCTAGTATTGAGTAATAAATGGTCTAAAACCTTCTTGGAACACATATCTTAAAAATGAATGTGCAATAATCTACCGTGTCTATGTAGGAAAATTTCAAAACTGCCACTGGCCCTACACAACACAGAATGATTTTGCTTTACCATATGCCTATAAGAAAATGTCACATAATAAACAAAATATAAAATTAATGATTAATAATGTCATAGAAAAGAATGATATAAAAAGTGGAGGTCTAGTCTCTTTCAAAAGGTCTCATTTTACTGTAGACTCTAGTTAGTGCTAAGTACCTTAGAACATATTGAGCATAACTATATTTATGGAGAGACACCTGGACTACTTTTCCTCAAGACTCTGCAAACTAACTTAGCGCAATTGTTTCAGCTTGCATGAGACCTTACCTGCATTTTCTAGACAAACACTGTTGTAAATGAAGACCGAGCCTTCATTTCTCAGCTATCAAGACCCCCAAAAAATGACACATAAATTGTATTAACTACAACACTGTTTATCCTATTAGCTCAGGCTTATTATTAACTAACTCTTGTATTTTAAATTAACCCATTTTTATTAATATGTGTATCATCATGAGGTTGTGTCCTACCAGTATGGTTCTGGGGTGTCTTACCCCTTTGTCAGCTACATGGCGTCTCTCTGACTCCAGCTACTCTCTCACTCTCTCTATCTCTGTTCTGATTTCCCAGCTGGCTTTATTTATTCTGCTAAGCCATTGGCACAAACAGCTTGTTTATTGACCAATGGTAATAAAACATATTCACAGCATACAGAAGGGAATCTCATATCACACTATAGCTGAAGTCATCTGACAGTTTAAGAAGGCTTGATGATTCTCTCACTATAACCAGGAGATGTATGTCACTGGTAGCTAAGAGTATTGCTGATAGTTTTAGCACCTCTATGTGCATGTAACCTTTACTTGAGACTCAGTCTTTGAAATATTTGTATTTGGATTCATTGAGAAATTATACCCATAGCAAGAATTCTAAGTGACAGAGGGGAAAAAAAAGTCTGAGTCTAGAATTTGAGATACCGTAACTTTTGTAGTACTCCGCTATTCAAACCAGTCTGTAACAACTCAGTTCAAGTGGAGATAATATGAATACAAACTCTTATATGAGAGAAGTTAGGAAAATATTATGGTGGATATTTAAAGTCCTGATTGAATGTTCTGTTTTGTTTTTATTTGTTTATTGACATGATCATGGCCTGTCAAGGACCCCAGTGCCTCAGATCTACTTGAATAGCAAAGCATTTCATGTCAGAGTCAGAGTAATTTCATAGCCTTCTTTTGTTCCAAGTATGAATGATGCAAATACCTAACTATAGCTAAAATCTTTGTATGCAGAAACTATCAAAAAATAACTATAACATGCAACTGTTCCCATAGAAAAACCCCCTATCATGATTGTTGGCTGACCCACCTCCTTTAGCTAGATAAAGTAAATGCACTGAGATTTCTGGCTGCTGAAGTAATTCCATGAGAGCAAACAGCCCACCCAAAGACAGCTTTTCATCATATGTGTCAGTTATTTTTTATCTACAGTTACTTCAGTCAAGTCAGTCCTGAAGTTATCCAGGTTATGGCAAAACCTAGAAGTAATAAATGGTAATAATTGCTTTGATTAACAATAATAAAATAATGAATATATTTTATGGTGAAGATGAGTAAAATGCAAAGAGGAAAAGGAAAGAATGATATTATGGTATATTTTTCATTGGCCGTCATATATCCCCATGACAATGCAAGTCACCTTATACATAAGAAAACTGAGAATGAAAATGACAATCTAACACAGTGACTGTTACAAAGTAAGAGTCAAACCAAAAGTGCATTTCCAAATTATTTTACCATTTGCTCAATCTAACATCTGATTCCCTATGCCAAACCATATAAAAATTAATTTCCTATATATAATTTCTGATGTATTTATTATAATCTATTTTATTCCTGCTTTTGCAATCTTACCTCTCTCCTTATTCTCTGCTCCCCAGAATACCTACTTTTATCACATGCAATTCTTTCATCCTTGCCTTATTTTCTGATCCTGGATTGTCTTCATTTGTAACATTAGCAGTTTAATTCCTCCTCATACTACCTTCATAATCCACCACATCTTTCTTTAGAATGCCTACCCAAACTGTAGTATCCTATAAGGACAACATAACCCTTTAAAATATTGTTTGTGGACTTGAACTGTATCTGTCTCCATGTGTTTATTTTTATTTTTTTATTTTATGTCATATTTTTCATGATTCTGATATATATTATCCAGTTTGGTAGTCTTCCTTAGTTACTCAAAATCTCTTACTTTCTAAACCTCTTCACCAAAAATTTTGCAATGAACTGCACCATAATGCTCTTTAGTCATGCTAGACTGCAATTAAAGACCACAGCAGAAAAATGTTCAATGTGAATGTTATTCTGAAATAAGTTGTTTGACCACAGGCAAATTGCGCATAGTATTCAGACCATATACTCATGCAAATTAGATGTCATTTTCAGCCTTGAGACTTCTCAGCAAATTGCAGGAAAATCCCTCAAGAGCAAAGTGGCCCAGCAAAGCAGTAGAGTTAGGGACTACCTGCTGTGATTTCTTAGTTTCCATTAAAGAGCATTATCCTTTCTACTAGGTGGAGATTGAAATGTCTTTGATAGGATGATTTATTCCACAATTAAGAATGAAGCTTAAGGCACACATTCACTAAAATTATATATGTTCCCATAGCACATACTAAATTGTCTTATGAAGGACAAAGGAATCAAAAGTACATAGACATAGTGAAAGGAAACAGATTTTTCAACAAAGGCAAAAGATAAAATACAGAGGCCACGAAAGTTGTTAATAATTTACCTCAGGTCTCATCTGCTAATGTTTCTGATTTTACAAAGAGGGGAAAATGATGTCATAGGGCATACACTCTCCAGGATTCATCTATGAAAAAATACCCTATGATCTGCCAAGTCCAGCTGAGCAGATTCAGTCTCCCTACATCCTTTAAAAAAACATATATCCATTTTTTGCATGCTGCTGTTGTTTTGCAAAATGAAACTTAAAGTGTTGGTAAGCTTTGGATATGGGATAAAAGAGAAATGTTCTATAGTATCTTTAACTGTACTACCTTCCAAATCCTACAGACTTAGTAAATGGTTTCATGTACCACATTTTAACTCAAAGTATAAATCAGCATTAAGATTTAAATAATAAAATGAGCTGATCAAGGTCCCCATCGTGTTAAGTTCTCATTTAGGAATTGTAGATGGGAGTATAGAAGGCAGGGTAAAGAATGTAACAGCCTACTTGTCTTTACTTTCTTGCCTATCAGGGATGAGTAATCTTGTTCAGCTGACTATTTACTCTTAATAAGACAAACTGAAAGGCCAAATGGGAATGATAAAAATCTCATTTCTGAACATCAGATGATTTCTGGTTACCAGAGGCATAATTTTTTCACTCTGATTGTTCAGGTTTTTTTTTTTTGACATCTTCTGAGGTGAGAAAAATGGTTTTATAACAGAGAACTGAACAAATGTTTGGGGTTTATTTTATTTGTCTTCAGGGCAACTGTTACTAGAATTTGCTTTCCTGTTTTACAAAATGAATAATTGCTATTTCTATTGTACTCCTTGCTTTATGTTGTGCTGTTACTGCCTCAGCTACTGCCTACCTTTCTGAGTATGGTAGGAGACAAGTTAAATTGTTTCCAGGCAAAGACTTCACAATGCCTTTTGCTGTGGCCACTGCAGGTGGGTTTAGGGAGACACAGCATCTGCACATGCTGAAGGAGATGAATTCTCTCTGCCTTTTCTTTGTACAGACTATAAAGGCCAAATGTGCAGTCATTCCAGCTACATTTATAGGGAAGACTCAGAGGAACAGGAGTGGGATGTGCACAATACAGAGCTAAGGGAAACCAAAAATGTGAATTTTAAGCTTTGATTTTTCTATCACTGAAGCTACAAAAGGAAACACTATCATGATCCTCTCCTCTCTAACTTAGCCAAGAAAAAAACATACCACAAGCTAAAAAGCTTCATACTCACTATTATGTTGAAGAAGGAAAATGTTGAAAAAAGGATTTCAAAAGATCAGGAATAGGATTATTATGAAAAAAGCAAGAAATAGTGGATTCCTTAAAAAATGTAAAATACTCAAAGTAAATCAACTAATTATAAAGTTATCTCAGAATTACACTAGTCAGAAGTGCCTTGAAAAGTTATTGTTAAAGAATATGATTTTCTTTGCATAATTTGTGTATAGTACTTCCTGGCATGCGTATATATATGATTGTGCATGCATATGCATGTATGTATGCATAAGTGTATGGTATTAAGCAAGTTTCCCCTGAAAAATACTTATTCTTGTCACATATATTGCCTATTTTGACCATTTAAAAATATTTTTATTTGTTTTACAATTGAACAGTTTTCGGTTGGAAGTTCCACCCCAAACCCCCTCCCATGAAAGTTGTCAACGTCCAGACTTTACCCCAAAGAAAGCCTCAGAGATACTCAAGAACACTCTCACAGGGTATTTGAACTCCCCCGCCCCAGAAAAAAAAACATGGTTTTCTGGTCTTACTTCCCTGTCTCCTCTCTGGGGAATAGAAGGACATAAGGGAACATTTGTATCCATTAAACCTAAGCTTTTGCTTTGATTTGTTCTGATTTGGTTTTTTGGATTGTCAGAGATGTTTATGGGGTAAAAACAACTTTTCAAATGGGTCACCTAATTCTATTTTCATCTGTTCTTCAGAAGGCTGAATAAGCTTCTCACAGAGTGAAGAAAGAGTTGCTAATCTGAAACATTTTTCCCATGAAAAACAAATATAGTTTCACATTCAGGTTATGTTAATGGGTTCTGTCCATAAAATATTAAACATTGCCTCCTATATAAAAGAAAGTAAATATATTTGTCAAATTTTGGTTATATTATCATTTTTCACTTAAAATTTTATTTATTTTTTATTTTAATTTTTTTATTTATTTTACTGACCAACTACAGCTTACTCTCCATCCTCTTCTTCCATCCCCCCCTTTTCTAACCCCCTAGCATCAACTCCTCAGAAAGCGTAAGGCCTCCCATAAAGAGGTAACAAAACCTGGCATATCAAGTAGAGGCAGGACCAAGGTCATTTGCTCCTGCATCAAGTCTAAGCAAGGCATCCCATCATATGAAATGTCAACAGAAAGCTAGTTTATGTGCCAGAGACAGATCCTGGTCCCATTTCTAAGGGTTCCACAAACACATCAATGTACACAACTGTCACCTATATGCAGAGTGCTTGGGTTGGTCCCACACAGATTTCCTAGCTGTCAGTCTAGAGTCCATGATACCCCATGACCTCAGTTCAGCTATCTTTGTGGGTTTCCCCATCATGATCTTGACCCCCTCCCTTGCACATATAATTTCTTCTCTCTTTTTGACTGGACTCCTGGAGCATGGCCCTGTATTTGGCTGTGGATCGCTGCATCTGCTTCCATCCATTACTGGATAAAGGTTCTATGATGACAATTAGGGTAGGGGGATGGCAATGTGAAGGATCAAAATGGCCGAGTTTGGAAATGGATGTAGAGAGGGAGAGTAATATAAGAGGTGTCTTGATAGAAGGGGCCTTATAGCGTTAGGGAGAAACCTGGTTCCAGGGAAACTCCTACGAATCTACAAGGATGACCCCATGAAGACTCCTAGCGAAAGTCGAGAGGATGCTTGTACTGATATGCTCCTGTAATCAGATTGGTGACTTCCATAATTGTAATCATATAATCAATTATTAAAAATCACTTATCTCACAGGATCTTCAGCTACGTAACAATGATGATTTTTCCCCATCTGATGGCATACATAGAATTTTCCAGCACTATAAAGATAACCAATGGGAATGAAATTCCCAGGTTAATATCAATTTTATTTCTTCATGCCCTATGAGGTAAATAAGTGTTATCTTCAGCACCACAGTTTTACCATCAAGTTGTAGAGCGTATCTTAGACTGAGTTCAGAGTGATTGTAATATTTTAAGGGTTTCTAGGACCACACTGGTAGTTCTAAAAGATTTAACCCATTCCTAACATGGGCATTTACTAGCCTGTAGTGTCTAGTAGGAAAATGTAATCCTGTCATGTGATAACAATGTTTAAAATATTTTATATGCATTATATATAAAGAATATTTTATGGCATTATTTTCATATTTCTTTTTTACAAGATCTTTTCTGTTATTTAGGTTTTTCTGTACTTTCTCCACTACCTTGCCTTCCTATGATGCACCTTTTCTGTTCTGTTAATCTCTTCAAGTTTTTCATAATTGATGACTACAAAGAAACAATATCCTCTGGCTAACACAGGAAAATGGCACAAATGAATATATAGTGGGTATGACCACATGCACAAGCCACACATAACCTCAAACTAAACTAATTCCCAGCTTGGAAACGGGAGTTGGGCACTAGCCTATACCCCTAGCTGACACTCTATCTACAATTGGTAACTTCCAGGAGCAGAAAGCTCAGTTGCCTTTAAGAGTTAACTCTGGGAGTTTTAAGCTCCTACACTAAGGCTACCCACCCAGAGCAATGAGTGCCTGCCTACCAGGCAGGCCTCAAGGTCCCTTGTAAGGGAGCCCGGGCACCTTCAGCTTGTGCTCCAGGGTCCCCTGTGCTGTCCTAGATCCCGCCCTGCCTGCCCCGTTCTTCATTTTGTCCCCAGATCATTGGGATACCAGGAAGCCCTGTTTAGGTGCTGAGGAGTTCCATCTGGACAGGTGAGTGTGTGCTATCCAGGGGCGGATTGTCCCGGAAGTGAGCACAAAGCCCCTCCCCCAGCTCCTTCTGCAGGGCTGTCTTTCTTATACACGACCCCTCCCCAAGCCTGCATTTTCTGCAAGGTCCTTTGCTCAGGAACAGTTTTCTGCTCCTACACTAAGGCTACCCACCCAGAGCGGTGAGTGCCTGCCTACCGGGCAGGCCTCAAGGATCCCCAAAAGAGAGCACACGCAACTTCAGCTTGTGTGGCAGGGTGTCCTGTGTCCTACTCATCCCCACCCTGCCCCCCAAGTGCCCCCTTTTGTCTGCAGGTCATTGGACTACCAGGCGTCCATGTTTTGATGCTGAGGAGTTCCATCTGGACTGGGCGGTTCCTGCTTCTACACTGAAGAGATACACCCAGAGAGTCAGTCACAGCAATGACTGGACCAAGACACCAGGCCTCTCCTGGCTCCATTTGAAGGAAGAGATGGGAAGGCGCCAATACAAGAATTTCTCCAACAACCTGAAAGGCAGCATGACATCACCAGAATCCAGGAATCCCAAAATAAGAAGAATTGTACACCCTACTCCAGAAGAATTAGAAGAAATCGACTCAAAAGTGAATTATATGAAAATAATAGAAGACCTTAAACAGGAGGTGAAAACTGCCATAAACAATTAGAGATTACAAACAAAAAGGTAGAGGAAATGAATAAATCACTCAAAGATACCCCCCCCCAAAAAAAAAAACAAGAGAAACAAGAAAAAGCAATCAAACAGGTAAGGGAAGTGGTGCAAGACTTGAAGAATGAAATGGAAGTAATGAAGAAAACCCAAACCGAGGGAAGAATAGAGATGGAAAATCTGGGTAAACGAACAGGAACTACAGAGACAAGTACTACCAACAGTTTAAAATAGAAGAAAGAATGTCAGACACTGAATATACCATAAAGAAAATAAACACACTGATCAAAGAAAACAGCAAACCAAAAAATTCTCATCACAAAACACTCAGGAAATCTGGGACACAATAAAAAGACCAAACCTAAGAATAATTGGGATAGAAGAAGGAGAAGAAGTACAGTTCAAAGGTTCCAGAAAATATATTTAATAAAATTATAGAAGAAAACTTTCCCAACCTAAAGAAAGATATTCCTTTTAAGGTTCAAGAACCATACAGAACACCGAATACAATGGACCAAAGAAAAAAAATCTCCTCGCCATATAATAATCAAAACACAAAACATACAGAATAAAGAAAGAATATTAAGAGCTGCAAAGGAAAAAGGTCAAGTTACTTATAAAGGTAAACCTATCAGACTTACACCTGACTTCTCTTTGGAAACCATGAAAGCCAGAAGGTCCTGGATAAATGTACTACAGAAACTAAGAGAACATGGATGCAAGCCCAGACTACTATACCCACCCAAGCTTTCGTTCACTATAAATGGAGAAAGCAAAATTTTCCAGGAAAAAAACAAATTTAAACAATACGTTGCCACAAATCCAGCCTTACAGAAAGTAATAGAAGGAAAATCACAAACCAAGGAGTCCAACAATGCCCACAATAACTCAAACATCTAGAGACCCTTCAACAGCACAAGTCAAAGAAGGGAAACACACAAACTCTACTACTAAAAAAGTGACTGGAGTTAACAACCACTGGTCATTAATATCACTTAATGTCAATGGACTCAACTCACCTATAAAAAGGCACAGGCTAAGAGATTGGATACAAAAACATTATCCAACATTTTGCTGTTTACAAGAAACACACCTCAACCACAAAGACAGGCACCTACTCAGAGTAAAGGGCTGGGAAAAGGCCTATCAAGCAAATGGACCTAAGAAACAAGCAGGTGTGGGCATACTAATTTCTAAAAAAGTTGACTTCAAACTTAAATCAATCAGAAGAGATGGAGAGGGACATTTTATACTCATAACAGGAACAATTCATCAGGATGAAGTCTCAATCCTGAATAGCTATGCCCCTAATATAAAAGCACCCATGTACGTAAAAGAAACATTACTAAAACTCAAGGCAACCATCAAACCGCACACACTAATAGTAGGAGACTTCAACACTCCTCTCTCACCAATGGACAGGTCAATCAGACAGAAACCTAACAGAGAAATAAGAGAATTAATGGAGGTAATGAATCAAATGGACTTAACAGACATCTATAGAACATTCCACCCAAATAGGAAAGAATATACCTTCTTCTCTGCAGCTCATGGAACCTTCTCGAAAATTGACCACATACTCATTAACAAAGCAAACTTCCACAGTTACAAAAAAAATAATGGTAACCTACTGGGTCTTATCAGATCACCATGGATTAAACTTAGAATTCAACAACAATGCTACCCCCAGAAAGACTACAAACTCATGGAAACTGAACAGTCAACTACTGAACCACACCTGGATCAAGGAAGAAATAAAGAAATTAAAGTCTTCATTGAATTTAATGATAATAAAGAAACAAACTACTCAAACTTATGGGACACTATGAAATCAGTCCTAAGAGGAAAGTTCATAGCACTAAGTGCCCACTTAAAGAAAACAGGGAAAGCACACCTGAAAGCTCTAGAAAAAAAAAAAAGAAGCAGACTCACCTAGGAGGAGTAGAAGACTGGAAATAATCAAACTGAGGGCAGAAATCAAAATAGAAACACAGAAAACAATCCAAAGAATCAATGAAACAAAAAGCTGGTTCCTGGAGAAAATCAACAAGATTGATAAACCCCTATCCAAAGTAACCAAATGGTAGAGAGAGAATATGCAAATTAATAAGATCAGAAATGAAAAGGGGGGCATAACCACAGACACAGAGGAAATTCAAAGAATCATTAGATCTTACTAGAAAAGCCTGTATGCCACAAAACTGGAAAATGTAAAAGAAATGGACACGTTTTTAGATATATACCATATACCAAAGTTAAACCAGGAAGAGATGAACAATCTAAATAGACCTGTTAGTCGCGAAGAATTAGAAGCTGTTATCAAAAACCTCCCTACCAAAAAAGCCCAGGACCAGATGGTTTCAATGCAGAATTCTACCAGAACTTCCAAGAAGACCTAAAACCTATACTGCTTAATGTATTTCACAATATAGAAACAGAAGATTCATTGCCAAATTCCTTTTATGAAGCTACAGTCACTCTGATACCAAAACCACACAAAGACTCAACCAAGAAAGAGAATTACAGTCCAATCTCACTCATGAACATCGATGCAAAAATCCTCAACAAAATACTGGCAAACCATATCCAAGAACACATTAGAAAAATTATCCATTATGATCAAGTAGGCTTTATCCCAGAGATACAGGGCTGGTTCAACATATGAAAATCTATCAATGTAATCCATCATATAAATAAACTTAAAGAACAAAACCATATGATCATTTCATTAGATGCTGAAAAAGCTTTTGACAAAATTAAACATCATCCCTTTATGATAAAAGTCTTGGAGAGATTAGGGACACAAGTGTCATACCTAAATATAATAAAATCTATTTACAGAAAACCGACAGCTAACATCAAACTAAAAGGAGAAAAACTCAAAGCCATCCCACTAAAAACAGCAACTCAACAAGGCTGTCCACTATCTCCATACCTCTTCAATATAGTGCTTGAAGTTTTAGCAATAGCAATAAGACAACATAAGGGGATCAAGGGAATTCGAATTGGAAAGGAAGAGGTTAAACTTTCATTATTTGAAGATGATATGATAGTGTACATAAGCGACCCCAAAAGCTTCACCAAAGAACTCCTACAGCTGATAAACACCTTTAGTAATGTGGCAGGATAAATGATCAACTCCAAAAAATCAGTTGCCCTCCTATACACAAAGGATATGGAAGCAGAGAGGGAAATCAGAGAAGCATCACCTTTCACGATAGCCACAAACAGCATAAAATAACTTGGGGTAACTCTAACCAAGGAAGTGAAAGATCTATTTGACAAGAACTTTAAGGCATTGAAGAAAGAAATTGAAGAGGATACCAGAAAATGGAAGGATCTCCCTTGCTCTTGGATTGGGAGGATCAACATAGTAAAAATGGCAATTCTACCCAAGGAAATTTATAGATTCAATGCAATCCCCAACAAGGTCCCATCAAAATTCTTCACAGATCTTGAGAGGACAATAATCAACTTTTATGGAAAAACAAAAAAAAAAACAGATAGCCAAAATAATCTTATACAATAAAGGAACTTCTGGAGGCATTACCATTCCTGACTTCAAACTCTATTACAGAGCTACAATAATGAAAACAGTGCGGTATTGGCATAAAAACAGAGAAGTCGACCAATGGAATCATATAGAAGACCCGGATTTTAACCCACAAACCTATGAACGATAAAGGAGCTAAAAGTATACAATGGAAGAAAAAAAATCTTCAACAAATGGTGCTGACACAACTGGATGTCAACCTGTAGAAGAATGAAAATAAACCCATACCTATCACCGTGCACAAAACTCAAGTCCATATGGATCAAAGACCTCAGTATCAAGCTGAACACACTGAACCTGATATAAGAGAAAGTGGGAAGTACCCTACAACATATGGGCACAGGCAATCGCTTCCTAGGTATAACCCTAGCAACACAGACATTAAGGGCAACATTGTATAAATGGGACCTACTGAAACTGAGAAGCTTCTGTAAAGCAAAGGGCACTGTCATTAAGACAAAAAGGCAACCCACTTACTGGGAGAAGATCTTTACTAACTCTGCAACAGACAAAGGTCTGATCTCCAAAATATATAATGAAATCAAGAAACTTGACTTTAAAATGCTAATTAACCCAAATAAAAATGGGGCACTGATCTGAACAGAGAGTTCTCAACAGAAGAAGTTCAAATGGCCAAAAGACACTTAAGGTCATGCTCAACCTCCTTAGTGATCAGGGAAATGCAAATCAAAGCAACTTTGAGATACCATCTTACACCTGTCAGAATGGCTAAAATCAAAAACACCAATGATAGCCTTTGCTGGAGAGGTTGTGGAGGAAGGGGTACCCTCATCCATTGCTGGTGGGAACGCAAACTTGTGCAACCAGTTTGGAAAGCAGTATGGCGGTTTCTTAGGAAATTCGGGATCAACCTACCCCTGGACCCAGCAATGCCACTCTTGGGAATATACCCAAGAGATGCCCGATCATATAACAAGGGCATTTGTTCAACTATGTTCATAGCAGCCTTATTTGTAATAGCCAGAACCTGGAAACAGCCTAGATGTCCTTCAATGGAAGAATGGATGAAGAAAGTGTGGAATATATACACATTAGAGTACTACTCAGCGGTAAAAAACAATGACTTCTCAAATTTTGCATGCAAATGGATGGAAATAGAAAACACTATCCTGAGTGAGGTAACCCAGACTTAAAAAGATGAACATGGGATGTACTCACTCATAATTGGGTTCTAGCCATAAGTAAAGGTCAGTGAGTCTATAATTTGATATCCTAAAGAAGCTAAATAAGAAGGTGAGCCCAAAGAAAAACATATAGCTATTCTCCTGGTTATGGGAAGTAGACAAGATTGCCCGGAAAAAATGGGATCTTGGGGGTGGTGTGGGAGGGGGGTAAGGGGAAATGGGGAGAGAAAAGTGAGAAGGGGAGGATGGGGGGAACTTGGGGAAATGGGATGATTGGGATAAAGGAAGGTTGGATAGGGGAGCAGGGAAGCACATATTTTAATTAAGGGAGCCATCTTAGGGTTGGAAGAGACATGGACCTAGAGGGGCTCCCAGGTGCCCAGGGCAAAATCTCCGGTTAATTCCTGGGACAGATGAGGATAGGGAACCTGAAATGACTCTAACCTATAGCCATACTGATGAATATCTTGCATATCACCATAGAACTTTCATCTGGCGATGGATGGAGATAGAGACAGAGACCCACACTGGAGCACCAGACTGAGCTCCCAAGGTCCCAATGAGGAGCAGAAGGAGGGAGAACATGAGCAAAGAAGTCGGGACCACGAGGGGTGCATCCACCCACTGAGACAGTGGAGCTGATCTACTGGGAGGTCACCAAGGTCAGCTGGACTGTGACTGAAAAATCATGGGATAAAACCGGACTCTCTGAATATGGCAGACACTGAGGGCTGCTGAGAAGCCAAGAACAATGGCACTGGGTTTTGATCCTACTTCATGTTTTGGCTTTGTGGGAGCCTAGCCAGTTTGGATGTTCACCTTCCTAGACCAGGATGGAGGGGGGAGGACTTTGGACTTTCCACAGGGCATGGAACCCTGACTGCTGTTCTGACTGGAGAGGGAGGGGGAGAGCAGTGGGGGGAAGGGGAGAGGAGTGGTAGGAGGGGAAGGGAAATGGGAGGCTGGGAAGAGGTGGAAATTTTTTTTCAATAAAAAATGTGAGTGGAAAAAATGAAAATAAAATAAAAAAAAGAGTTAACTCTGGTAAGTTAACTACACTTCAGTGGAAGGCTACATATCCAATAATGTATGGATATCACAAGTTTCATTTTTGAAAATAAACAAAAATTAAAAATAGTACACAACAGTGAGTGAGTAGGGAAAAGTAGGTGAATCTTGGAAGAATGTGTTGAAAGATCCCCCCTCCCCCCAGAGTGAGGAGACTCTCACCCAAGTCTTGGGATAATCCCCTTCTAGTCTGTAAGACCACTTCTGAGAGGAAAGTCAATGCCTCTTCAAGTTTGGAAGTAAGTTGTTCTAGAGCCCTCAAATCTTCATCCATGACTATTCTTAATTCATTAAAGTACTTAGGGGCCTGGATTAGGGCAGTGGTGCCTGTCCCAACACCAGAAGCTACCCCCAAAGCGCAGGATTACTGTTAGTGTCAGAGAAATAAGTTCTCATTGAAAGTGAGTTGGGTGTTGTCAAAATCATCTTCAAGCATGTTATCTGGATGATAAAAGACCCTAGGTACCAGTTGTAAAAGCACACAGTAATCATTGGCGTCATTAGAATCTGATGTCAATATGCAAGGTGTCAGCCCTGCACTATAAACCCATCATTTATCTAAACGGGGAATCAAGTACCTTGTATCAGGAGTATTAGGGCTGTTAAGAATCTCATTATATAACCTCAGTAAGAGTCAGCCTATGATTATTCCCCCAAAATCAGCATCCTGACTGGTGGTGTTGTTAAAAGTCCCAGATACTGCAATTTGGCTAGTTCAGGAGCTCACTTTACATGGGAGGCATGGATCCAGGCAGAGATTCATACTTCTTTCAATTGTTCCCAGATCTGGCCTCTCACTTCTTCAAGGGCTTTTCGGCAGGCAAATAAAAGTCTAGAGAGAATAGTATCAGGATTATACACTCCACCCAACTCAGTAAGTGGTGGCAGTCCCCCACATAGGATCTCATAAGGGGTGAGTTTAAATCACCATGGGGTATTCCAAACCCAGAAGAGGGCAAAGGGAAGGAGGGCTGTCCAGTCATTTCAGCCTATCACTAGGGCTAATTTTGTCGACGTCTCTTTTAGGGTTCTACTCATCCTTTCTACATGACCTGACTCTGGGGTTGGTAAGCACAACGCAATTTCCAATTGATCCCCAGTTGGGTGGTCAGTCCCTGACTAACCTGGGCAACAAAGGCAGGTCCATTATCAGACCTGATTACCTTGGGTATCCCAAGCCTCGGGAAGATTTATTTTATGATCTTCTTAGCCACCACATTGGCTGTCTCAGTTCTGGTAGGAAAAGCTTCTACCCAGCCTGAAAAAAGTATCTATAAAAACTAATAAGTACTTGTTACCATATCTAGCTGGCTTAATTTCTGTAAAATCTACCTCCCAGTAGGCCCCAGGCCGGTCACCCTGAGCCTCTTCCCAGGAGTATATATGGAGTGTTCTGTATTAGTCATAGCACAGGCCTTGTAGCTTTTACTACTTCTTCTGCCAAGTCAGAGAGTCCTATAACATAATAGTCAGAGGGCCTAACCACATCTTTTAGTTTCTTGGCCCCCAAGTGGGTCAGGTAATGTAAGTTGATAACATACTTGTGTCCTTCTTTTCATGGGAGGACTAGTTTTCCTCCTTCTGTCTCTACTTACCCATATGGGGTTTCCTTTACTACTCATAATTTGCCCATAACTTGATGGTCTTCAGGGGTATATCTATAGTTGGTTTCACTGATATCATGATAATCTTTAGGCTCTTTGACTGCCAGGATCATTGCTCCTTGGGCCACCTGTTTAGCAGTTAGGTCTGCCATCTGATTTCCTTTAGCCACAGCATCTTGAGCTTTTTGGTGTCCTGGACAATGTATGATGGCTACATTCTTTGGCAAATGTATGACTTTGAGGAGGCTCAAAATTTCTTTTTTTTTATTTTTTATGCCTTTTCCTGCAGATGTCAACAGTCCTCTTTGTCTGTATATTGCTCCCTGTATGTGGGCAGTGGCAAAATCACACCTGCTGTCAGTGCAGATGTTGATAGACTTCCCCTCTGCCATCCATAGAGCTTGTATCAAAGCCACAAGTTCTGGTTTCTTGGACAATGTCCCTTCACAGAGGCCACTGGCCTAGATTACTTGCTTCCCATCCACCACTGCTGCCCCTGTCTTCTGCTTACCTTCAACCATGAAACTGGTGCTGTTCGTATACCAGCTTGAACTCCCAGGCCAAAGCTGATCCTTCAGATCATTTCATGTGCCAGCCTCTTCAGCCAAAATGTCAGCATAGTGATGGGTAGGTGAGGAGCCATCAGTCTTGGGCAGTAGGGTAGTGGGATTGAGGATAGCAGGGGGAGCAAAGGTCACTCATTTGGTCAACAAAAGGCTTTGATCACCTCTGGCCCAGTTCAAGTAAAACTGATCTGGGCCTTCAAATTTGTTAGCAAGTCTTTTTCTAATAAAGGCATAGAATACTCAGGGATAACCAGGAAGGAATGAGTTACTTGTCCTCTCCCCAAATCTACAGTTCATAAGATGGTCCATGGATATTGTGGTCCAGTTGCTCCAATTACTGTAGTCTTTGTATTCTTTAGCTTCCCTGATTGTTGTTTCAGCACAGAGTGCTCAGTCCCCATGTCCACGAGAAAATCCATAGGGGTTCCCTCCATAGTCAGAGTTAACCCAGGCTCAGGAAGGGTATCTGAGCCCCATCCCCTCTAACCATTTTCTTCTATGGCCAGTACATTAGAGGCTCTTCCATTCTTCTTTGGGTATTCTCTTGCCCAATATCGTTTTTCTTTGCAATAAGCACATTGGTCTTTGTCCAAGGGGTGCCTCTGTCTGTCTTCACTCATCTTTGGTCTTCTGTTGTCCAGGTTCCCTATCTGTCTAAGTTCTGTCTTCACTTTCTCTCCTATCACTGTGGCCAAAATTCTAGTCAAATTTCTATCTTGTCTATGATCCTCCAGTCCTCTCTTTCCTCTGTCTCCAGCCTCTCTCTCACGTCTCTTCCTCTGTCTTTTGCTTATGAAACACTTTATCTGCTTCCTTAACCAAATCCTGCAAGGTATAATCCTGCAACCATTCTAACTGCTGTAACTTTTTCTTAATACTTGATGCTGACTATTCTATGAAGGCCATAGCTACTTGCTGACTCTCAGAGGTTGGGTCAGGAGGAGTATAATGCCTGTAAGCCTCCATTAAATGTTCAAGAAACACAGATGGTGGTTCAAACGGCCCCTGAAGAACCTCCCTTACCTTGGCCAAATTAGTGGGACATCTTGTGGTTCCTCAGAGACCTGCCATGTGAGCTCAGTGATATACCATCAGCCACTCCTTACCTGCTGCTGTATTGAAGTCCCAATCAGGTCGGTTCCAATACTGGAGGGGATGAAGGTGGGGTGGGTTGAATCTGGTCTTCCAGGACCCTGTGCATGACTCTGAGCATGCCAACATCATGTGCTCATCGCAGCCCCCTTCCTATGCCACCACTATCACCAGGATCAGGCATCGGGGGCAGCAGGTAAGTGGGTGGTGGTGGGCTCGGCCATTCAGGTGGCTCTCCGACTCTGAGAGAGCAAGGGTTTGGGAGCCTGGCTTCCATCCACACACCCAGGGCTTAACCCAAGGTGGGGAATACTGGACCAAATCTTGTCATACAGTAATGAATGGTTGTTGAAAGGAATGGGATTCTGGTCCTTCCTGAAAAACAATAGCTTTAATTTTAAAAATAATGATTAAATCATAGGTGCTCTCTGGAGGCCAGCCAACATCAAGCGCCGGCTACTCTGAGGAGCAAAAAGTCTTTGATGGACCATTTTTTAATCTCAACTGGCAAGTTGTGTGCTCTAGTCCTAACTCAGTCCAATGATCCAGAGTCAACCTCAGAGGGGTCATCACAATCTGCCCCATTGTTCAAGGCTACAAGTAAGACAAAACAAAGATAGAAGACACACACAAAAAAAGGCTAACAAAACCTAGACAGACAAAACCACTCCAGAAATACAGACAGCCAGGAGGGCATATGGTTCCTCCAATCCAGGAGAAATTCTGTATCCTCACCAGCACCCAGATGGGACTCTCCCAGGCATAACTAATGTCCCTCCTGACCTCCCAGGACATCTCCCAGGGCAGCAGTCAGTGATCTCCTAGCATGTCTGCTGATCATTCCGTCCATCTCCTCCTGAGACATGAGCGACTGCAAATCCAAAACTGAAAGTACAGAATCTGAATTCAGCTGGCCCGGAAACATTAAGACAAAGAACAAAGACACAAATAATGTCTCACCTCCAAGTGGCTCTCTGGAGGTAAGGGTGGTCGCCAATCCCAGCTGAGATCTCTTGTTTCTGCCTGTTCCATCAGAGAACCCAGATTTACCCACATCCAGGCTGACAGATGTCCTGGATTTGCTCCTGGCTTCTGCTCCTGATGGAGCTTGTTTGCTCCAGCCCTATCTATCTTAGGAGTCCAAACATTCATTTCTACACCTATCATGAGGTATCAAAAATTAGGAGATAGTAATCTTCAGAAATACTAACGTATAGTTTTCTAGCATAAAGACACAATTTTCCAATGATCTGCTCATTGTGATCTATTTTACCATTTAATTGACTATGCATTTAGTTATAACAGGAAATTATGGAAAATTACAAATTTTTCAGTCATAATTCAGTGACATAGTAATACTTATTCTTAACTTCTTTAGCAACCTGAAAACAAAACTCAGTTATCCTAGTATTGGAATCTCCAATTCTCCCTCCTACTCACAAAAATTTTAAATAGAATAATAAAAGTAAAATTATATAACAGTTCTAACAGAGAGAAATATTATTATTTGAAATCATCCTGGACTTAACATTTCTTTCTTCTGACACTGCGATATTGAAAAAAAAATAAATAAACCAAAGAATCAGGAATTCTAATTTATTGACAATCCGACATATATATATGAAAACCAATAACAAAAATATACCTTCTTCATAGGTTAGTGTATCAATAAGAATAGATAAAATTAAATGAAACTACCAGTATTCTAAAAGTAAACATTAAATGTGTATATTGAGTTTATGAAAAGAAAGCCTTTATTCAGTAGAAAAGGCAGTCATTTTCATAGTTAGTTCTCATCTACAAAATTCCTAAATTATTTTTTTAATAATTTACTTTTGTCTAGAATACAGTTAAAATTTTGTCTACTTCTCCTGACCTAGATATTTTTATGAATATTGAAACAGTTTTAACATGAAAAATAAAATATAGCAATAATATTTTCATGTAAACTAAAGTGATGGTTTTAAGCAGTAATTTTATATGCATATATATCTTCATGTGTGTTCAGAGATTTATTTGTGGGGTGCAGTCTATATTAACCACTTTCTACTCTTGATTTTGAGTTAGGGTCTCTTACTCTACCTAAAATTCAACAACTTAGACAAATTATAAATAGTTCAAGCACTAGGGAACTTAATTCTGATTCTACATTGATGGAGGTACAAGCTCAGATATAATCAGTAATTAATCCATAGATGAGGGTCATGTCAAGTGTACTCAATTTCCTTTCAATATATAACCTCTAAATGTTGCTACAATGCAAACTAAAACTTCAATGTGTGAGTTTGTGCAGGATGCTTATTGGTTTATTATGACAAGGTGTCTCTATATAGCTCTATCCATACTAAAACACACTTTGTAGACCAAGCTGGTCTGACCTCAAACTCACAAAGATCTGCCTGCCTCTGCCTCCTGATAAAAATAAAGTTATATGCTATCATAAATGGCACAACATGTCACATTAAATTATTAGGATATGTTACCATGGAGTCACTTTTACATAAACCTACATAAAAAGATATTTAATGAAAGCTTTGTTAAGAACCAAATTTATTCTATTATTTAAATTTTATGGTTAAGTACCAGTAAGTCAAAGTCTAGGATCAATGAAAATGTGCTTTTTTTTTGGTTTAAGGATGCATGGAATAGATGCAGTTTGAAGGTAAACAGTAAAAAGTACAGAACAAAACAGAAATTTTCTATATTATGAAATTTGAAAAGAGTTTTGGATTTCCAAAAAACAAAGTACAATACAATATTTTTAGGAATTTCAGTTTTGTTATTGTGAAAATTGCTACTAAAAATAAGTAAACAAGTGGAATTTATAAAAATGAACATGAGCATGAGATTTTGAAAATACCTTGACTTCAAAAGTTGGATCTAAGGTTATGATGCTTTGGAAAAGTCCTTCTTTTGTTTTCACAGAGGATGAGACCCTGTGGATTGCTTCTATCCCAATATGGTATGATGGACCATGCCCTCCTGAAAGGTTGCTGTGAACACCTTCAAAAAATTACTTCACCCAACTGCCAACTGAGATGAACCTAGCAGACAGGTTATACCATGAAAGGCCAAAATAACAGCACCCCCATTCAGCATGAAGCAGTTTGGAGAGAAATAACTATGTCCATATTCCCAAATATTGTTTATAAATGTTCTTTTACATTTAAAGGGGGTATGATATAGATATGAATAATTAGCATTGTTATGGATTTTAAGGTCAATTTTGTTATATGTATATGTATTTCTGCTCTTGATTAAGGTATTTTGATTGTGTAGTTCATTTAAAAATGTAATGTATAATCAGGAAATATAGGTTGTTAATGAATAATCATTGATAATAGTCAAGCTTGTAGTCATGTTAGATTTTCTAGATATGTAGAGATATATTTCAGTTAAATAGGCATTCTTCATATTTTTCAAAGACTACAGAATATGGCATTTAATGTTTTAGTAACTTAGGGCTTTTCATGACAATGAGACATGACTGCTCCTGGCAGCACCAATCTACTTCAAGAGTAAGATGGGCACCAAAGAGGCTCCTTATGGAGTTGGTTAGCCATTTGGGCAAGAAACTGCTCTTGCCTGAACACAAAGAACCCACAGAGAGAGGACTCCTGAACTTGCCTAAAGGTGAGATAATATTTTGGGGTTCCTGATTCATGAAAGAGTCTGTGAGACATTCTGCAGTTCACAGCAGATAGTGACCGAACTACCTTTAAAATTTCCTGCTTTATAGAAAAGTCTGCTGAATACTATGGGCCTGAAGGCTGAAGATTGATGCCCCAATGGTACAGAGGAACTTTGGGTGACTGTATAGGCAGGGAGATGTCTCTGTCATTTCTAGAGTTTGAAAGTTGTTTATTTCTTGTTTGCTTAGGTAATATGATATCCTTCTGGAGTCTTTGATGGAGTTGAAGAATAAACAGATAGTTATAGTTTTCCTTTGTTATGGTAAAATATAAAATAGATATAACTGTAATTCTTGCTTGATAACTTTTGTTATATGTAATTTTACTATGTTAAAGTGAAAGCCTTTCTTTTTTTGTTTAAACAGAAAAAGGGGAAATGATGTGGGAGAGTCTTGTTTTGTGTTGATTTCATTGGTTAATTAATAAAGAAAACTGCTGCCGGGTGGTTGTGGCACATGCCTTTAATCCCAGCACTCGGGAGGCAGAGGCAGGCAGATCTCTGTAAGTTCAAGGCCAGCCTGGTCTACAAGAGCTAGTTCCAGGACAGGAACCAAAAGCTACGGAGAAACCATGTCTCAAAAATCCAAAAAAAAAAAAAAAGAAAGAAAGAAAGAAAACTGCTTTGCCTGATAGGTCAGAACATAGGTGGGGGGGGGAGAGACAGAACAGAATTGTGGGGGAAAGAAAGCGGAGTCCCTCAGACACCATGATTCTTTGACCTGAGACAGATATAGGCTAGAATCTTTCCTGGTAAGCCACCATCTCATGGTGCTACAAAGATTATTAGAAATGGGTTAATCAAGATGTGAGAATTAGCCAATAAGAGGATGGAGCTAATAGGCCAAGCAGTGTTCAAATGAATACAAGTTGTGTGTTGTTATTTCGGGTATAATGCTAGCCAGTGGCCAGAAGCTGGGCAGCGGGAAGTGGCCTGCAGCTCCTTCTAAAAATCCCTGCAGGTAGCCATATTTGGTTATAGAAAGAGCAAGCAGGACATCTCTTTATAATCTCCTTAGCTTCTTGCCATGTAATAGAAAACTCTTCCCTTAAACCTTTGCTATTGACACAATGCTTTTTTTATAAGATTCAGAGGCCTGCAGCATATTTCCAATCAATAATTGATTAATTTTTGCATTACCTTGTGTGAGGGGACTTGGGAGGCCTATATGGGATTGGATGTATGTTATGTATATAGGAAAAAATCCTATTCCTGAATATATCTTGCACCTAGATAAATAATAAAGTCAACTCTGTATCATCTGGTATAAATTCAGCAGATTCAATATGCAACACAACTCTTAATGCATATTTTGAATCAGTAACTATATTAAGAGATTCTTTAAAATCCCTTCCTGTCATGAGAATAGCATGTAATTCTGCCTTTCGGACAGAATTATAAGGGCTTTG
This sequence comes from Microtus pennsylvanicus, assembly GCF_037038515.1. Lineage (NCBI taxonomy): Eukaryota > Metazoa > Chordata > Mammalia > Rodentia > Cricetidae > Microtus > Microtus pennsylvanicus. The sequence goes on from NC_134601.1 coordinate 104,690,943, forward strand.
TTCCACCTTACTTAATTCTTCTTATTTGTAACCTGCCTTCCCTGATTTATTTGAATCAGTATAAAATGCGTGGGTTCAAGTTATTGGTGCATCATATACAATTTGGTGAAGAATCCAAGAATTTCTCTTTATAAAGTTAAGTCTATCACTTTTAAGATAATTGCTATTATTTTCTCTCCCAAAATAGCACAAGCTCTTTGACATGGTTCATTATTTTCCCATAACTTTTTTTTCTTTCATCAGTAGTGAAACACACTATAATCTCTCCTAGATCTATACCTGCTAATTGATGAAGACTCAATTTACATTTATAACTAATTCAGATAAATTATCCACATAAATTTTTGATTTTTTACTTGGTTTATGTGATAAAAAGATTCATTGTAAGATAATATCATCCCTTTGTATTGAAATTCTATAGGAGAAATCTTGTAAGGCCATATGACTAGAATACAATTAAGATTTGGATTCATCATATCTACATGTGCCTCCTGTAATTTATCCTCAACAATTGTGAATTCATTTTCCACTTCAGCTGTTAATTATCTGGGACTATTCAGGACTTTATCACCACCTAAGGTTTTATTTAAAATAATAATTAGATGAGGTGTTTTCCCAACAGCCTGTCATAGACTAGAAATACCTCCTAACAGTCTTTGAAAGTCATTAAGAATCAGCAACCAGACTCTCCTAATTTGTGCCTTTTGTGTTCTAAATTTCTGCAAACCTATTTTATAACCTACATAATTGAAAATCTCTCTGTATTTTTAGGAGCAATTTGTAATCCCCATTTTGGCAAAACTTTCTTTACTTCTTCAAACATTCTTTCTAAAGTGTCTATGTTTGAACCAGATAGCAAAATGTCATCCATGTAATGGTAAATTATAGACATAGGAAATTATGTATTATTTTCAATGCCTGACTTACAAAGTATTGGCATAGTTTGGGGCTATTGAGCATTCCTTGTAGAAGGATAGTCCATTGATACCTCCTAGTAGACTGAGAATTATTATAAGTAGGCACTGTGAAGTTAACTTTTTCTCTATCATTTTCTTGTAAAGGTATATTGAAAAAACAATCTTTCAAATCAATAACTATAAGAGGCCTTCATTTTGGTAATAGAGAAGGCAGAGGAATTACACATTGTATAGGGCCCATAGGTTGAATTAGCTTATTGACATCTCTTAGATATGTCACCACTCTCCATTTTCCAGATTTTTAAACAACAAATACAGGAGAATTCCAAGGGCTGGTTGATTTTTCAGTATGAGCATCTAGTTTCTCTACTACCAGCTGTTCTAAAGTCTGCAACTTTTCTTCAGCTAGATGCCACTGTTTATCCCATATTGTTTACTCAGGTAACCATTGTAAAGGCAGGGCTTTTAGTACCTCTAAAAGTTTTCTAGTTGCTTTATGTACTTCTACAGCCTGAATGGCTGGTGCCTTTTGTGTATAGTACCTTATAATATCTTTACCAGAATTATGAGTTCCTGGGACTGCAGGAATGTTAATCTTGGTATTCCATTGCTGCAACATGTCACAACCCTTAAATTTACTTCATATTACCTACATATGGTCTCATCTTCTGTTTTTGACCTTCTGACCCACTGCAGTCAAGTATTCTTGTGCTCTGTTTAACTTGAGATATGGTTTCAATTCCTAGTAATTGAACAGCTGCCTCTTAACGAGGCCAATTTGGATGCCAAGATTTTGGGGTAATGATACTAACATCTACACCTGTGTCTATCAAACCAACAGTTACAATGCCATTTATATGCACTCTTCTCTTTGTTCTTTTATCATTTTTAGAAGTCTTCCAGAATATACATTTTCTCTTTTGTATTGGAATTTTTGACTTATCCTCCATGTTTTTGTCATCATCTAGTACATTATGGTCTTTTACAGAAGGCTCTGGATTTTTTAATTCTTCTGATGAGACAGTAACTAGAAATTACTTGGCCACTTTTGGCTTGGAGGCCTGCGAGAGCCCCTCAAACAATTAACCAATGGTATCGGGTTGCCTTGTCTGTCTTTTTTTTAATCTGCATTCATATGTCCAATGTTGGCCATTGCCACACCTTCTACATATACCTGAAGGCTATTCTTGCCATTCTCAGAGGAGCTATTATTCATAGGAATTCCTTGTCTATAATCCCTTCTCAGAGGTCCCATTATATCACAATGAAATCATTTTGCTTTTTGATGTCTCCCCATTCCTTAGGAAAATGCTTCTCCTACCCAAGATTCAGTATTAGAGTCAAATGTCTCAATGTCCATTGTATGCAGGATCCATTCATCTATACATGCTGATCTAACCTTTAAAGGCCCAAGTATCCTTTTGCTTTCTAGGTTGGCATTCTTCAAAAGGCAGAGATTTAATATATACTTGTCTAGCACCTGGGTCTGTTACTTCTATTTTTAAAGCCTTAGTTAATCTTTGTAAAAGACACTAAAGAGTTCGATCTGGTCCTGTTTATCCCTGAATATGATTCAATAAAATATCCTTGTTCTTGAATCCTGTGACAAGCATTTAAGGCTATTTTGTGGCATACGGATAAGATTTATTCATTGTAAAGAGCTTGAACCTGTGGGTCAGGATAAGTGCCTTCACCAAGAATTTGATATTGGGAAGTCTTAAGGCCTTTTGCTTTTCCCTGTTGTTTCAAAATTTTTGCTTCTTCTCTGAAATAATGTCTAAACATCAACTGGGACCCATCATCTAGGACTGCTTAAACTGATTCCAATTATGTGGTGTTACTTTGATGCTAGAAGACCACATCTTTATCAACTCCCTAACAAATGTGGAAAGTAAGACATATGTAACAACACCTTGCTTAATTTTTTTACATCATTCATTCATATAGGTATACATCTACCTTCTTTGGATCATTTTGGGACATTAGAACTTGATGCTTTGTCAGAGTAGATTACAGGGTACGAAGCTAAAACCATGGACAAGTCATCTCTGACAGCTACTGACGATGTTGAATCCTGTCCTTGTGCCTTATTTCCCTGTGCGTCAGCTCCAATAATTTCCTCAATTATTTCAAATCTTTTTAGCATTGTCTTTTGTAAAGCTGGAATCTCCTGGCCTGTATATATTTCTAGTGATTTTATTGAGGCACCTAGCCTCTGGTCCTCATTCTGCACATGTGATTCCAAGGTCTGAAGTTTCTCCTTTAAAGATAACACCTCATCCTTGGGCATAACTTGGATAGCATTCATATTGCCATCCTGAAGAGATACATCTGCTAACTTATTATAAATTTTTAACAAATTTTGATTGTCAAATTCAACTGTATGAATTCTTTCAGATTATTTATTAGTAACCTTAGATATGGATTCAATTTTGTCTGTCAAATTGATGTTACCCTTTTCAATAGTATTATTTCTTTCAGGTAACTTTTGATTTTTAATGGTATTAATCCTGCCAACTAGCTGTTATAAGTTTGTAAAGACTGTATCATTCCTAAAAGTGACACATTATTTCTTCATGATAGAATATGAAGAAAAGAACTGAGTTCCAATTCCCAATAAATTTAAGTATCACCATAACCATATAAGCCTCACAGACTACTATCCATACTATTTAGCAAAAAAGTTACTAATAGTTTCAATATTCATGTAGCCTGTCATATTGATTTATCAATTGCCTATTAGGAGATATGGTAAATTGTTTTATATTTAATAATCTTTATTTCCAGCAGATATCCTGGTTTCAGAGTCATGGCGGTGACATGAACGGTTCTGAGCCGTTTTATTTTCCTGCCTTAGTACAGGTCAAATACTGAGAAATATGCTTTGCTCGACAAATTAAAAGCAATTAAATCAATTCTATACATGGAGCAAGAAACCCAGAACTCATGGGCTTAGAGCACAAACCGAAAAGTGCAGAAATTGCCATGCAGCAAGGAACCATGCCAGAAAATGTGGCATTCCTGTGTGTGCTTGGGAAATTTCCAAGTTACCGCACACACTAAGCTCAGATGTGTAGGAAACTTCTACAAAAAAGTGCTTAGGTAAAAGCAAGCCAAGCAGGTGTGATTGGGAGAATTTCTGGGCCATGGACTGGCAAGGCCTTTAGGCCATCTACCCAGTAGGTGTGGAGTTGGAATCCACATAGGCTCCAGATAAAAAGGATGATTAAAAGAAATCCAACAGTAGCTAATAATTGAGAATAATAGATGGTTGTTTATTTAAGGGTGGACTCAGAAATCAGAATCCTCTGCTGGAATGGAGAAGAGAAACTGAATCCTCCAGCTGGAACAAAGAGACCAGATATATGCTTTACACTGCCATAAATCATATAAGAAACCATTATCCATTGGGCTGTTAACTTAAAGGCTATTGGTTGTATAATTTCCTACAGCAATAAGATGTACCAACACAGAGTCAAAATGGCCAGTCATTTTGCACAGAACACTATGTGCCTTGCCAATCTTGTTTCCCCAGTAGCTTCTCCTCACAAGGACAACAGAAAGCTTAGCCAAGATGATGGCCCCTCAAATGAGAGTGACTACCACCTTGGAGCACTTAACAGGAAGACCAACATTATCATTGTAGTCTCTAATAGTGAAGAAAACCTTGAAGTGGGTCTGCTGGCCAGCCAGAGTCACCTTCTGCAGAGGCATAATCTTTAATAATTCATTCTTTAAGTATGCATCCATAAAAAATAATAATCTTGGATTCCCCAATGGGAAGGGAGAATAGGTAGATCTCTTTGTGGAACATGATCTTTATGTTCTTAACAAAGAAGCCAAACATGGTGACTAGAATTCATTCCTTATGCTTTGCCTTATCTCCATAAGCCTGGAAGCCTCGACCAAGGCTACAGCTACTGGTGGCTGTGTAATCTTCCTCAGAAGCTACCTTGGCTTCTAAATCCTGAGCCCCTGGGTCCTCCCAGCCGCCCTTCCCTCCCACTGCAGGGGCAGCATCTACCAGTGGTGTTTTCTTGAAAAACAAGCTGAAAAGGTTTTTAATAAATTCTAATATCCCTTGATTTTATCACTGACTTTTTCAGTGGTTTCTTCTTTCCACTTCTTCCCATTTTGTCTCTACTAGTTTGTCCTTTTCCTTTTTTCTTTTATTTTTATTTAAAATAGATTCTTTTCTCATAAAATTTATCCCTACAATTGTTTCCTCTTTCTTCCAGCTTCTCCAACCCTATTCTCTTCCCCTATATCCACTCAATCCCCAATTACTTTTTAGAAAAGAACAGGCCTCCAAGAGAAAACAGTCAAATAAGCCAAAACAAGATGCAATAAAAAAGGCAAAAATCCTCCTATTAAGGCTAAAAAAGTCAGCACAATTAGACAAAGAATGTGTCAAGAACAGGCAAGAGATTCAGAGAAATAACAGCTACCATTGTTAGGAGTCCCACAAAACCACCAAGATAACAGTCATAACAAATGCAGAGAACCTAGTAAAGATATATGCAGTCCTTATATGTTCTGCTTCCATCTCTATGAGCCCATATAAGACCTGCTTATTTGATTCAATAGTCCTTGTTCTCCTGTTGTCCTAGAACCCTCTGGCACCTACATTGTAATCTTTCCTCCCCATGTTCCTAGGATTCCTCTGAATTACAAAGAGAAGGACCTGCTGGAGATTCCAATTTAGATACTCTCTCTGCATAAGGTTTGACTGTGCATCTCTGCAACTGCTCCCATATACTCCTGCAGGAAGTCTCTCTGATGACAATTGTACAAAGCATTGATCTGTACAGCAGAATATCATTCGGAATCATTTCATTGTGCTTTTAGTTTAATTTTTTATAGTTGCTTTTGTTCTGACCCTAGGTCTCTGGATTATCCAGTCTCTTTTCTGGCAATGTAGGCAGTATAGAACATGGGCTGAAGCTCATGGCCTGGGTCTCCAAACATTGGTTTGTCACTCCCATAAGTTCTGTGAAATTTTTGCCCCAGCACATCTTGCAATTAGGACAGATTGTATTTAGAGGGTTTTGTGACTGAGTTGGTGTCCACATTTCTCTTTCTGTAGCCTGCAGGGTACAGTTTGGGCTGAAGTAAAAAGTATTGGTTGAAGACTCCATGTCTGCACCAGCTCTCTACATTCAATAATCTCTGTGAATTTTGTCCTCAGCAAGGGGGTTTCCACTGTAAGTTTTCAGAGAGGGACTTTCTATCATAGCAGAAGCCTGGATTGTTTCAGGATATCCCCAGGAATCCCTTGGCCAACAACTAAACTTAATGTAATCGAGTGCCACCTCAAATTTGTATAATTTGCAAAAGAAGATATGGAAGTATTGTGGAAATTATGAGTAAGTGGTTGAATCAAACAATAACTCTCTTTAAAAATATTAAAATGCATTTTAACTCTAGTTTTAAAGTAATTGTAGAAGAAAACTACATCTTGTCTTACACCCCAATCTTTTGTAAGTCCATAAAGCTCTTTCTCTGCTTCTGTTAAGGGAGTTACCAAGCCTTCCTGTCCTTCTTAACTGAATAAAGTCTATGGACCCTATTTGAGCCACTTAACCAATTTTTACTCGTATTTTTTAAAATATAATTAAAGACACTTTTGAAAGTGTAAACTCTGAAATATTCAGCAGTAATTCTTGTCTCAATTCATAAATTTTAGATGAACAACTACTTAATAAAAGGAAGATAATACCACATATAAATGGCTTTAATGAAAACACCTCAATTTTCCTGGTATTTGTGACTGTAAAGGGAAACCTTACTTACATTTTAAATCAACAAAGTAAATTGCCTTAAAGAAATTTCATCTGGTCTTTAGTTCAGTGGTACAGTGTTTGTCTAAGCATCAATGATTTTCTAGGTTCAATCTCCAGAACCAAGAAAAAAAATTATCTAAAAAATTATGGGAAGACCTAAGTGTATACAAATACATTGTGTAGATGAATGATATATTCAAGATACTGTATTTAAAATCCAAATACTTATTCTTTGATGATTATATGTATTCTTTAAATGCTGAAGACATGGATGGGAAGGTTATAAGACCAGAAACCAATAGCACATATTTTCTCTCCTCTTCTCTGGCATCATTGTATACTTACCTCTGAAAGAGAAGTAAATTATTTATTCTGCTGACATTTGAAAATATCTAAACTCTGGACATATATGTTGAGTATTATAAGAAGTAGGAAAGAAATCTAGCATTTAAAATAAGGCTCATATATCCTTAGTTAAGATCCTTAAACATCAGATACTGAAATAGAAGTTTCTACATGGGAGACTAACCCAGAACAGGCTTTATACAGTAATCTGGAGAAAAAGAAGTAATGATGACAGAATGGGGAAAAGAAGAAAATGAATAGAGATATGATTTCAAATAAGTCTCACTTCATAGTAGACAGAGCCTGACAGCACTGAGAAGATCTGGACAATAACTGAATCTCAGATTTGTGCCCTATAACTTCCCTGGAGGAAAGAAAATGGTGAGTATATAATTAAATTCTTATAGTCTATAAGCAAGAATTGTCTTAGGAGTTAAGCTAGATGACACTGATTTCCTAGATTCTTCCTTCTATCTCAAAAAAAAAAAAAAGAAAAAAGAAAAAGAAACCCAAAACTACTAAACATACAGACTTTCCAAACAAGAAGCAAAAAAGCTACATGTTATCAAAACAAATATTACACACATGCCTATGACACCCTACTAAATGAAACTTCATAAAGTCCTCCAAATTTCTTTATAGGTAATTAAAGCCAAATAGCTGTAAAGCAAAGGTATAATCGTAGAAGGACATTATGTATACCATATAGTAATTACAGACATTAGGCTAACAGAATTTCTTGAGGAGACAACTGCAAAAATATATTTGAAAAGATGTTTTGGTGAGATAAAATTTTTGATATGTTTTGAATTTTGAATAAATGTTCCTTTGTTAGAAAGAACTCTGTGGATTGACACTTGTATTAGTGCTCCATGAAAGAAAATTAATTATAGAGTATGCTTCTTTGAAGTTACATTTATCTAATTTTATGAGAAGCCAGAATTTTGAATAGGAAATTTTTGATGTTGAAATATAATGTGGGTAATCACCAAGAATATTTCTTAAATCCAGGATCAAAAATGTCCAGTGTATAAATGGTAAGGGTTAGGAAACAGCCATTATAGGATCGAGCATTCTAGCATAAAAAATTTACTGGGTTTGAAATTGGAATGTAGCTCTGTTAAAGAAAGACAGACTAACAGGAAAAACAAACATGCTTATCAATATGACTATTTCATACATATTATAGCTACAAATTAAAAATCTCTATAAGCAATGCCTTTGAATTATACTGTATGCATGTTTTCTGACAAAGAAGAGATGGTACAAGAGCAAAGACTTTTTCTAACAATTTATAAATATTAAATTATTGGAAAAGAAAAACAAACTGAAGGTAAATATTAGTTATTGCACCCTGTTAATGTAATCCTATTGTCAGTTTATTTTTTTTACAGATAATAAAAGCATATAGCTGTCTTCTCTAATTAACCTTTCTTTTTCTGATGGAGGAGGACAAGAGTCATTGCTCTATAAATATATATGTTATGAAACCTATGAATGTAAGAGTGAGCTCAGAGATCCATCTTTTATTGGTTTTCTCTTGTCTACATTTCAGCAATTCTTATATTTTGTGGTAGTGTGTTTTAACTTCCTATATCACAAACAGTGTGAAAATTATCTCTAATTTTATAACTATAATAAATGTTTGGTTTTGGAGATTTCTTGAGAAAATTAATAATTTTTCTCCACATTTAATTGAAGTATTAAATATTTGTTCAGAACTATATTTTTGCTTTATAATAAGAAAGACATTGTCTCTGACATAATCAGACAGTAAAAGAACTGTCTTTTAAACCATTGATGTGTTGTTCTTTATAAATTCTCATTTCTGAACTTGGGTGGATGACTTCTGCATTTCTAAATAAAATTTTTATAATGAACACAAAATAAGCATATGTAATGCTATCAAGGGGAAAAATCCATAGTTTTTATTGTTGGTTGTCATTAAATAGTGGTTTCTTACTCACTGTTATACTTGATAGGTGAACAGCTCTGACTTTCATAGTGGACAAAGCGTAACACATACATTCCTTTTTACTCAGTAGTAACATTGCTTGTTAGTGTTCTGGAAACAGGAATGTGCTAACCATTTCATTCAGGCTTTGCTCAAAATACTAAAAAAGAAAAGTGATACTGCCAAGAATTCTGTAGCAGTTAGTAAGTTATTATGGGGCTACTCTCTGAGAAATGGCAGAATAAATCTTTCTGGGAAAAGCAAAAGACAGTTTATTTCCAAAGGGAGCTCAATAGGTTTCAGATCATCCCATTAAATCACAGGTAGCCTAAAGCCATAGTATGGGCACTGACTTTCAAGGAAGATGAATAATAAAAACAACTTAACTTTATGGAGCACTTAATATGTGACAGTGAGATATACATAGGGTGGATTCTATTAATTTTAAGAGGCAGAGAAACTGAGGAAAGAATTCAAGATCAAAAATCTAGTAATTTTTAAATACAGAATTGGAACTTTGATATTTTCTTTTTCCTGAAACTCTGCTTACATGTTTACATTATTTGCTGTTACCTCCAGAGAATGTGTAAAAAAAAAAAAACTTTCTGTTTTTAAGATGAATGCCCCAGGTGTCTAGTCATAATCTCCTCTATGAACCTTAAATAGGGCCTCTTGCCACAGAAAAGTGGTACGCTATGAAAGGCAAATAATTTCTTTTACTCTAAACTCAATTAGTGCCCATTAATCCATGTCCTCTTCTAAGGAAAAAGATTGCAAAATATTTGTAATTTTAAGAATCTTATTTATCCCTCCGTGATAAGAACTATGTCCCAATAGAGAAAATGCAGGGAAACTACACAGCAAAAATATGAAAATGCCCTTGTGTCATTTCAAACATGATGGATACTTTAGAGAAATATCACTGAGACCCAAAGCTTTGGAAAGTGTGTGGCAGTAAACAATGTGTGAGATAAAACAAGAAAAGACAAAGGAGTACACATAATTAATTATTACTAAATAGTGCAGTAAATCCTGGGGAATGCAAACATGATGATCAATGACTGAACATATCTAGTTCATCATAGTAGTCAGGAAAGGAAAAAGAGAAAATACTTTCCTAAACAGCATAGTGAAGACATGCATGTTGGCAATGGATAAGCTGAAAGAAAATCAAAATTTCTCAGTTATTACCTCTTTCACTTAGAGTACATCCCAGGTATATCATGGACCTGTAGATAATATTTCCTATTTCTTTTCTAGAATCTACTCTCTCCCTGACCTCACCTTGTTCCTTCTATGCTAACCACATTTGCTTTGCTATTATTGCACCAAGGAAAATATTTTGAAAACCAGCTAGGGGAATTTCTCTCTCATTTATAATCATTGGTCAACACATCTTAAGTGATTTCTTTATGTGGTAAGATTGAATAGGGTCCTACTCTGTAGGCCAGGTTGGTGTCAAGTTTCTTCCCTCTTTTCTTGGTGTCCCAAGTGCTTGAATTTTTCACAGCTTCTCATAAATGTTTGATAGATAATACTTTTCAGAAGACCTAACCTCACTCTTTAACTTTCAATGTTTCTGCATCAAGGACCTCAACATGTTACACTTAAACGCCATTAAAATAATTAATAAAACTCCATATGTATTTTTTGGACCATAGTAGGATGAAACCTACCACATTGATAAGCTCAGCTTGTCCATCTGATTTGCCTTAGCTAATTTAATGTGACCATAAAAGACATGTGACACTTCTGGCTGTAAACTTTCAGGAGTCGACACTTAATTTTTCACTTTCCTTTCCTACTGTTTTGCGAACCATCTCACTTCACATAAAAGACTGAGAAATATAAATCTTTATTATTAAAGACACATTTAGCTTTTAATGTTATCATATTATCAAATATTAGCCCCTTCTGATAGATATTTGGTGTACATGTATATATTCTTTTTATGCATAAATTTGTTCCTTTCTAACATACATTGCATTATTTAGTTTGCTAATAGTTAAAGCAGTAAGCAGCAAAGAGTAGATTTTACCTTATTACTGGATTATTATCTGCAAGATAAAAAGAGAATATTTTTCCTCTGATACCTTTCATCTATTTCCTAAACATTTAGAACATCTTATGCATTCCATAGTAGGGTCTTAAAATGCTATGAAGAGTAACTCTGTATCAGTTGAATGAATTTCATATCCCATTAAGATATACTAGAATCAATGTAGATAAGCTGAAGATATTTGATGAGAGGGTATCCCTAAAATCCTAAAATTCAAAAATTAGAAGATATGCTCATGCATTAAGTGACAAGAGTCTGGTAGGTACATATAGAAAATCTAATGCTCACCATTCTTCCGGAAATGTGAAAAATAGAGAGGTGACTTGGAATTATATATCAATCAGAATTAGTACTTCCACATCAAATCTTTATTCATGTATAATAAGTTTGTGGGATATATCAAGCACATTAAGAAGGACAGGTTAAAATTTGATAATCTTATGAAAGAGACGAACAAAAAAATTTAAGAATTTAAGAAACCCAAGAAAAGGCAATCAAACAGGTGAAGCAAACAGATCAAATGGTTCAAAACTTCAAGACTGACTCAGAGGCAACAAAAAAAACCCCAAACTGAGGGGATTTTGGATACGAAAAAAAAATGGGTAAATGAGTGAGAACTACAAAGGCAAGCATAACGAACAGAATATAAGAGATAGAAGAGGGTCTCTAAGGTGTTTAAAATACTGTAGAAGAAACAGATTCATTGGTCAAAGGAAACATTAAATACAGTAAATTCTTACCACAAAACTTCCAGGAAATCTGAGTTACCATAAAAAGCCTAAGAATAATACGGATAGAAAAAGGAGAAGAACTCCAGCTCAAAAGAAAAGAAAATATATTCAACAAAATCATAGAAAAAAACACTTTCTCAAACTAAAGGAGGATATCCCTATGAGAGTACAAGAAGCTTACAGAACACCAAATAGACTGAACCAGAAAGAAAGTCCCCTCACCATATAATAATCAAAATGTAAAACATACAGAATAAAGAAAGGATATTAAGAACTGCAAAGAAAAGTAGTCAAGTAACATATAAAGGCAGGGTCCAAGGGTAAGTTGATCCCGAATTTCCTGAGAAACCGCCATACTGCCTTCCAAAGTGGTTGCACAAGTTTGCATTCCCACCAGCAATGGATGAGTGTACCCCTTTCTCCACAACCTCTCCAACAAAGGCTATCATTGGTATTTTTGATTTTAGCCATTCTGACAGGTGTAAGATGGTATCTTAAAGTTGTCTTGATTTGCATTTCCCTGATCGCTAAGGAAGTTGCAGCTGGCCTGGGTCTGGAAAAGCCTGGGATAAAACCGGACTCTCTGAACATAGTGGACAATGAGGACTACTGAGAACTCAAGAACAATGGCAATGGGTTTCTGATCCTACTGCACGCACTGGCTTTGTGGGAGCCTAGGCAGGTTGGATGCTCAACTTACTAGACCTGGATGGAGGTGGGGGTTCCTTGGACTTCCCACAGGACAGGGAACCCTGATTGCTTTTCGGGCTGGGGGGAGACTTAATTGGGGGAGGGGGAGGGAAATGGGAGGCGGCGGCGGGGAAGAGACAGAAATCTTTAATAAATAAATAAATAAATAAATAAATAAATAAATAAATAAATAAAAAAGAAAAAAAAACATATAAAGGCAGACCTATGAGAATTTCACCAGACTTTTCAGTAGAAACTATGAAAGCCAGAAGGTCCTATACAGAAGTTCTGTAGACAATATGAGACCATGAATGCAAGTCTAGACTACTATACCCAAAAAACTTTTAATTACCATCAATGAAGAAAACATGATGTTCCATGAAAAGAAAAACAGATTTAAATAATACCTATTCACAAATCCAGCCCTACAGAAAGTACTAGAAGGAAAAATCCAACCCAAGGAAGATAACTACACCAATAAAACCAAAGGCAACAGATAACTTCACACCAACAAACCCCAAAGAAGGAAAACACACAAACACTACCAGTGAAAAATAACAGAAATAAAAAATCACTTGTCATTAATACCTATTCTTATCAACGGACTCAATTCACTTGTAAAAAGAAACAGGCTACAAGAATGGATATCAAAGTAGGATCCACTCATCTGCTGTATGCAAGAAACACACCTCAGTCTCAAAGACAGACATTACCTCAGAGCAAAGAGTTGGGAAAATATTTTCCAATCAAATGGACCTAAGAAACAAGTGGATGTAGCTATTCTAATATCTAACAAAATAGACTTCAAGGTAAAATAAATCAGATAAAATGGAGAAAGACATTTTATACTCATCACAGGAACAATCTATCAAGATGAAGTCTTAATCGTAAATGAACATCTATGCCACAAATACAAGAGCACACACATATGCAAAAGAAACATTACTAAAGCATAAATTATACATCAAGCCATACACACTAATATTAGTAGACTTCAACTTCCCACTCTTCACAATGGACAAGTCAACCAGACAGAAACTAAACAGAGAAATAAGACAACTTACCAATGTCATGACTCAAATGGACTTAACAGATATATACAGAACACTCCACCCAAACACAAAAGAATATACCTCTTCTCAGCAATCTCATGGAACCTACTCTAAAATTGACCACATACTCAGTAACAAAGCAAACCTCAACAGATACAAAAAAAATTGGAGTAACCTTTTTACAGGATCGCCAAAGATTAAAGTTAGAATTTAACAACACAACATGCATGAAGCCTACAAAATCATAGAAATTGAATCGTGCTCTGCTCACCTATACTAACCCTAGGTTAAGGAAGAAATAAAGAAACTAAAGACTTCAAAGATTTCAAAGAAAATAAAGACACAATATACCCAAATCTATGGGACCCTATGAAAGCACCGTTAAGAAGAAAGTTCATAGCATTAAGTGCCTGCATAAAGAAAGTGGAGAAATCTCACACTATTGACTTAACAGCACAACTGAAAACTTTAGATCAAAAAGAAGCAGATTCACCTAGGATGCAAAGATGATAGGAAATAATTAAATAGAGGGCTGAAATCAATAAAATAGAAACAAATAAAATAATAAAAATGATCAAGAAAACAATGAGCTGGTTCTTTGAGAAAATCAGGAAGATAGACAAACCCTTATCTAAATTAATCAAAAGGCACAGAAAGAATATCTAAATTAACAAAATCAGAAATTAAAAAGGGAACATAATAACAAATGCTGAGAAAATCTAGAGATGTATTGTGTCATACTAGAAAAAACCTGTACTCCACAAAATTGAAAAATGTTTTAAAAAATGAACAGTTTTCTGGATAGATAACACATACCAAAATTAAATCAAAATCATGTGAACATTTTTTCAGGGCTTGGTACCTTTCTTAAATATAGCTTTATTTAAGTGCTTCTCTGTATCTTGTTGGCTGGCATCTGATTGGCTTCTTGGTCAGGACATGTCCTTTAGTTTCTCCTCATTCTTTTTTGTACCTTCCTTCTTCTTTCAAATTTAGGTTTGTCCTCCGATTTAATCTCTTTTCCTACTAGCTCCAGCTTTTCTTTCTCCTGCCTGACTATAAACACTAGCTCTTCATTAGACCTATCAGGTGTTTTAGGGAGGTGAGATAAAACAAATGCAATGCATCTTTATATAATTAAACAAAAGCAACATAAGCAAAAATAACATACATTTACACAATTAACATTATATTCTGCACCATAAAAAAAATCTAACACGTTTGCCTAGTTAAAAAAGTATTCCAAACATTTCTCCCTTTTTGTCTAACAGAAAAATTTTAAACTTTAACATAGTTAAAGTTAATTTTAACATAGTTAACTCTGTAGACAAGAAAAACAAATGTCAATTAAGGATTACATTCACAATTTCCAGTCCTTTTCTATGTGGCAGCTTCAAAGAAAATACTCTATTATTTATTTTATCTTGGTGAGTCCAAAGTTTTGTACTTAATTTACTTTCTCCAACAACTAAGGAAAACCACACTATAACAATCTAGATACTTCCTTCATTCAACTCCCTACCTCTAGGATGCTAGTGCCTGCACAGCAGAAAGCATTTTCACCTAGCTTTTCATTTCTATTTATCATGAATAAAAGCTGTTTAAGTTCTTTGCTGAATGGCAGAGACTTTTTTTATTCATTTTACATGCCAACCACAGTACTTCCTCTTACTCTTCCTTCCAACCTACTCTCCTCCCCCCTACCTACCCCCTCATCCACTCCTCCACAGAGGTAAGGTCTTCCATGGGGAGTAAAAAAAAGCCTGGCATATCATGTTGAGGCAGAACAAAATTTCCTCCTCCTGCATCAAGGCTGAGCAATGAATCCCACCATAGGGAATGGGCTCCAAAAAGCTAGTTCATGCACCAGGATAGATACTGATACCACTGCCAGGAGCCATTCAAATAGACCAGGCAGGACAAATGCCTTCCACATGCAGACAGCTAGTTGGGTCTCATGCAGACTCCACAGCTATTTGTATAGAGTTTTTAAGACCCCAAGAAGTGATATCCATTTTTTAGCTTCATCAGGACCTAGATGAAATCATGCTTCATGTTGAAACATCCAAAATGTACCAGTTTTTTGTTTATTCCACCAGCCAGTTCGGAAATCATGTCACAGAGACTTATTACTTTTGAATTTTCGGCTTAAATTAGGCATGTTTCTGGCCTAATTAACTGGTTTTAAATTAACTGGTTTCTCTTTCTCTACATTTTACCTCAAGGTTTACTATCTTTCTCCTGTATATCTTCATTTCACTGCTTCTTTATGTCTGGCTAGCTAGCATCTGTCTAGCTTCTTGCCCCAGGTATGTCCCTTGGTCTCTCCTTCTCTCTCATTCTTTCCTTCTTCTTTCAAGCTTAGAAATCTCCTCCTATTTAGTCTTGCTCCCTGACAACCCCACTTATCTTTTCTCCTGCCTAGCTATTAGTCCTTTATCTTTTTATTAGACCAATAAGGTGCCATAGACAGAAAAGGTGAAACAAATGCAACACATCTTTACATAATTAAACAAATGCAACATAGAAAAAAAACCTAATAGATCTTTACACAGTTAAAATAATATAATATTCTGCAACATAAACAAATGTAACACGTTAGCCTAGTTAAAACAAATTTGAAAAAAAAAGATTCAACTTCCTCTTCCTCCCAAGAGCTGGGAATAAAGGCATATACCATGAAACCTGGCATTAGAATATCTTATCAGCAAAATTAAGCATCCTTTCTTCATCAGCTTTAGCTTGCATTTGTATTTAGTGTATTACTATTCATTCATATTATCTAGTTGGCATTAATATTTTAGGATGTGCTACAAATAACCTAAACTACCTTGCAGTTATAATTAAGGGCAAACCATCCATTCCTTAAGATAACAGATTCAGTACTCTCTTATAAATAATATCACAATGGAATAGTTGTAGACTAAAAAAAGATACAGTTTCCTTATATATCTATATATAGTGTTCTGTCTGCATGTATGCTTCCAAACCAGAAAAAGGTACCAGATTTCATTCCAGATGTTTGACAGCCTCCAAGAAGTTTCTTGGAATTGAACTCAGGACATCTCGAAGAACAGCCAGTGCTCTTAATCTCTGGGCCATCTTTCCAACCCTACAAATACAGTTTCACTCATAGATCTGAAGAGGACAAACAGTAAACATTTTATTATTGTCACTCATCAAATGCCAGGCCTTCTTAGCCTTATTCCCCAGAGAAAGGAGGGTGTGCTATCCATCCATTCCACAGCCCCATGATGCAGGACAACCAGATGCAATAGGAAATCAAGTCAAAGCAGGAACTCAGTTTATTATTGTGAATGTCAGATTATATAGGTTAAGTGACATCATTAGGGCTGATGTGATGTGGGGTTCCTCCAGCCAATGAGAGACAGCCAAGCCCTCCCCCTAGTTGGAGGAGCATCTACTGTCTCATCATCACTCAGTAGATTTGAGACTATCCTTCAAACTCAAGGCAGGTTTTTCTGTGTAGCAGCAGAATGTATTTTTCTTCCCAGCTACCCAGAACTGAAATAACCACATAGAAACTGTATTAATCTAATCACAGCTTGGCCCATTAGCTCCAGCCTCCCACTGGCCAACTTCTATATCTCAATTTAACCCATTTCTATTAATCTGTATATCACCACGAGGTCGAGGTCTACCAGAAAAGTTTCAACAGTTCTATTTCCAGTGGCTCCATGGCATCCCCTCTGCCTTCCTTCTCCCAACATTCAGTCCAGTCCTCCCTGCCTACCTAAGTTCTGCCCTATCAACAGGCCAAGGCAGTTTCTTCATTCATCAGGAAATAAAAGCAACACATAGACAGAAGGACCTCCCACACCATCTCTGTCCTACAGGCCTTGAAGTACAGGCCCTGATATAATTTTGGCTCAACACCTCCCCAATTTTGTTTTATATGCCACCCCCACCCCAGTCATCAAGCCAGAATAGCTCACTGGAGAGAGGGTACAGATCAGGGCCACCCCTATCTGAATTTTTGGCCTGGATACTCTCAAACTGAGAGGTCATCTGTGGTGTGAGATGTGTCAAGCCTATCATAATATATTTGAAGGGCCATGAGTTGTACCTGTTGTAACCATTTTTTGGAATGCTTGTTTCAGCCTTTGGAAAGCACATGGGCCAAAAAGACTGATCAATAAACAAATGGCCATTGGCCCAAATAGGGAAGAGATGAGTATAGTAAGCAATGGGAACCAATTAAAACAGGTTTTGTGGGGGTCCTTAACTTAAATGAATCAATACCTTTTCTTCACTCAGCTAGGGTTCTTGTAACTATCCCAGAATGGTCTGCATAGAAGCAACATTCTTTCCCAAGAGCCCTGCAAATTCCTCCCTGTTCCATAAACAGTAAGTCCAAACATCTCCTATTTTGTAAGGTTACCATTGATAAGGAATCCAAAGGCTTTTGTAAATAACATGTTGCAGTCTTTGTCTTTTCTAAGGTCACTGTCAATTGTGAGTATATTATTTCTATTTATTGTTGTAAAATCACCAGGGATGAGGTACCCAGGGCAGTCCCAGCCACCACTAGCCCCATCGATGTGGTGATGGCCACGTTCATTAGGGTATCTCTCATGCCTTTGGGACAGGAATTTTTGCATGTGGTAAAGCAAATGAAGGAAAATTAATGCAAGCAAGCAAGTATCATTGTGCTGAATCATGAGTGGGTCAGACAGGCTGAGAGTAACCCCTTTCTCTTGGCAGATTTAAAAATGCCCATGATCTTTGGGCACCTTCCATGAAGCTATAGACCTATTGAAGTTATAACCACATCACAAGTGAGGTTAAGATAAGGGTTTCAGTCTCCTATCATGACCCAGCCTCAGAGGAAGCAAGATGTGACTGCCTCGATAAAAAAGGAACCAAACCATGTGGCTAACGCAAACAAAGATTATGGGCTAATATAAGTTTTAAGAGTTAGTAAGAAGCCTGGGATACTAGGCCAATCATTTTATAATTAATGTAGACCTCTGTTATTTCTTTGGGATTAAACAACTGCAAGACTTGGTGGGACAGAAAAACCTTTGTTAAAAATGGTGCCTAATGTGTGGACAACTGAATCTACATAAAGCCTGAGAGTGCTTGGGAAGTAATTTTAGACATAAAATAATAGAGTCAAGCATGGCGTATTGATAGCAGCACTCTCTCTGGTTGGCTTTGCTTACTAGAGGCAAGTGCTCCCATTTAAGAGAGGCTTCCTGACTCAGCTTTAGCTGCAAAACTTTACAGCTATTTTAAGAGGTTCTGCCATGAAACACTTAAATGCTGTTGATGAAAAGCTGACTGCATGCATTTTGGTGGTGGCAGGGACTTTGCATCGCCATAAAGTTGGGACAAAAAAACATGGCTCTGGCCAGTACTTCTGCCATGAGGTTAGAAAGTCAGAAAAACTAAGAAATGTGGTGGATCCAGCCGTCAAAGTTGTGGCTTTAATCCTAGGCATATCACTTAACAAATTAAAATCTCAGGAGGTCAGAAAAAGAGAAATATACAGAAAAGAGAGATTCAAAGACAAAGAAAACCTCTAAATGGTTACAGTGTGTTAAAAATATGTGTAGGCTTGGGAGAAAAAAGAAAAAAGGATAAAGTCCTTAAAATAAAAAAGAAAGAAAAAGCGTAGTTGGGTGTGGTGGCATACACCTTTATTCCCAGAACTTGGGAGAAAGAAGCAGGCAGATCTCTGTGAGTTCAAGTTGTAGTAGCACACACCTTTAATTCCAGCACTTGGGAAGCAGAGGCAGAGAGATCTCTGTGAGTTTAAGATGTGGTGGCCCACAACTTTTAATCACAGGACTTGGGAGTCAGAGGTAGGCAGATCTCTGTGAGTTCAAGGGCAGCATGTTATACAGAGGGAGTGAAAGGACCACCTAAGATACTCAAAGTAACCCTGTCTCAAAAAGCCAAAAATTAAAAATAAAGATAAAAGAAATAGAGGTTAAAATAAAGCCATGTAAAGATGAAAATACACAGAGAGTCTGGATACTGTATGATATTATGTACTCTTTGAGTTGTTTGATGACTGAGGAAGGAGTAAAAGCTGTCAGAAGACATTTGATTACAAATGCTGCTGGATTAATCCAATATATATATATATATATATATATATATATATATATATATATATTGAAAATGCTTTGACTTCAAAATTAAAAAAAAAAAATCTATGTTACTTTGGAGAAGAGGATTCACAGGAAATTTCACAGGAAATGAGAGTCTGTGAATTCATTCCAAATTAAGAAAAATCAGGTTTGATCAAAGAAGAATCCCTAAGAAATCTCTGATAAGAGCAGATGGCCCAGATATTTGAGTTCTACATCCAGAACAGATTGAAGACTGCTACCTGAGATGATCAAGCCTCACAGGATACTCCAGTAAGGACTTGATCATAATTCTAAATTTTCCTTATATCTCTGTAATATTACCAGCACTTACAGTCAGCAGAAAGTAGCCTGAAAAACTATGCCCACACTCCCAAAAAATGGACTATTGATATTTTCATTAGTTTAGTATATTTGTTACAAGTTGATATGGATAATGGTCAGGAGAAAGGCTAAATAAAAATATTAAATTCAGAGTTCTTGCTTTTTTAAAGGGGGGGGAGTGCTGTGCGGCAATAGTCTTTTATCCTGTCACTTGTATTATTTTTAATAAAACACTGATTGGCCAGTAGCCAGGCAGGAAGTATATGCAGGGCAACCAGGCAAGAAGTAGAGGTGGGGGCAATGGGAATTCTGGTAAGAGGGAAGTTTCAGTCTGCTATCATTACCCAGCCTCAAAGGAAGCAAGACATGATTGCCTTACCGAAAATGGTACCAAACCAAGTGGCTAACACATACACAAATTATGGGCTAATATAAGTTATGAGTTAATAAGAAGCCTGAGATACTAGGCCCATCAGTTTATAATTATTGTAGACCTCTGTATTTCTTTGGAACTGAATGATTGCAGGACTATTGGGACAGAAACCTAGGTCAACAAGGCTTGGATTGGAATGTTAGGATAATATCTTACCAAAGAAGACTGATGGAGCTCATTGACGAATTCTGTGAGTGCCTTATGGCCATCAGAGGGCAAGGAAATGATCTCATAAGGTTGTCGTGCTTTTAGGATATCATATAACACATCTAGGATCCCAGTCTCTACAGTCAACCAGGGTGTTACCCAGTTCATTTCTCCCAATATGTTTTGTAACCCTGATAAAGCAAGAGGCTCAATCAGAATTATTTGGCATCCTTTCACTTTGGCTTGAGTGAGTGTTAACTGGGATCATGAAATCAGGGTACCTTTTGTATTTTGTTTGGGGCTATTTTAAACCCATATTATTGGAGGATATCAACAATAGTAGTTACCCAATGGTAAACCATGTGGCATCGAGGGCAGAGAGACATGCTGCAGAAAGGTTTACAGGTAGTAATTACCCACCTACTGGGGCATGGCCTCTTATACTATATACTTGGATGCCGCTGTGGAGTCTGCCTTTTCTCTCCTCCCCCCTTGTTCCCATTTGCTTATTTGGATTTTTTGGATCCCATCTCCATCCACTGTTCAAGCAGAGAATCCTGATTTGTAAGTTTTCCCCCTAAATAAAAAACTATCTCTCAGTTCTGAGGTAGTGTGGGATTTCTTTTAAGTGTCTGAACTCTCCACCATCACTTGGAGTCACATGGGTTTAAACTACACACCCTCCATGCTGTAGGCTTAGACCTTCCACAGCCCAGACAGATTTTCTTTTGCCTGAGCAGTTTTTTTAATGAAATCCCTGTCAAAACAGAGTCTGCAGTGAGGTGGCTGGAGTGCAAGTATAAATGTTGTTTACCAACTGCTGCAATCCCCCTGGGAAGAATCTTTGTTGCATGCCAGAGTCTGCAGCTTCTGACTTTCTGTTCTCTGTGCCTGGACACTGGGTTTTCTTGCTCCATGTATGAAATTGATTTAATTACATTTACTTTGTTGAGCAACTCATATTTCCCATTTTTTTTGTTTTTTTTTTGTTTTTGTTTTTGTTTTTAACAAGTACCAAGGTAGAAATGAAAGCTGCACAGGACCAGTCCCAGACATGGTTGCATTGCTTCTAGTCACAACTTTACAACAGTGCCATCTGCTGGATGATAAATTGCTGTTAACCAGATCACATAATCAGGTAACGGGTTTATAATAATGGCAGATTTCATTTCAATTGCTACCTTTACTTCCTTTTTTCCATTGCTATGGATGGTATTATGTGAAGCTTATATGACTATGTGAATACCTCAGTTTATTGGTTACTAGGTTTCAGTTTTCAACTCCATATTCTATCATTAAGGAAGAATATGGCACTAGTTGACTGGATTAATATAATCAAAAATCAGAGGTTATCTGAACAAGTGGATACTATGATAGGCAAAATTGACTCCATATCTAAGGGTACTAGGAAGTTACCTGAAAGAGTTCATACTGTTGAATTTGATGTTTGGAAATTATCACAAAGTTCTGATACGTTAACAGACAGAATGTACCTCCAGGATGGCAATCTGCACGATATCCAAGAGATGTTCAATGACAAGATGTTATCTTTAAAGGGAACATTAAAACCTTGGAATCATAGGTGCAGAATGAGGACCATAAAATTGATACCTTAGTGAAATCACTAGAAACATATGAAGGTCAGGAGATTCAGGTTTTACAAAAGACAATGATTAAAAAAATTAAATTAAAATGATTGAGGAAATTATTGGAGCTGATGAACAGGGAAAGAAGGCACAAGGACAGAAAATAATATCACGACTGGCTGTCAGAACTGACTTACCCAGCACTTAGCATCCTACCCTGTAATTTACTCTGACAAAGTATCAACTTCTACAGGTTCGAAGGGATCCAAAGAAGATAGAAGGATGCCACTAGGACTGAATGATCTAAAAGAAATTAAGCAAGCTGTCATTACTTATGGCTTGCATTCTGCATTTGTTAAGGAGATGATAAAAACTTGGGCCTCTAATGTCATAACTAACCCCCATGATTTTTCTCAGTGTCAGCAGTACTGGATGATGGGACTTTTTTGATGTTTGGAATTTATTTCAGGGAGGAATCCAAAAATATGGAACAACAGGGAATAGCAAAAGTTCTGGAGGTATCCCAAGATCAAATTCTTGATGAAGGGTGGTATGCTGAACCACAGGTCCAAGCACTTTATGAGGAATAAGTATTGTCCCTATGCCACAAAGCAGCCTTGAATGCTCAGGATAGAATTCAAGAACTAGAGAAAAAGTTAGAATCATATACCAGGGATAGGCAGTGACAGAGAGAACAAAGATTAAGCAAGGTTCTATAAATAGGAGTAACAGGCCCAGAAGCTACATGAATACTTCTGGAATCTCTGGCTTTTGAAAATTCAAACTTAGAATGTAAAAAGATAATTAGGCCTTTAAGGCTTAGATCAGCACCTTTAGATGATTGGATTCTGTATATAGTGAATGTTGAGACATTTGACTGTAACAATGAATCTTGGGTAGGAGAAGCAATTTCCAAAGCAATGAACATCAAACTCCCAAATGTTTTAATTGTGGTTAAAATAGGGCATCTGAAAAGGGATTGAAGGCAAGGAATATCTAGGAATAATATCTCATCTGGGAATGGCAAAATAGAAGAACTCTGCCTTCAGGTATATGTGTAAGGTGTGTTAAAAAACGACATTGGACCAATGAATGCAGATCAACAACAGACACTTCAAGGCATCTCGATACCATTGGGAAACGCATTGAGGGGTGTCTCTCGGGCCCCCAAGCCAAAAGTGGCCCAGTAATCATGGAGGACATGTCAAACCAGGAAAATTAAAAAAAATCCAGAACCTTCTGTACAAGACCATAATGTTCTAAATGATGGCAAAAATTTGGATAATAAGTCAAAAACTCAAATAGGAAATAAGCATACATTCTGGCAAACTTCTATAAATGATCATAGACCAAATCTGAGAGTGTGTATGAATGGAAATGTGATTTTTGACTTAATAGACACAGGAGCATATATGAATATCATCTCTCCAGAATCGTGGCATCAAAATTGGCCTCTTCAAGTGGCAGATGTTCAATTACTAGGAATTGGAACCATATCTCGAGTTAAACAAAGCATGAGATGTGTTGACTGTATTGGGCTAGAAGGTCTAAGAGGAAAGCTGAGGCCATATGTAGCTGATATTGCAATAAATTTATGGGGTTGTTACCTGCTACAGCAATGGAATACTCAGATTAACATTCCTGCAGTCCCAGGAACTCATAATTCTGGGAAGGATATAATAAGGTACTATGAACAAAGGTCACCAGCAATTTAGGCTGCACAAGAATGTAAAGCAACTAACAAACCTTTAGAGGAACCAACAGTCCTACCTTAAAAATGGCTGAGGAGCCAATATGTGTTAAGCAATGGTCTCTAGCTGAAGATAAATTTCAGGCTTTAGAATGATTGGTACAGGAGCAATCAGATGCTTGACATATTGAGGAATCAACTCTCCCTTGAATTCTTCTCTGTTTGTTGTTAAAAAAACAAATCTCTGGTGACGGATGGAGATAGAGACAGAGACCCACACTGGAGCACTGGACTGAGCTCCCAAGGTCCCAATGAGGAGCAGAAGGAGGGAGAAGATGAGCAAGGAAGTCAGGACCAAGAGGGGTGCACCCACCCACTGAGACAGTGGGGCTGATCTATTGGGAGCTCACCAAGGCCAGCTGGACTGTTACTGAAAAAGCATGGGATAAAACCAGACTCTCTGAACATGGCGAACAATGAGGGCTGATGAGAAGCCAAGGACAATGACATGGGATTTTGATCCTACTTCACGTCCTGGCTTTGTGGGAGCCTAGCCAGTTTGGATGTTCACCTTCCTAGACATAGACCGAGGGGGGAGGACCTTGGACTTTCCACAGGGCAGGGAACCCTGACTGCTCTTTGTACTGGAGAGGGAGGGGGAGAGGAGTGGGGGGAGGGGGAGAAGGGTGGGAGGAGGGGGAGGGAAATGGGAGGCTAGGAGGAGGCGGAAACTTTTTTTTTCCTTTTCTCAATAAAAAAAATAAAATAAAAACAAATCTTGTAAATGGAGAATGTTGAACATCTAAGCGCTGGAAACAAGGTATTTTAACCTATGGGCCCTCTACAGACTGGAGTTCCTCTGCCATCCCTATTACCAAAAGGATGGCCTCTTATAGCTATTGATTTGAAAGATTGTTTCCTCACTATACCTTTACAAGAAAATGATAGAGAACTATTTACCTTCACAGTGCCTACTTATAATAATTGTCAGCCTACTAGGAGATATCAATGGACTATTCTCCCACAGGGGATGGTCAATAGCCCCACATTGTGCCAATACTTTGTAAGTCAGCCATTGGAAATAAAACATAAGCAGTTTCCTAAATCTATAATGTACCAATACATGAATGACATTTATTATCTGATTCAAACATGGGAACTTTAGAAAAATATTTGAAGAAGTATAGATAGCTTTACCTAAATGGGGATTGCAGATTGCTCCTGAAAAATACAGAGAGGTGATTTTGTCAATTATCTAGGTTATAAAATAGGTTTACAAAAAATTAGGACACAAAAGGTACAAATTAGGAGAGACTAGTTACAGACTCTTAATGACATTCAAAGATTGTTAGGAGACATATCCAGTCTACAATATACTGTTAGGATAATACCTGATCTAATAATCCATTTAAACAAAACTTTAGATGATGATAAAGATTTGAATAGTCCCAGAAAATTAACAGCTGAAGAAGAAAAGGAACTGACAATGGTTGAGGAAAAAAATTACAGGAGCCACATATGGAGAGGGTAATCCAAATCTTAGTTGTATTCTTGTCATATTGCCTTCCAGAATTTATTCCACAAGTATTTTAATGCAGAGAAAAGATATTATTTTAGAATGGATCTTTTTACCACATAAACCAAGTAAAAAAATAAAACTTATGTTGAAAATTTCTCTGAATTAATTATAAAAGGTAAATTGAGACTTCATCAACTTGCAGATATAGACCCAGAATAAATTATAGTGCCTTTCACTACTGGTGAAATAAAAAAGTTATGGGAAAAAAATGAACCATGGCGAAAATCTTGTACGAATTTTTTTGGGAGAAATTGGTAGCAACTATCTCAAAATTGATAGACTTAACCTTATAAAGAGAACTTCTTGGATTCTTCCCTGAATTGTACATGATGTTTGAATAACTAGAGTCTGTACATTTTATAGTGATACTAATAAATAAGGGAAGGGAGGTTACAAATCAGAAGAATTGAGCAAGGTGGAGCAAAGCTCTTATAATTCTGTCCAGAAGGCAGAATTATATGCTATTAATGTGGTGCTAAGGGATTTTAAAGAACCTCTTAATATAGTTACTGACTCACAATATGCAGAAGAAGTTATCTTGCGTATTGAAACCACTGAATTTATACCAGATGATACAGAATTGACTTCATTGTTTATCCTGGTGCAAGACATAATCAGGAATAAGTTTTGTTCTATGTATATAAAACACATCCGGCACTATACATGTCTGCCAGGTCCTCTAGCACAAGGGAATGCAGAAATTGACCAATTATTGATTTGAAGCATGTTGCAGGCCTCAGAATCTCATAAAAACATCCTGTCAATAGCAAAGGTTTAAAGAAAGACTTTTCTATTACATTGCAACAAGCTAAGGAGATTATAAAGAGATGCCCTACTTGCTCTTTATATAACCAAACACTGCTACCTGCAGGGACCAACCCAAAGGGTATTGAAAGGAATGAAATCTGACAAATGGATGTGTTCCAATTTGAAGAATTTGAAAAATTAAAATATGTGCATTACACCATTAGCACTTATTCAGTCTTTCCATGGGCAAGTGCTTTAAGTTCAGAAAAGGCTGATTCAGTATTCATACTATTATTAGAACTTATGAACATCATGGGTATACCTGCACAAATAAAGATGGATAATGGTCCAACTTATGTCTCTAGGAAAATGAAGCAGTTTTTTGCTTGTTATAATATTAAGCATGTTACAGGTAGACCACACAATCCTTCAGGTCAAGCAGTTATAGAAAGATCACTTCAAACTATAAAGGCTATGTTAAACAAAAAGAAAGGAATGGAAAATGCCACCAGAAATAGATTACATAATTCTTTATTAACCTTGAATTTTCTTAACGCTAATGAGAAAGAGACAGCAGCAGCAGAAAGACATTGGATAATGGAAAAGTCTGCAAAATTAAGTCAAGTGGTTTATTTCAAGGATGTGCTAACTTCACAGGGGAAGCCAGGAGATATGCTGCGTTGGGGAAGGGGTTTTGCTTATGTTTCCACAGGAGAAGAAAAATTTTGGATACCATCAAAATTAATAAAGGTTCAGTTTGAAGAAGATAAACCTCTTGGAAAGGAGAAATGACAGCTTATCCACAATGATGATTACCATACATGTGGTAAGAAATTCATATAGGATGAGAGTAGGGTTCTGTTCTTGTCTTTGTAGGAAAATATTCATCTTCAAAAAATTCAAGGGACCCTGGATGTTTGAATACTGACAGTTGAAATAATAATTACCCAATAAGGATCATGAAAAAAGCAATATATTCCATAAGCATAAATGTTGAGAATATATGTTTATATATAGAGAGAGTTGGTTTTCGAGTTGGACACTGTCTCAGTCCCTCTCTCATTCCAAGCCTGTTGTTAAGTGAAAAGCCGAGAGTTTCTGTCTCATGTCAGGAGCCATGATATGGGACAGAAAGAAAAAAAATTAAAAAATTTTACTTTTCCTCATATCTATTTTTGTCTTTATCATACCCTTCATTGAACATAAAAGCTTGTATATGTCTATATAAATAATGCTTAAGTTTTCCACAATGAATAATGAATTTTCCTGCAGTAATCTTTGAAGTTTCCAGGAAGAAGATGGGACCCCACAACAACAACTCCACCTAGTTGATATGACATCATGATGCTGATAGAGCTACTATAAGACCTGTTTTGTGTACCAGCTGCACAAAATGGTTCCAACTTGGTTAGCTGAAATGGTGCACATCTTTTACAATGTTTTGGCCAAACCTCCACAAAATACTATTTGCAATCATACCAGACATTAATCTTGAAACTTAACCATCTTCTTACTTTCACAGGATCCCATGCAATGAAGGTGACCCCCATGACAGCTGGAAGTAATTCTAAAAGACGATGTCCCCTCTCCCAACAAAGTTTGTCCTCAGCATTAGGGACATCATTTAGGGGTTGATTATAATTGGTATATGGTTGACGGTTGGGGAAAAAATTTATAAGCTCAGGGATCTTTTTGTAAAAAAAAGGGGGGGGAGAAATTGTTTGGGATAATAGACTGGTTTGTGAGTTATTATTTATAGACAATCACATTGGTATAGATTCTTGTATATGGATACCAAGTTAAATTATATTGAATATTGTATACATGCATGCTTCTACATCTGTTTAAAACATTTTTATATATTGATATATACTTATCATATTGCAGTGTACAATTCTACTTCTGATCAAGATGCTTATACATTGTTTACATTTGTAGGTCATTGTCCTCATTTATTGCACAGTTGTTTATTGTCTTTAAGTTATATAGGTATTAAGAATTATAGATAAATAGTCATCTATGTTTGTCATACTTATATTTAGACTGATCAGGTTCTTTAGATACATAGAAATTATATTCTGTACAGATAATCTTCAACTACTTCAAAGAGATGTGGAAAATGGTATTTAAATAAAGTTCTGTTGAAGTGAGACAAAATTGTTCCAGGAAGCACTGATCTATTCCTGAGATAATGTTGAACATTGAAGACACTCCACTTGGAGCTTGCATTCTTCTTGGCAAAACTGGCCTTTGGGCAAGGAACTGCCCATACCTCAACCACTGACAAAATACATAGTATCCAGAAATGGATAAGCAGGACTGTCCAATCTTGCCAAGACAGGGTAAGATGGTTTTGAAAAATTTTTGCCTTTGAAAATAGTCTGTCAGTTATTCTAGGTCTTAGCCAATGTTGGTTGTTTCAATGTTGAAAATGTGACTTTGGGTGATTGTCCAGGTAGCCAGTTGTCTCTGTGATTTGTTGCATGTTTTGGAAGTTGTTTGATTGCACATCCTACTCACGCAGGTAACATTTTTTCACTTCTTGGATCTTCAATGGAGTTGAAGATTAGATAAGTGTAGTTACTTTCCTCTCATGACTTGGACAGTTATTTATTATACAAGACTTAAGATAGTTAGAATAGTATACTTGTTCTTATTGTATATAATTTTATATTAGGTTTATAACTCTCCTATTTAAACAAAAGAGGGAGGTTTTGCAGAAAGGTTTACAGCTACCCGACTACAGGGGCATGGCATCTTATATTATATACTTGGATGCTGCTGTGGAATCTGCCTTTTATCTTCTCCCCCCTGGTTCCCATTTGCCAGTTTGGATTGTTTGGATCTCATCTCCATCCACTGTTCAAGCAGAGAATCCTGATTTGTAAGTCCCCCCCCCTAAATAAATATCTATCTCTCAGTTCTGAGCTAGTGTGGGATTTAAGTGTCTGATCTCTCCAGCATGAAAGACAGAGTGGGTCCCTTCCACACCTGTGTCTTACTGTTCTTTTGTGAGAAATCCCTCTTAAAATGTCTCAGTTGACAACATAAGAAACATTTCCTGAGTGTTTGATTTTGCTGTCCAGCTGCCAGGTCTTGAGTAATAGAAGAGGCTAGAGTTTGGGTTTGGGCCTGAAGGGCCACCAGAAGATTTGGGTAGTATGTGACTGGATCCTGACATCTGTGATGCTACAACCCATTGACTCATGGACCCTTCCCTAAGGCCAGAACAAGTCATTCTAGTGTTTTGGTTCATATCTTCCCAAACTAGGAGCTTAGTAAATTCGTCTCTAAGCCTATTGGGGACAATTTCCTCGTGAAGGTAGTCTGCCCATGGACAATAACATCCAGAAGCATCTCCCCTGGTTTTTGCATTATGCCAGCTATAGGTTATTCAGTGGGTCCCTCCTCTATTCTGGCCCAGGCCTCCAGGGCTGCTTGTCTAACTTGTTCCCAATATAGAGCCACAGTTGCAGCTTCCTGGACCACAGTGGAAAAGCCATCCCTCGTACTAGTTGGCATTGGATAAGTGATGGGAATTGGGCGGGTGGGGGGGGAGGTATCTGCTGCTCTATTGAACTCTGCCCTAGTGCAACAGACCTCCTTAAAGAAGGCTGTCCAGTTAACATATTGGGATCTCCCCAGGGTGGCCTTAGCCAGATCACACGTGTTCTTAGGGACACAAGGATGGCAGACTACCTCCTGAAGGAGGGTCATGGCCCAAGGGTAGTTGGTGCTATTCTCGGGCACTGCCTTCCTCAATTCTTTCAGGTCCTTAGATTCCCAAGAATACCAGACTGGGGGGGGGTCATCCTAATGTTACCCCAGGGTAACATTGACCAGGAAGGCCTTTTCTGTAAACCTTAGCCCTACAAGCCTTGGCATAAGTAGGGTTAGGATCCCCAGGAGGCTGTGCCCTATGTGAGAGTCCCACCTTTGCAGTTTCTCCTGGAGGCTGGTATATTCATTTCTTCCTGGCAAGAATGGAGCTCCCTTATTTGTCCCATTCCCCTCTCCCATTTTATTCTTATCAGGGTGGCTGGGGGCATAAGGAGGGGGCTTCTTTTTGTCACAGACAATATCTACTTTCATTCTTGTCTTTGCCTCTGCCTGCCTCATTCCTTCCCCCTGGGAATGCTCCTTAGTAATTTGCACCCATGTGTGATCTTCCCCCTCAGCTGCCTCCTTTTCTCCCATGCTTTAGGTTAGGTGATTTCTTTTGGATTCTTCAGACCACTCCCAATATTTGGCCTTTACCTGCTCCTCCCCCTCGCCTCCCTCCAGCTCTTCTAGCCAGTTGTTTATTTTCAGATTCTTTAGACTTCTTGTCTCTGGCCTTTTCCTTAACCGCTGTTGGGGGAGGCAGAGCAGCAAAGTGAAAACATACCTTAAGAGCTATAACAGTTGGATAGAATCCCAATGGTAGGAGTATATCAAAGTGTTTTGCCCTTTTTCTGGACTGAGTCTCCACCCAGTTCCATGTGTCCCATGACAAATGATTCCCAGTGGGTACCCGGGGAGGGGCAGGATAATTATATCCTCCCATGTCTGGATCACATTGTGTTCTTACAATCCCAGGCCTCAGGAGAGTAGCATATATCTTAGAGCCTTAAGCACTGGGTCATTTTTGTGTAAAATTGTGTTACCATTTATGGGGTCCCACTCACCTTGACCAACCACTTATCCCTGAGACCAGTCATGCCCCTGTTTAGATGCCAGTTGCCAGATCTCCTTAGCCTTATTCCTTAGGGAAAGGTGATTTCACTCTCCACCCATTCTAAAAGCAGCCCCACAAAGTAAAACAATGAGATGCAATAGGGAATCAAGTCAAAGCATGAACTCAGTTTATTACTGTGAGCATCAGCTTATATAAATTAAGTGACATCATAGGGGCTGAAGTGATGCAGGGGTACCTCCAGCCAATGAGAGATGACCAAACCCTCCCTCTGGCTGTAGGGGCATCTATCTAGATCTTGCTATTTCATCCTCACTTGGTAGCTTTGAGACTATCCTTCAAACTTGAGCCAGGCTTTTCTTGGTCCTAGTGGCCTCAAGGTACAGGCCCTGAGATAATTTTGGCCTTACAATGAAAGAAGAACTTTGAAATATCTAGTGTTTTAATTATTCTACCAAAGAAGTGACAAATGTCAATTGTATTCACACAATATTCACCAAAATTATATAACCTAATAATTCTCAAGCCAAAATATCTGATATTTATTATAATTGATACAGCACATTTATACATTTGTGTTTTTTCCTTGATTTACACAATATTTAATAGCATGGTATCAAACTTTTTTCATTTGTCTTCATGCTCACATACCCTTCAAATAATGTAATATTTTTACTCAGCCTTATAAGAGGTCTCCAAGTGGCAGTCACAGTGTTCCATCAAAATTCATTCTGAATGCTTATAGCAAACAAAATGATGTCTAAAGATTAACAAATCAGCTCATACAGATCTCCTTCTCATGTCTCTTTATTCTTCAAGAAAATTTATCTTTCAATATTCTCTCTTCCAGTGTTCTCTCTCTCTCTCTCTCTCTCTCTCTCTCTCTCTCTCTCTCTCTCTCTCTCTCTCTCTCTCTTTCTCTCTCTCTCTCTCTTTTATGTTCTCTCTCAGTTCCACAAGGTATCCAATTTATATACCCACACAGATACAAATAGCAATTCTCTGACAATACCAACGATACTAGCTATGCATTTTTCAGGGACAAAATTACATATAAGTTTGGAAAGGTTGGTTCCTGTTAGTTGACTTATGTCTCATAGGGGACATGGCTGTAATGCTCCTGGGGAATATCTGAAAGGGGTAAATGGAGGAAAGGGCTATGATTTCTAAGAGGGGTAGATGGAACATATGTGTTCAGTACACTTATGCAATTAGTTAATATAAAAGTTTGTAATTTATAAATGTAGAAAAAAGGGAAGAAAACACAGTGGTGTTGTGTTTCCTCTAAGTACTTCTGCTCTTGCAGTGGATGGGAACACAGTGTTTATGGTAGCCACAACTACCAACATAAGTTGCAGGAGAAAAATGGATGGTACTTGATCCACATTGGTATTTTTGTCAAATGTCAGATGACTAAAGGGAATCTCTTAGTTCTAGAGATAACATTTAAAGGAAGATTTGTGGTAGTGTAAAATCCAGAGCCTGGTATTTCCATCCACAGGCCAAGTGGCGGCTTTGCTCCCGCTGACTCCTGAGTGACATTTTTTTTTCCTTTGGGACCTTTTCTAGAATTCAAGGCACCCAATATTATTCAAGATTATACAGTCCAATGAAAAGTCATCTAGTATAGTAGTACATTACGGATTTATGTCCAATAATTTATTGATACACTGTTTTTTTGGGGGGTGGGGGCAAGTCCCATAGTGAGTACTATGGCTTCATAAGGGTTTTACAGAAATGACAGTGACTATTCAAAAGGCAGGTATCTCCAAATCCTTGTAAGGTGGGATTCCTCCAATGGAATACCTGATTTCTGTGAGTCATCCTAGAGATTTTGTCTAGCTACTCCCACTATGTAATGCTGTGGATCCCAGCACAACTTTTTGCTCACATGCACTTTCATAACCAACCTCACCA
Source organism: Microtus pennsylvanicus (assembly GCF_037038515.1). Classification (NCBI taxonomy): domain Eukaryota; kingdom Metazoa; phylum Chordata; class Mammalia; order Rodentia; family Cricetidae; genus Microtus; species Microtus pennsylvanicus. The sequence continues at coordinate 104,723,691 of NC_134601.1, forward strand.
ACTTTCAAGTGCTTCTTTTCTTTTCTATGTGGTTGAATATTTCTACATTTTTACATTTCCTTTCTACTACTTCATTCCTATCTGACTCAGAAATCAGAAGGGACACAAAAAGTAAATGCTAGAAAATTACTGCACTATATTATGAACCCATAAGAATCAGCAATGGAGGAGTCATACTTTCAATAAACAGAAATCTGAGAATATAAACTCGTCTATGAGAAAATACCACAAATACATTAGGATACTGGGAGACGGATGGACATTTTTTATCTTTTCAAATAGACAAGTTACTGATGAAAAAAAAGTTATTTTCAAATATAAAACTCATTTCAGTCCCAATTGTGTGACAAATTTTGTATAAGTAATGTTTATAACTATAGAGTTTATTTCATATAGCTACAAAAGAAGTGAGTCATGCATGCTGGTTTATGTCTTTAATTCATACATACTGAGTCAGTCTGAGTTATGTGTGAGTCAGTAAGAACCCTAAAATGTTGAAGTCATTTTAAACTATGTAATCAATACCAGCCAAAGAAATACAACAGAAAGACATTGTTTCAAAGTATCCACAAAATCTGGCATTTAACTGAGAATATGGAGGTTTAGCATCTAAATAATATGTTATAAATATTAGGAAAAAGAAAAAAGTTTTAGGTTTCTACACCTAATTTCATTAGTACCCATGCACAAGAAAATTACTTCAAAGTCAGAATTGGATGAATTACTGATAAAGAAGATCCCTAGAATTACTTAATCTTTGATATCATTGAAACTTCCAATGACTTAGCACAATATTCAAGGTGTTAAGCAAACAAATAAACAAACAAATCTTGAACACTGAAATAACTTTTAGGAATTTTAGTATGTAGTATTGTTGAGTGTCTGTATCTTTATTTTTTTCTCACTGAACTGACCTTGAACCTAACTATGTAGCCTCACTGGACCTCAGACACATAATCTTCTTGCTTCATGCTCCTGAGTTCTGGGATAATATATATGGAAAACTATGTCTAATTTTAAGTAATTTTCTGTATTTACCTCTGATTTTCTTCATTCTTTTTTCTATAAGTTAATATGGAAATAAGTAGTATGATAATTTTCATTAGCGTGATGAAAATTTTCCTTTCAATATAATGACACTTATTTGTATACTTTTCCCAAATTGCCATGAAAAATCGTGTCGTTTCTTACACAATGATATTTTTATACTAGACGGTGGTGGCCCACAACTTTAATCTCAGTACTCAGAAGACTGAGGCAGGCACATCTCTCAGTTTGAGGCCAGCATGGTCTATAGAGTGATTTTCAGGATCACCAGGGATACACAGAGAAACACTATTTCAATAAAAGTATTATCATCATCATTACAATAATCTTATGTATTTTGCAAAATGATGCATTTTACATAATAAACCATCATTCAAAATAAAAATACTAAAAACCTCCAATATGCACTTAAATATTTTTAACTCTTCTCACAACCTCATGAATTCTATTAAGTACAGAAATATTTTTAAAGTCAATTGACAGCTAATAGGCAACAAGCAAGAGAAACCCATCTGTATCAAGAACCAAATATAACTTTCTGTCTCACACATTCCCACTACTTTGCTTTGCTAAAATTGCAAAGACAAGTTCCTGATTTCAGTCCAAGAAATAAATGCCATGTTCTCAGACACTTGTATTCACCTTGTCCTTGCAAATTATTTTAGTATCTTTTTTCATAATCATTCCACCTGAGTATTATTTTGCTATATGTATGCTTATAAAATTTTTCTGTATATGTCTTTATCTTTCTATTATTTATTTGAGAGTTTTGAATTTTGGTCATATTCACCTCCTTTCCCCAATTCTTCCCAGATCTATACCCTTCCAAACATAGTCTTCAGAATAAATTTTCATTTTGTTTTAAATAGCATTCATCAGTCCTCATTATGGCAGCTGTGTAGAAGACAGCTGAGACTATATGAATATTGTAAACTGGTTATTGAACATTTAACCAGATTTTGCCATAGACACTTAAAAAACTTCTATTGTTTCCATTTTAGTTGGTACATGGATGCAATAATTGGTGCAGCACTTACCAGCACAAAACAGAATACCAGAGGATATGAGTTTTCTCCTCCTGGTGTCCACAAATCTAGGTGTTTTCAAAATGTATTAAAATTATAGTCAATATTGTTGATTGTTTACTTTCTTTTGCTCCATGTCATATTATGCTTACCTCTAACACTGTGGTTCCTCTTTTTCTTCTACTATATTCTATTTGGTGTTTTTCTTTCCTGTTGACAGTCATTTTGTATCTCTAAGTTCCCTTTTTTTGCCAATTTCTCTGACTTCTATGTGCAATTATTTCTAATTTATCATATAAATTTCATTATTGACTATAATATTACTGTCACCTCTGTTTGAAATTTTTGAGACATAAAAGTTAGCACGGTATTCAAAAAAACTCAAGTCAGCACAATTAATTTTTTGCTTTACTAGTAAAACCTATATAGTTCATAATATTCTTCCTTCAACATAATGTTTGCATTATACCCTTAAACAAAATATAAATATTCTGTTTACTTGGTTCACTAAAGTTTGTATTTTTGGCATTATAAAATTGAATGACATTGGGAAACAACACTAATAGATATAATGTTGCAATGAAGATTGTTTTCATGTCCTCAGAATATAGGAAAAAGTATGATGAACGTTCTTGTGCCTTTGATACAAAAAGGTCACTAAAAGAGAAACATAAGCACCAAACCACAAAACCTATGATCTACAATATTTCTGCCTGTAAAATATACTAGGGTGATGGTTATTCTAACACAACACCTGGTAGGATCACTAGCCAATGTCCAACTTGACTTAGACGGAATTCATACCTGACACTGCATGGCTGACCAAGAATCAGGGACTAGATAGTCCAGAGACCTATTACAAAACCAAAAAATATCGGGCCGAAAACAATGTAACAATACAATTGTCTATAATGCTATTCTGCTATACTATTCTGGCATAATCAGAGAACATTCCTACTGAAACAGAAGCAAATACAGAGAACCACAGCCAGACATTTTGCAGAGAGAGAAACTTTAAAACACCAGTTCTAAATCAAATATCTTCATAAACTCCTGTCAGACTTCAGGAAACCCCATGGAAAAGAATGGGTAGGTTGTAAGAGATAGAGAGTTCACAGGACACCAGAGGAAGGCCTCGAAATCAACTGATTAAAGGTCATGCAAATCTACAGAAAATAAAGCAGTAAGTACAGGGTGACCATAAGTCTGCACCAGTTCATCTTCGTATGTATTCTACCTTTCAGTTTTGTATTTTTAATGGAAATCCTGAGTCTGTGAACAAATGGACATCTGATCCTTTTGCCTGTTCCTTGAGATTTTTCCTTCTGTCATGTAGTCTTGTGAAGTCTCAATGTCATTGTTTCTGCTTCATCTAATTACATTTTATTTTGTCATATTAGTTTTTATCTTTTAGAACCTTGTTCTTTACTAATGAGAGACAGAAATCCTGATGACAGGGAGGTGATGTATATTTTGGATCATAGCAATTATCAAAGTAATCTTAAATGTATTAGAACATAATTTCTTTAGGGAAATTATCTCTAGTCATTTTGGTTTTTGTACTAGTTTTTGAAATAAATTTTGATTGTAGCTATTACTCCACCTCTTTCCATACCACCCTTATCCATACCCACTCCTATTCACATATTTTCTCTTTAAAGCCCACAAAACCAGTTCTTTTGCATGTATACTGTTAGATATGTGGCCATTCAATGTAACATGTTCAACCTCTCAGAAGTCATATCCTATAGATAACTGATTCTTCCTTTCCCAATATCCTTAGGTAGGGGTATGACTTTGTGTCCACTTATCCTTTTCTTGGTGTAGCTATGTCTGGTTTGATCTTGTGTCAATCATGTGCATGTTGTTATGAGATCACTAAACTTTAGTGTCATATTAAAAATTTAGAAAACACCACATTGTATGGCACATAAAAAATTAGGGAGCAAAGAACTCTAATCAAGTTTGAAACTAAGTTATATCAACTTTATTTCTGTGTAGGATCAAGAGACTCTATATATAGTTTAAAACTTTAAGTCACGATGAATGGGTAAGGATGAAAAATGTTTTCCTCAGACAGAATAAAGTATAAGAAATTAATCAAAGGAAAGAGAAGTTGGTAAGCTTTATTTTTGCCATTAATTAAAATTGTACAATCATACAGTGGGACCTTTTTAATACAGACGTCATTTTGATATCCTTTATCGGACTTTGACAAAAGTATTTTGTTATTGCATCTCATACCATGAGTGCAAGGTATGAATATTAGGAAAAAGAATAATGCTAATAAATCTCAGTTTGGGTAAATGGTCATTATAGTATTAATTTGATTTGTGTTTGAATTATTGTTTAAAGAGTTTTATGTAGGGACAGGTTAATAACAGCAATTATTATTATTGTTATCATCATCATAGTAATGATAAATGTTCATCTTCATAGGTTTTATGGCCTGGAATTTATTTTTTTAATTTTATGAAAAAATTAATTTAATATTAATTGATATATGTAGAGATATGGGAACAGACATGAATGCTAGTACAGTTGTGCTAAGAATGGAAGTAGCCTTTTCCATTATCTGCTAAGGATTTCCACTCTATGGTGATTTCTAAAAGAATCATGGAAATAGAAAGATGACTCAGTGGGTAAAGTTTCCTGGCACTAATCTTTACAAACTGAACTTGAGTCTCTGGGCCCACATGGTGGAAGAAGAGAACCAATTCCCTCAAGTGGCCCTTTGAGCTCTACAGAAATACAATAGTGCATTTGACATGACATGTATTGCCTGCCAAGTCAAAACAAATGCCAAGTAAAAATAAAAAGAAAGAAAGAAAGGAAGGAAGGAAGGAAGGAAGGAAGGAAGGAAGGAAGGAAGGAAGAAAGAAAGAAAGAAAGAAAGAAAGAAAGAAAGAGAAAAGAATTTAGGAGAAAAAGCCAAAAAATGTTGGAGTAAGAGAAGGAGGGAAATATTCCTCACCCTAGTATTGCTTGGCTAATATAAGCACGATCTCTTTTCTCTAACCTGACTTTTCTGACTTTAACAAGTCAGATTTCACAGTTCTTGTATTTTCACTCCAGAAGCATTCCTTTATCTCTCCCCATGCTTGTCTCTATTATATTATAAGCCATTCTGATG